>NC_090446.1:48643946-48970891 GCF_031143425.1 Pleurodeles waltl | reverse complement strand
CCACCCCGTCCGTCTCCTATGTCCCGAACTAGCACCTCAGCCACAACATCTCCGGGACCAGTGGTGCCTGTAGTCACTGGAATCTGGAGTGCACCGGCCACCAGGGCAGCCAGTGTGGCGCTGAGCCACAGCACAGACAGTCCCCCACCCGTGAAGCATCAGAAGTTGGGCAGTGCCGGCGGGAGAGGGAGAAGACTCCAGCCACCGAGGCCGCTCCCAGGGGTCCTGGTGGGAGTGTGGAGTCAGCTGTGACACCTTCCAAGGTGGGGAAGGGCCACGAGAAACCCGGCAAATCTGGGAAGAGCAGCACGGCGGAGAAGACCGCCATCATCCCCGCTGCCCAGGAGGCCACCTCCAGCACAAGCCCAGCTGCCCAGGACAGGACCGCCAGCACAAGCCCAGCTGCCCAGGACAGGACCGCCAGCACAAGCCCTCCTGCCCAGGAGGGGCCCGTCAGCACCATCCCACCAGCCCAGGAGGCCACCGCCAGCACAAGCCCCGCTGGGCCATGAAGGATCACCAGCAAAAGCCCCACTGGGCCATGAAGGACCGGCAGCAAAATCCCCGCTGGGCCATGGAGGACCGAAAGCAAAAGCCCCGCTGGGCCATGAAGGACTGCCAGCAAAAGCACCGCTGGGCCATGAAGGACTGCCAGCAGCTGAGTCCCTGCAATGGAGACCGCCGCCTCAAGCACCGCTGAAAAGGGCACCGCCATCTCAAGCACCGCTGAACAGGGCACCGCCATCTCAAGCACCGCTGCGCAGGGCACCGCCATCTCAAGCACCACTGAACAGGGCACCGCCATCTCAAGCACCGCTGAACAGGGCACCACTGTCTCAAGCACCGCTGGCCCATGAGCGGCAAGGGCACTGACGCAACTGAGTCCGTCACGGGGTGAATGATGCAATCTGGGCACAAAGCCCCCTCCAGAGCGAGTGGAGACTGTCCTCCACTACCTCTGTCCTTAGCAGGATGAAGCACTCTGGGCACCATGCCCCCTCCAGAACCAGTGGAGACTGTCATCCACCACCTCTGTCCTTAGCAGGATGAAGCACTCTGGGCACCATGCCCCCTCCAGAACCAGTGGAGACTGTCATCCACTACCTCTGTCCTTAGCAGGATGAGAGATCCATCCACTACCTCTGTCCTTAGTAGGATGAAGCACTCTGGACACCATGCCCCTCCAGAGCCAGTGGAGACTGTCACCCACTACCTCTGTCCTTAGCAGGATGAAGCACTCTGGGCATCATGCCCCCTCCAGAACCAGTGGAAGACTGTCATCCACTACCTCTGTCATTAGCAGGATGAAGCACTCTGGGCACCATGCCCCCTCCAGAACCAGTGGACACTGTCATCCACCACCTCTGTCCTTAGCAGGATGAAGCACTCTGGGCACCATGCCCCCTCCAAAACCAGTGGAGGGACCCATCCACTACCTCTGTCCTTAGCAGGATGAAGCACTCTGGGCACCATGCCCCCTCCAGAACGAGTAGAGACTGTCATCCACTACCTCTGTCCTTAGCAGGATGAAGCACTCTGGGCACCATGCCATCACCAGAACCAGTGGAGAAAGTCATCCACTACCTCTGTCTTTAGCAGGATGAATCACTCTGGGCACCATGCCCCCTCCAGAACCAGTGGAGACTGTCATCCACTACTTTTGTCCTTAGCAGGATGAAGCACTCTGGGCACCATGCCCCCTCCAGAACCAGTGGAGAGATCCATCCACTACCTCTGTCCTTAGCAGGATGAAGCACTCTGGGCACCATGCCCCCTCCAGAACCAGTGGAGACTTTTCTCCACTTGAGAGACTGTGGCTTTGCACTCCCCAGGATATGGCAGTGGGCAAACCACCCACTGTAGAGACTTGAGAGACTGTGGCTTTGCACTCCCCAGGATGGAACAGTGGGCATGTGGCCCCCTCGTGGATTTGGCGTCATGCACTCAAGCGGCTGAGGTGCCCCCCCTTTCCCTCCCCCTGAGGTGCCTGTTTAGTTGCTCTCTGATGCCCCTGCAGTGTTCTCTCCATCATGGTCGGGGATCTTGTGTGGGCCTCGCCCATACCATGTGGTCCCAGTGTTCCACGGACTTTCTTACAGCACTACCTGGACTACTATGCTTGGTATATATTTTGTACATGGTGTATATATATATTTCTGCCTACTTGCTTTTAATATATTACAATGGTTACACTCATTTTCTATTGTCTTTGCAATCTTCCGGAGGATTTGGGGGTGTAACTGTGATGTATTGATATGCATTGGTGTGTGTGTTGTAGTGGGCGAGGGTGGGGGTGTTGCGTGTGTATGTCCTTGTTTTTTCCCTCCCCCCTCCCCTGTGTCGTAGGTGCAGTACTCACCGTGGTCTTCGCCGCCGGCGTTCGTGCTCCTGGTAGAGGAGCAGGAAGACTATTGCAGGTAGAATTTGGAGTTCCGGATCCATGGCGTCCTCGTTCCTCGTGGGGTGTGTAGAGGTGAGCGTTTTTCCTTCGGGATTCCTGATTCCGTCGTGTTTTTATCCGCGGTAAATCCGCCCCGGAAAAGGTGGCGGATTGGCCTTCCATAATAGTGTGGGCGGTACATTGTCTCCTGCCTGTCTGTTGGTGGTGACCGCCGCGCTGTTTGTTTGTACCGCCATGGCGGTCAGGGTGTTAAAGTGGATGTCTTTGTTGGCGGTTTCCGCCACGGTCGTAATTGCAATTTTTTTTACCGCCGGCCTGTTGGCGGTCTTACCGCCACTTTAACACCGACCGCCAGGGTTGTAATGACCACCTATGTCTTCCTGTGGGTTAAACCTAGGTCAGTTCTTTGCTAACCACCTTGGTTGCTGGAAGCCTCCTAATTACCCAGTGGTATTGAAGAAACAGCATCTTCATGTGAGTCCCACCTGCTCTCCTATAGGTGAATCATATAGGCTACACTCCTAATTACATTGTGGTTGGAAGTTGCCAAGAGTTTGCCAAAGCTTATCTACCTGCTCTTGACAAACCCTCCAGAATGTGCTTGCAGAAACAAAAATCCCCAACAAACCTTCCTCTTTCCCTTTGACCCTCAGTAACACGTCCAGCCCCCCATAGCTATCACTTGGAATATAGTGACACAATGCCAGAACCAACTGGCCTTGCAAGCCTTTGGTCTGAGGGCCTTTAAAAAGCTTTTGTAGCTCATAAACTGTGGCAGTTGGATTATTTCATTTCAGAAATGTCCTAGGAGTTTTCCATATAATTCAGTTGTTTTAAAAAAATATCAGCAATGATTTTAGTTCCAAAGGTTTCTGGCAGAATTTATGTTGTCCCTTACAAAGCACCTTAAGTCTTGAGTGTTGTAATTCTGACCATTACTCAAGTCTGTGAGATGTCGCTTTCTTGATGTCTGCTCTAAAGTAAATCCAACAGCAAATAAAGACTATTGGTTTTGAAGGTTTACCAGGAACAATGTGTCTCCCAAATATAAAGCATCCTAGAAAGATTAAAAATTGCCTTGGAATAGACACTCAATGGCACCATCTACATCAGATTAAATGAGCACTTTGCACCTCATAAATAAGATTCAATTGAGAGAACATTTCTGAATTATCTCATATGTGGTTGATCATCTGGGCTTTCTCTGTACCCAAGTGATAGGTGATGGGTAATGCCGCTACACGACTCAGGAGATGGTGTATTTGCATATTCCTACACTGGTGCCTTCAGCCCCACCAACCCATGAAAGTTCAGTTGCTGAGATGATGTCTTCAAGCTTTTCCGGAAAACACTGTTAGTATACATTTTGTTTTCTCAGGGCTATATGGGCTTAGAAAACCATACCTAATCGGTATTTGTAAGTGGCATATTTAGGACATCCCTTCCAAATACCAGATCCTTATGATATGTTATAATGTTTTGAGATTTAAATATTATTAGTTTACTGGTGCCTCAAAGTTGGTGGCAACCAATTCACAAACAGGAAGGGGTCCCCATGGACCTCTTTCTCTTTGTAAATGTTGCTAATCTCTGAGCACATTTAGGCCCAGATTTACAAGAAAATTACGGAGAGTGACTCTGCGCCAATTTTGCAGCACTGCGCTCCGTCATTTAATAAATGCAGAGATGCACTGTATTTATTGAAATATGGCGCACCCCTATTTTGCCCTCTGTGCCGGTGCAAAATTTGCTGCTGAGTGCCAGCACTGCCACCCTTGTGCCATGGTTCAAGGATGGCTGCACTGTGAGGGAGATGTGTTTTTGTGCAGGAAGGGACACCTTCAATTACATTTTGCTTTCTATGTGTGCTGCAGAATGCACCACACATAGAAAGAGCAAAAAAAGGAAAAATGAAAGCATTTCTCATTTTGCCATTCTACCGCCACCCCTGGGGGGCATTAGATTTTGGTGTTGGCTCACGTTTATGAAAACTCGCAAATCTGGGGCAGCATCAAAATGCGATGGGTGTTGCTGTGGCACACCCACAACAACACCCATTGCACGCCCCTTCCACGCAAAGTGCTGTGTGTGAAGGGGCTGTATTTACAAGGTGGCGTTAAGCCACAAAAAGTGGCTTAACACCACCTTGTGAGTACGCTGTAGTGCATAGCGCCACCGGAGCATCAACAAAAGCGATGCTCCATGGTGACAGGGCCTTGTAAATCTGGCCTTTAATGTCCATTTCAATGGAAAATGTGCTGTCTGAAAATGACAATGCACTAACAAATGAGGCTTTAGCTGTGGTGTGGTTGGTAGTGTCAGTGAGTGTTAGGGCAAGTGTTGATAAGGTTCTGAAAAACATAGTAACTCTAGCGCAGCTGGGGGATGAGGAATAAAACCTCCTTTATACACATACTTTGTCCTGAGCATCTTTGCTGTTTTTCCTGGTCACTGGAAGACCCTGGGTCACTGTCATTTACAATCTTCCTCTTGCATCTAATGCTGATCTCTTCTGATCTATCTGGCCAGGATGACTCTGTTTGGATGCTCTTTGGGGCTTCTTCTGGACTTGCATTACTTCATGTCACTTGGAGCGACAGTGTTTTTGTTCAAGCACTCCACTGTCACTTGGATGCAGTTGTGTCCTTTGGCGTGGTAATCACTATTTGACTTTGGAGAGCATCACTGCATCGCCAATGTTCCTGAGGTCTCCAGTCGAACCCTCGATCAAATGGCTTAAGGGAAAAAGAGCACTGTACATTATGAAAAGGCTTGTGGTACTAGCTTGGTAGCAGAATATAACAATGTGTTTGATTGTTTAGACCTTTATTTCGAACACAAACCTAAGCTTAAAAGTGCTGCGGACATAAATACATCCCATTGCAAAAAAAAGACATCACATAGCAAATAAAAAGTACATCACAAAATCAAAAACTATCAGTGGTCTCAATGAACTTAACTTGCATACATGATGGACTCCCTGGCAAAACAAAAACACTTCATAGGTAAATTATCGGGTAATTATTAGAAACAATTCATGTGTATGGGGGGACACCCCACTTGATTGACACCTACCCGCAGAGCCTGATAAAGTGGAAATGCCAAATCATTGATATAACATGGTCACGTTGCTGTCTGTGTTTAAAAAATACTCTAAAAATAAAAAGAAGTTAAAACAGCATTGAGTTCCTCCTTTTTATAGCACATCTTAGAAAGGAGCCTATGTTGACACAGTTGTTGGGGACTCCAGGCTTTGAAGATGCTCCAGGGCTGCCAGGGAAGTTGGAATGCCCTCTTCCCTGATAATGGGAAGCAAGTACATTTTGCTCAAATCCTAAAAATATTTTTAAAAAAGAAATGAAATGAAGTAAACTTTGGGGTAAAACTTCACCACATGGGCATGTCACAATACTAGCCAATTCATACTGTTCCAGAGGAAAACTCAAGAGCCGTCTCACAAACCCTCAGCGGGAACGTGTGAGTAACAGTCTCTTCCAAGAGGAGTCTTTCCACCCCAGATGTGGTGCCATACCCGGAATATTGTGCAGGACGGCATGCTTTTGGAGGATTTATTCATCCTCTAAGGGTAAATCCATTCTTTATGAACAGGGACTTTACCTGAGCCATATCTTGCTTTAACAGAGTTTCAGGATGATGGAAAGCTGTGATTCCCCCAAATCACACAGCACATACTTCACATAGTGAATCCAGGTGATGTTCACCCCTTTATCACATGACTAGCAGTCTAGGAGTACTTCTTTGTTGAAGGCAGCATGCAGATTAGTCCATATCCAGCATAACAACAAAAGTGGGGCTAGGTTAATGGAGTCCTCTCCATAATTCATCCCTAACTCCTGGTGCAAAATCAAGGTAGAACACAAAGGTTGGACTCCCAGGAGTCTCCCCAATAGACAACTTTGGACTCCTTGAGGTGGCTTAGGATTGCTGTAACCCCTTATGCCTGCGCCGTACAATAAATTAGGGAGACTCTTTCTTTAATATATCTCCAACAAGGGGACCACAGGTTTTTTCCACTGCATGTGCCCAGGTTAAAAACATACTCAACTGTTCCTAAAATTGTGTGTTGTACCACAGAGATACGGAGTCCCCTATTCCCTGTCAAATCAAAAACTATGCCCAGGTAGGAGAATTCCTGGGCAAGAGCCACAGGATGATGTTGCAACGTAATGCCCCGCATCTTGGTTTGATTTAAGATACCCGTCAATTTAAAAACCCAAGGAACTCATAAAGGTAACAAATTCATGGAATGATATCTCTAGCCCATTGGACATCAAAATGCTGTCCTCCGCGTATAATAATATGGGGACCATTTTATGACCAATGGAGGATGCATCAGAGACTTAGGCAAAAAAGGGCAGGACCTAAGCCATTTATATATAACAGGAACAGCATGGGGGCGAAAATGCACCCCTGTCATACCTCAAGTCCAATCTTAAATCCCTCTGTCCTCTTGCTTGACGAGCTAAATAAGACTGAGGCAGAGAGGTCATAATGGAGGGTTCTCAGAAACAGGACCAGGTCACATCAATCCACATGTAAATCAATACCTCCCAAATCTTGACCCGCACCAAACTGTTGAAGATTCAGACAGATCCATGAAGGCTAGGCAAATGATGCCCTGCTTGGCCATGGCATATTTGTTCGTCAGCAGGTACAGGTTTAAACACTGCTCCATTGTGCCCAGCCCCTCATGGAAACCATACTGCTCCTCTGAAAGAATACCGGTTGCCCCAACCCAATCCAGAAGGTGGACCAGAACCAACTTGACAGCGGAGTCCAATAACGAAATTGGGCGATGACATTCAGGGGATTGGGGATTGCCCTTTTTAAAAATGGGAACGATGACAGCTGAGCACTAGGACTGCGGTAGGACTTTCTTGCAAAGAGCATTAAAACAATTCCAGAGTTAGAGGGTCCAAAGGTCCGGCACATTTTTTTAAAAGTCCATTGGCACCCCTTCTGGACCAGGAGTCTTCCTAGATGGGCTCTTGTTGATTGTCTCCCTTACCTCTTCTACAGAAAACTTCCACTTATAAGGGAAATTCTACCTCCTCCTGAACAGCCCCTTATGCCCTGCCCCCTGCTTGAAGAGCCATAAACGTTTTTAAGATGTTCGATCTAGGCTTCCTGGTATGTAGTGGTGATGACAGTATTCAATTTTACCGCCACTGACATGGTGTTTCCTATAGCAGCCCAGAAGGCTTGGTGTCCTTCAGCCCACAGGCCCTCATCAACTCTCCCCAAGACTCATCTTGTAGTTCTTTCCACCTAGCCCTTAGCACATCCCTGTAGACCTGTCTGCATTGGTGCACGTTCTGCGCATTCCCCTGGATTAGCCTTTAAGGCCTCATGCAGACACTTTGATGCCTTTTTACATGCCTGGTCAAACCATTTAAATCCATCCAGCCTTCATCTTCAAGGTTTCATCAGTAGGCCACTCACCTCTAAACCTAATTCTACAGAGTGGGTAGACACTGTGTGAAAACATTTAGCTGACTCTGAGACAGGCAAGTACCAACTGGAGATAGTTAAAGCATATTTTTTTCTAGGAAGCTGGTCATATCCACATTTCTCCAGACCAAACACTGCCCTTGCGATTGGTGTCTAGGAATTGTGAAATCAGGGTCATCAGACCTCCCTTCCCCCTTGGGATACTAAATTCCAGACACAAGCTATAGTGACTAGGTGGTATTACATTCATTTTGGCCCCTGTGACCCAGGGACAAAGTTCCCTGACTCAAAAACGGTTGTATGTCGGAATGCTGCCTGCTGAAACACCGAGTGCCTGAACAACGAGGTCGGAAAACCGACCTCGTTGTTACCACTAATGCCTTTACCACGAATGCCTTAACAACGATATTTTGTTGTAGAGGCATTCCTGGTAAAGGCATTAGTAATAGGCACCCATTGATCCTGCATGCGTCACCCCGACCCCCCAACCCCGCCCCAAAACCTAAAACCCCCCGACCCCCCCACCCCGCCCCGAAACCTAAAACGCCGGGCCCCCCCAACCCCGCCCCAAAACCTAAAACCCCCCACCCCCCACCCCTCCCCAAAACCTAAAACACCCGCCCCCCAACCCCACCCCAAAATCTAAAACCCCGACCCCCCCACCCCCGCCCCAAAACCTAAAACGCCCCGCCCCTCCAACCACACCCCAAAACCTAAAACCCCCATACCTCTCAACCCCCTCCCCAAAACCTAAAACACCACGCCCCCAATCCCACCCCAAAACCTAAAACCCCCCAACCCCCCACCCCGCCCCAAAACCTAAAACGCCCCACCCCCCCAACCCCGCCCCAAAACCTAAAACCCCCCCGACCTCCGCCCCAAAATATAAAACTACCAGCCCCCCCAACCCTGCCCAAAAACCTAAAACCCCCACCCCAAAACCTAAAACGCCCGCCCCAACCCCACCCCAAAACCTAAAACCCCCCGACCCCTGCCCCAAAACCTAAAACACCCCGCCCCCAACCACGCCCCAAAACCTAAAACCCCCGACCCAAAACCTAAAACGTCTGCCCCCCAACCCCGCCCCAAAACCTAAAACCCCCCGACCCTCCACCCCCACTCCAAAACCTAAAACGCCCGCCCCCCAAACCCTGCCCT
The DNA here is from genome assembly GCF_031143425.1 of Pleurodeles waltl. Classification (NCBI taxonomy): domain Eukaryota; kingdom Metazoa; phylum Chordata; class Amphibia; order Caudata; family Salamandridae; genus Pleurodeles; species Pleurodeles waltl. The sequence continues at coordinate 48,961,860 of NC_090446.1, read as the reverse complement.
AAAACCCCCTGACCCCCCACCCTTGCCCCAAAACCTAAAATGCCCTGCCCCCAGCCCCAAAAACTAAAACCCCCCGACCCCCCACCCCCGCCCCAAAACCTAAAACGCCCCACCCCCCAACCCCACCCCAAAACCTAAAACCCCCACCCCGCCCCAAAACCTAAAACGCCCCCCCAACCCCACCCCAAAACCTAAAACCCCACAACCCTCCACCCCCGCCCCAAAACCTAAAACCCCCCACCCCCCCACTTACCTGAGTAATCGCCTCATCATCCGCGTCATCCTCCTCAGCCGACTCCCTTGTTTGTGCCTTAACCACGCATGTTCGTTGTTCACGACATGCGTGGTTTAGGCACAAAATAACAAAGTTGTGGTTAAAGAAAGCGTTGTTCCTCTTTCGTTAACCAGGACTTTGTTATTAAAGAGTTGGCGTAGAGGACGTTTCCCCTCCAAAACTGTAGTCTACCACAAAGGAATACCCCCCTCTCAAATGTTACTTTGGTTGGATAAAGGAGATCATATACTTTTATGACATTCATGAGATTAAAGAGTTTAGTAAGTTGATAAGGGGTCTGACCCCCACTTATCCCTTGGATGTTTATCAATCCCAACAGTAAGGCTATCAGACATGGTTTGTTCATACTCCACAAAGTGGGCCCTAATTTAGCATTAAAAACTCCCCTATGATAATATTGAAGCCATCATACACAGATGCTAAAAAGTCCTCAAGACCTAATATAAAGTCCAACAGCTCTTTAAGATTGGCAATGTGGCATGAGTTTAAAAAAATATAGAAATTAATTAGTACAATACTCATACCATTTGACCAAGTAGTTAAAAGGCTTGAATTAAGAGGCTCTCAGAGGGAATTGGTGTGACAATATGATCCAGTGTGACTTTGAACTTAGATGTTAAACCTGCCTTGGTCTGGCCTGCAGCAGAGCACAATGATAACCATCCAAAATGATTTCCTAAGTAGCCGAAATCTCCTGGAATAGGGCAATATCATAATTATGTATATAGAGCCCCCAATCTTCATAATCCAATTTGTTGGCTAAGCCCGCAACATTCCAAACAAGGATGTTCACCCCATGCTTTGGGGTCCCGAGATGAGTTTGAGAGAACATATTTGATGACATGAGTCCCTCATTTCTATTAAGGGCATTCATGTGATCTGGGGCAATGGGGTGATGGAGGAAGCCCCGGACTCCTTAGAGCATAAAGGTTTTGGCACTTTGGGGGTACTGAGTGAGTCATTGTCAGACAAATCACCCAAGGGGAGAATCAATTAAAAAAAGGCACAACAAAATGAGGTATCTGTGCGGGGGCGAAGGGATGGGGTTTGGCCTTATAGGCAGGTCCCCATAGAAAACAACCGGGGGCAGGGCCCTGATCTTACTTCGGTGGGCAATAGCTGGCCCTGGGTACCCAATCAAATGCCTGGCCATCATGGGGTTCCTGAAAGTTATGATAACACAATCTGCCTCAAACTCTTTTGCATTTTCCCAACCCACCCTTCTGGCCAAAAGTATTTCAGACAATACACCGCCTTGGATCCTAGAATTCCCCTTGATTCAGTGGGCTGCCTTATTAATCAGTTCTAAAGTGCATTCGCTTGCTTTAGGATGCAGTAGGGGACATCAGCTAATATGGCCACATAGACAGGTGGGGGGGGGGGGGAGAGGAGCTCACACCTAGATGAGCTATATAAGGATAACCATACTGCCTCAGTTGGATTGGAAAGGCTTCCTGCTAAGCCGGAGCCTGACACTAGTGTACTTTGCACTAGTGCGTTCAATGGTGCGACTTCCTTTAGGCCCCGTGGGAGAGAAGCAGGTCAGTCAGACTGGGCAGGCTTGCTGGACACACTTACCAGAATCTGACCTCTCTCTTCAGACAGGGATCACAATGCCTGCAAATCTTGGATGGAACTGAGGCAGTGCTTAATGTGTGCTTGTTGTTTCCGGTGCTGAGCACCGGCACTTCTTTTTTAGGACCGGGGCTTATTCTTCTGCCTCAAGCATTTGCTGCGAGCAAAAGACACATATGGAAAAGACGGAGGAAGGGAAAAACGAAAAAGCGTTACAAAGAGAGAAAGTAGAAAACTGCAAGAGTGAACTGAAGGGGCAGGGAGTGGCTGTCAATGGATTGAAGAGACCCGAGATGGCTTCAGGATCCTGCCTCAGTATTCCGTGTTCCCACATTTAATAGCCGCGTGTTTAAGAGGAGGGCTTTGGGCACCGGCACCTTTTTATTTACAAATTAAGCACTGAACTGAGGGCAGCAGAACTAGGGTGTTTCTGCCCAATAATGTTTACAAATCCACCCCTCCCGGTCCCTCCATCCCTGCTACCATCTGGTCTACAGTCCATGACAGTTAATTTGGCCTCAATTTGCATCAAGGGATCAGACACCACAGACATTCTACAATCGGTGGCTTCCGTAAGTTTTTTGCCCATTTGCCTAAGCAATAAGCTCATTACAAAGATAAGCGCTAGAATGTATCCGGTCCGCAGGAGCAGACATGGTGGTTTTGGGGTTCTTAACTACACCCATTTTTCTACAGCACGCAAATTCATATCCTAAACCGTTCATTTTTGACGCACCAGGCCCCATGTGTGAGCTTTGCTCTCAAACACAAAATCAAGTGTACCAGGAAAACTAACACAAGGGTGAAGTAACAAATGGTTTTACCCTTTGTCACCAACAATGGGGCAAGAACGGGATTGCCTGAACCACCATATATTGTAAATTTGAGCCCAACCGGAGAAAAGCAACGCATTCCTGTAGCCATTTCTTGTACTTTTCTCTTAATTTGAGAGCTCCTTTTAAAAATGCCCCCTTTGTTAAAATACACTTCCAAACAGTAAACAACTTCATTTTCTTGGAACTTTTAATCACACCGTCATATACCTGAAAGAGAAGCAGGCTGCGGGAACGGGAGCCCCGCAAAGCTTTCTCGCGGGTGCTTTCTCCGGACTGAGATTGCCTAAGAATATAAAGAAATCTGACCCGGGTGGTGAATTAGTTTGTGTGCGCCCATGCGTGCAGTGCGCAGCCATGGTGTGGTTTAGAAAACAACACGCCGCTCTTGAGCGGATTTCATGTCACTGTTTCTTGGACGTGGATAGAAACCAGGAAGAGATTCTTGATCATTCTAGAAACGTCCCTGGTTCTGTCAACCCAGAAAGTAAAGGCAGGTGTCCGAAATGAGACAGTCCTCGAGAGAAGGCTGATTGCGAGCATACATTTAACGCACTTCATGAAACACGACACTAGGCGCTATTCAACTCTCTGATCTCCAAGTCCCCCAAAACATCACCTCCCAGTAACCTATTTTCTCTAATGTGCAGGTGTGTGTGTGGGTTGTTGAGGTTGGTTAAGGGGCTGGGGCTACTGGCAAAGGTAAATGTACACATGACTATATCTATCTGTGTAAGTTCACTATAATACTTTGAATTAAATGTAATACTTTTGCAAGTCATTATTTATGTACATTCACTAAAAAGTGTTGCCTTACGTTTTTCCAACCCTCTAATTCTGGGGATGGAGATTCATTTGAGTGTAAAATGACTACTAGTTAATTTTCACACAGGTGGAGGTCTCAGCCACCATGGTGGAGATCGCCCTATTGTATAGTAAAGTAAAAAACTTGAAAAGCTTATTCAACATTTCAAAAATTAGTAAAACATTACCTACTGTTAAATATTAATAGGTGTTTTTTTTATATGCATTTTGAATCTAAACTAATATAACACAACAATAAAGCATTAATAACAATATTACATTGAAAATGTAATTCTTTTGTATGTATTAAACAGAAGTTGTTTTTTTTAGAAGTATAAATAAATAACACATAAAGGAAAGCAATTATATTGTTTTAATATTCATTAACATTTATTAAACGTAATGTTTAGCATGAAAGTAATTTAATTATTATGAATAAATATTAAACTTAATTAAAATTTTAAATTTAAAAAAGTTTAATAAAATATTAAAAAATGTTGTATGTGTTTGTAGACTTTTTTTTTTACGGTAACTGCATTGCCTTTATTTTAAAATGTATTCTTATGAGGTTTTACAAAGTATAGTTTGTGGCTAGGCACCGGTGTGTGCCTTCCAGTGTGTGTTTGTAGTACGATAACTGGTGAAGTGAGTTGGAGCTATGCATTCTATGCATTTGGTGTGCAGGGCATGGTATGTTGTTCTATGCTGCACATGCCTCCATCTGAAGTGGTGTCATATATGAGTATTATACTTGCGGTGTTGTACAAGATGAACTGCCTCGAGGGGTCTGTGATCTGAGGGGGGACAGTGCTGGTTCCGGTGTTGTGTTATTTGAATGGCCTGTGTGGTGCGTTTTGGTGTTTGGTCTTTATTTATTGGGTAACTATGTTCATTATTGTAAGTTATAATCACCTAATGTTGTGTAAGTCGTATGTTGCAATGCGGTGTAGTTGCTTTGGTAATGTATTTCAACTTACTGATGTGTGACGTCGTGCCTTGTGGTTGGTGGTCTCCTATGCTGTAGAGCTGCAGACATCGTGGTGCTGGTTAAATGGCCATCAATGTGGATTGGGTTCTTATATGTAATGGAATGTGCTTTTGTTTTCCCTTTGTTGTCATAGGTGTAGTATGCAGTTTTTTGTCAGGTGCTTCATTTGCATGATTATGTGATATGCTAAACGAACACGTGGTTTGATTGCTGTAGCATGTTGTGGTGTGGAGTATGTTGTATGGCCGGAGCAGGAAAGGTGTGATTTGTTGAACATTCTACAGAGGCAGTAGTGGTCTTGTGGTTCTCTGTACTTGATGTGGTCAGCACAGTAGACCTGCGAGGGTGAATCAGTTTGTTTTTGTGGGAGGGCTATGCATGCAGGGGTTTACCTCATGGGTCAGTAACCAATGCATGGACTGAACGAGTGATTGTGCAGGGTTGGGGTTCGATGTGTGCCATTTGGGATAGAGGTTGGCGTGGTGTGGAGTTGTAAATCCAATGATTTGTCTTTTTGTATGGAAGGATACAATTAACTGACGATTATTAACTTGAGATGGATTTTAACTTTTGGATGTGTGTATATGATTGCTTGGATTGTCATGGGTTATGGGTTATCTCTAGTGTGATATAGTGGGTTGTATGTTGTGTTGCAATGTTGGATGCATTGGTGTGCTTTTTGATGCTGAACTATGTTATGTGTGATGGCTGACACTGGGTTAATGGAGAACAAGGATGATTTATAACGACAAAAGACTTGTGCAGTTTCAGGCTAGTCGCAGTATGTTTACGGTGCAGCATCGTGAGGTGTGCAAATGCATTGCATATGTTGCTTGATGTGGTGCAGCATCGTGAAGTGTGCAGATGTATTGCATATGTTGTTTGATGTGGTGCACCATCGTGAGGTGTGCAGATGCATTGCATATGTTGTTTGATGTGGTGCAGCATCGTGAGGTGTGCAGATGCATTGCATATGTTGTTTGATGCGGTGCAGCATAGTGAGGTGTGCAGATGCATTGCATTTGTTGTTTGATGCGGTGCAGCATCGTGAGGTGTGCAGATGCATTGCATATGTTGCTTGATGCGGTGCAGCATCGTGAGGTGTGGAGATGCATTGCATATGTTGCTTGATGCGGTGCAGCATCGTGAGGTGTGCAGATGCATTGCATTTGTTGTTTGATGCGGTGCAGCATCGTGAGGTGTGCAGATGCATTGCATATGTTGTTTGATGCGGTGCAGCATCGTGAGGTGTGCAGATGCATTGCATATGTTGTTTGATGCGGTGCAGCATCGTGAGGTGTGCAGATGCATTGCATTTGTTGTTTGATGCGGTGCAGCATCGTGAGGTGTGCAGATGCATTGCATATGTTGTTTGATGCGGTGTAGCATCATGAGGTGTGCAGATGCACTGCATATGTTGTTTGATGCGGTGCAGCATCGTGAGGTGTGCAGATGCCTTGCATATGTTGCTTGATATGGTGTGATGAAGCGTTTTGCGGCTGGTGAGAACTACGAGGAAGTATGCTGCGATGCCACACTGCTTTGATGCTCATTGCCATTGTGGCAAAGCTGCAGTGGCTGTGGTACTGCTGTGGTACCAAATGTCTCTCTTTAGGAAAGTGTCTACAAGAACATGTCTGGATTATATCTTTGTTCTCATGACGGTACTGAAGCCCACATACTGTTAGTATATTTTGAGGGCTTGATGGGTTAGTGGAATAAAAGACAACCCAATGTGACTGGGTGAAATAAATTCTAGTTCCAGCCGAGGTGGCTGTAGTGTCGTGATACTAGGTGCGCTAGAACCCTCATGGTTCTGGGTGGACTTAGAGTAGAGATCGCGTCACTTGCTGGGAGGTGTTAAGGTGAGGCTATTAATGGTTATAAATTATAATGTATAGGAAGGAATAAAGACATCTAATCAAGAGTTCGGGGTGTGGCATGGTCTTTGCATGCTACCAGGCAATGAAGATGGGATACATGCCCCCAAAAAATTAGGCTTCCCTCCCAGCCAGAGTGTTTGCAAAGATCCAGCAGACTGTTTGTGTGTGTCATGTGCACTTGGCTCAATCGGAAGTTGGACAGTGTTGGTGTGTGTGGAATCAAAGTGCCTCTACGGCCCTTATACAGTCCTCTAGGAAGTGGAAAGCCTGCAGAGGAGAGCACTTAAAAGGCCCACCAGAAATTAGTGGTGAGGCCGAAAGAAGAAAGATTGTGATGCACCATAGCACAGAGCATCGTAGATACAAGCGAAATGCTAAAGGCGGTGTAGGAGGCTGGCCTGGCTAGTAGGGGGTACCAATGGTACTTACACCTTATGCCAGGTCCACTTATCCCTTATTAGTAGTGTAGTAGTGTTCTAGCAGCTTAGGCTGATAGAGGTAGCTATAGCAGAGCAGCCAAGGCTGAACTAGGAGACATGCAAAGCTCATGCAATACCACTTATATCATATAGGTACTATATCATAAGAAAGACAATACTCATAGTTACTAAAAATAAAGGTACTTTATTTTAGTGACAATGTGCCAAAAATATCTCAGAGGATATACTCCCTTAGGAGGTAAGTAACATACACAAAGTATACACAACTATCCAAATCAGGTAAGTAAAACAGTCAGAAAGTAGTGCAAACACTGTAAAATACAATAGGATGCAATAGGCCTAGGGGCAACACAAACCATACACTAAGAAAGTGGAATGCGGAGCATGAATGCACCTCTAGGCAAGTGTAGTGTGTAGAGGGTCACTGGGAATGTGAGAAAACACTAAGGGTGTAAAAGAGACCCCACCCCAAGATGCTGGAAAGTAGGAGTAAAGTACTACTATTTCCCCAAAAACACACTAAAGTCGAGATAAAGGATTTTGCAAGGGCCACAATAGACTGCAAAGCACTGAAGACAGATTCCTGGACCTGAAGACCTGCCTGGGAAGGGGACCAAGTCCAACAGTCACCAAAGTGTCCAGGGGGGGGCAGGAGCCCACTAATCCCCGGATGAAGGTGATAAATTGCTGCCTCCGGTTGGAAGAAGCTGGAGGTTTTGCAACAACGAAAAGAGGTAGGAGGTTCTGCTTTGTGCAGAAGATGACCCACGGCGTGCTGGAGGATGCAGAGTTATTTCCTTGGACAAAATACCACAAACAAGCCTTGCTACCTGCAAGAGTCGTGGTTGGAGAAAAAGGGTGCTGCCTGGGCCCAGGAAGGACCAGGATGTCGCCACTTGGGAGAGGAGACAGAGGGGGCCCTCAGCAATGTAGAGAGCCCTCGGATGGGAAGGAAGCACGCGCAGAAGTCCTTGAACACGGGTTCAAGTATACTGACACAGCTGTTGTCTCAACATTGCAAAGAGAGGTCCCACGACAAGGGAGGTCAACTCAGGGAGCTGAGCATCGCAGGATGGGGTGCTGGGGACCTAGGCTCGGCTGTTTTTGGAACTGTGCACAGAAGCCCTTGTAGCTGCAGATCACACGGTGCACAGGATTACTGTCTGGGGAGAGGAGGCAAGGACTTACTTCCTCCAAATTCGGACAGCTGGACCTCTGGACAGTCTGGGTCACTTGGGTCCCCCACCTGTGTTCCAGGGGCCAGGCTCATCAGGATGAGAGGGGACCCAGAGTACCGGTGAAGCTCAAGTTTGGTGCCTGCAGAAGCAGCGGGAAGATTCCGTCGATCCACAGGAGATTTCTTTGTGGCTTCCAGTGCAGGGTGAAAGCAGGCAGCCCCCAGAGCATGCACCACCAGGAAACAGTTGAGAAAGCCAGCAGGATTAGGCGCTGCAATGTCGCTGGTAGTCTTCTGGCTACATTGTTGCAGTTTTGCAGGTGTCCTGGAGCAGTCAGCGGTTGATCCTTGGCAGAAGTCAAAGAGAGAAGTGCAGGGGAGTCCTGCTGGATTCTTGCAAGTCGTAATTTGAGGAAAAGCCTACTGGAGGACCCTAAATAGCCCTCAGAGGAGGAGTGGCTACCTAGTCAGGTATGCACCTATCAGGAGGGGTCTCTGACGTCACCTGCTGGCACTGGTCAGTCAGAGGCCTCCAGAGTGCCCCCACACCTTTGGAAACAAGATGGCAGAGGTCTGAGACACACTGGAGGAGCTCTGGGCACCACCCCTGGGGTGGTCACTCCATTTTCCTTTGTCCAGTTTCACGCCAGAGCAGGGACTGTCTGTGGGGTGGCAACAACTGTAGCTGCAGAGAAAACCACAGAGAGCTGGTTTGGCAGTACTTGTGGTCCATAGTGGAGCCCCCAGGATGCATGTAATCGGCTCCCCAATACCAGATTTGGAATGGGGGAACAATTCCATGATCTTAGACATGTTACATGGCCATATTCGCAGTTACCATTGTGAAGCCACATTTAGGTATTGACCTATATGTAGTGCACACGTGTAATGGTGTCCCCGCACTCACAAAGTCCGGGAAAATGGCCCTGAACTATACGGGGGCACCTTTGCTAGTGCAAGGGCGCCCTCACACTTAGTAACTTTGCACCTAACCTTCAGTAAGTGAAGGTTAGATATATAGGTGACTTATAAGTTACTTAAGTGAAGTGAAAATGGCTGTGAAATAACGTGTGCGTTATTTCATTCAGGCTGCAATGGCAGTCCTGTGTAAAGGTTTGTCTGAGCTCCCTATGGGTGGCAAAAGAAATGCTGCAACCCATATGGATATCCTGGAACCCCAATGTCCTAGGTACCTGGGTACCATATACTAGGGACTTATAAGGGGGGTCCAGTATGCAAAGTGGAATTGGTAAATGTAGCCACTAGCCTATAGTGACACATTTAAAGGCAGAGAGAGCATGAGCACTGAGGTTCTGGTTAGCAGAGCCTCAGTGACACAGTTAGGCACTACACAGGCATACACATTTAGGCCTCAAACTATGAGCACTGGGGTCCTGGCTAGCAGGATCTCAGTGAGACAGGCAAAAACATACTGACATACATGTAAAATTGGGGGTAACATGCCAAGAAAGATGGTACTTTCCTACAGGCAGTGACAACCAGGTACGATGCAAAAAGATGAAAGAGACAGTGATCAAGTGTGAGAGACAGAATCATTGCTTACCGTCAAGAAAGAGGGCGATGATTTAGGACCTCTGCTCGGGCAGGACAACCCAAGTGCAAGCAAGCCGTCTGTGCTTGCAGAAATTGCACTTGCTACTGATGAATGGCTGCTGCCATCCGAACAGCATTCATTCTCCGAGGCAGTAGAAAAGGGTGCGAAGTACGATGCACCACCCCCATTCGACACCGAATAGAAACAGACTGTTGGTGCCAGGTGGACTGCATGGATTGAGACATTTGATGACTTCATAGATTCCCTAGAAGAAGTAGATGATAAGGAAACCATTAAGTATTTTAAGAACCTTGTTAGTGATGGAGTAAAGAAGTCTTAAGGAAAGTCTCACAGACTGATGCAATTTCATACTGTCAGATCAAAGAAGCGCTGAATATCAAATTCAATCTGATTTCGAATGTCAACTATGAAAAGTACATTCTCAATCAAGTGAGATAGCAAGATGGTGAAAAAATGGATGAGTTTGTTGAAAAACGTGATGTACTCATCAAAAACTGTAAGCTTAGTGAGTTTAACAATAAAGAAGCCATATGCCCTAGAGTCACTGATGGCTATCTGTCGGACTCTTTTAGAAAATGCATGTTGAGAGAGATGTTCCAGAAGCATTCTTGTCATGCACACAAGGCCAAAAAGCAACATCAGTTTCTACAAGTAGAAACCTGATGAAGTCAAACATTGTCAAGCCAATCCTGTAAAGTTTCATCAACATCATCATCAAGCACCAGTGAGGAAGGTGGCTGTGCACTGATGATATCAACCAAAGGATGCCAGGCGCATGTTAGGTTGGCTGCATGCGAGGAAGAGTAAATGACAAGGATAAATCATCAAATGGACAAAAGGAACAACCAAGTTCCTTTGGACACTGCCCCAAGATCAGAATAAAATTCAACGGTTGCCCCACAACCTTTATCATAGACAGTTGTGCGTCAATCAACATCATGTTAGTTGAGAAGTTTAATAACCTGACTCCGGTGCCACGATTAAACCTGTCAAACAAGAAGGTATACAGGTAGGCTGCCTCTGAACTGTTGCAGGGTCAAGGATTATTCACAGCAACCATGAAATATAAAGCAGTGTCTGTGCAAGTGCCAATTTTCGTACTTACAGGAACTCAGTTTTGCCACTGCTGCTGACATGGGACTGATACCTCTTAATTACAACTTACATACTCAGTCAAAAATTATAAGTTAGCTTCTATTGTTATTCCATGGCCTTGGTAGACTCAAAACAATTAAAGTTTGATTTCACACTATTGATGACATTTGCCATGTTACTCAGCAGCACGGCAGGTTTGTTTTTCATTTGTGACAAGTTGTTGAGAATGAATTGAAAAAATTATTGAGGCAAGACATCACTGAGCGATCCCATGACCCTACGCCATGGGTCTTGCACATAGCGGTGGTGCCTAAAAGGGACAGTGGAGGTGCTTGCACATCAGTGTTGATATGTGTGAGGCCTACAAAGCAATCGAGAGAGAGGTACATTAACCCCTTTTTCGACTCATGTTGGTTTGTTCAGATATAAAAAATTGAGCATTGGAGGGTCATCATCTGCAAAAATATTTCAGGAAGTTATACGGCTCATAATTCAACCAGTCACGAATGCTTTTAACTACAGTAATGACATACTGGTGTTTAGATCAATTCAGAAGGATCATGACAGAGCCTTTATGTATTTGTGCAAATTACTTAATGATGCCGGTCTCACTCTGACTGCAACAAAGTGTGAATTTCAGAAGAACAAACTTAAATTCTTTGGACACATATTCTCTGATGGGGAAATGACTCCTGACCCAGATAAAGTGTCAGATGCTTTCCCCACACAAGATGTCACCACACTGCAAATTGTTTTGTGCTTGGTTAGTTATCGTTCAAGCTGCACTGATGATTTTGCTACAGTGAGTGCCGCATTGACAGAGCTGACAAAACAAGATGTTCCTTTTCAGTGGTCTGGGGAATGTGATCAAAGTTGTAAAAAAAATATAACATGCAATTAAGAATGAGACTGAGATGGCCAATTTTGACCCACAGCTACATACTGAGATCACTGTAGATGTGAGTCAGGTGGGGCTGGGGGCAATCCTTGCTCAACAAAATGGTCAACCGAATGCTCAGAGACCCATTGTGGCCCATGCCAGCCCACAGCCTGTCTGACACAGGAGAAGGCTATTCTCAGCTGTAGGAGGGTCTGTCTGGCTGCAAACATTTTCATGTGTTAGTATGGAAAGCCTTTCACTAGCCTTATGGACCATCAAGCGCTATTCACTATCTTTGAGAACCTGAAAGCCAAGATGCCCTCTGGCATTGAGAGGTGGGGGCAAGAGTATGACTATGTGATTGTGCACAAGCCGGGTAAAGATCAGTACTCTGCTGAATACTTTTCATGAGTACCTCTACATGAAGGTCATCTAGTTCACTGTATTTTTGTGCAAAAATTGGGGATGTATATTTGAAAATCAGACTGAAAATCACAGAGGGCTCATTCACTTGCAGGTACGGTAGACATCACAATGGTCGGAGGGGGGTGTCTGATTGTCCCTCCATATGTTGAATGAGTGGTTTGCCCCCCATGTAATGGGGCATTTCATGTGGCGTATACATTATGTCATTTCAGGGTTTTAAGGGGTACCCAAACCTCTTTTCCCTAATAGGTGGTTATGGCTATTTACAGTTAACTATACGTAAGGCACTGTTCACTGTTGTCCTGCTGTACTGTATAGTTATTTATGAAAATGTTTGTACAATGTTCACTATTTTAATGTGTAGAAGGGGGCCTATATTGTTGTGAGCAATCCTGCTCCATGGTAGTAGAATGTGACCTAGATTTTCTAAGGCTTTGAGCCAGATTGCATTATTTTTTTTTAACCCAAACCTGATGCAAAGTGGTATGCTGGGATTTGCTATCCAACAGAAATCACAATTTGCTTTGGATTGTAACCCAAATTAATGCAAATTGAGCTATTCTTTCAGTTACTTTGCATTAAGGGGGCATTCCCTGGGTAATACACAGGTGGTCCCAGGCAGCTACCCATGGGTTTTTATGCAAATACCTATCAACAAACATAATAGATTTGCACCAAAATCTTATAGGTCCCTTAGGCAGGCACAACAAGAAATGTTTTCATTTCTCTTAATTTTTCCCACTTTGCATGGATACTGCATTGTACAGCACACATACAAAGCAGAAAATATGTTGATGCATATTTTTGTACAGGTACAGTGCCTTTCCAGCACAAAAATGATGCAATACAGAATACGCACCCTCTTGGGTGTGTTGGTGCATGTCAGTTGATGTAGTTAGTAACAAGAGTTTGTGCACTGAGTTGAATTAATTTTTTGTAAATCTGGGCCCATGTATTTTAGGCATTGTGCATGTGTATTAGTGGACTTGGTATATATGTGCAAGGAGTGTATGTGTGTTGTAAATTACCATCTTTTGCATGGCATTTTGTTTTCACTACTCTATTTTTTTGCTGAGAACCTGTTTTTGTTGGCATTAGGAGTCTGCACAACTTTCCCCTGCTAGCCAGTGGTAAAGTGTCTGTGCTCTCAATTTCAAACATGGTAACATTGGCATTCACTGAATTGGCACATTTAATTTACTATTAAGTCCCTAATAAGTGGTGTTACATGTACCCAGGGCCTGCAAATTAAAAGCTGCACATGGGCTGCACCATTCGTGTCACTCACTAAAATAGCACCCATAAACTGGGTCTCAGGTCTGATGCTGCAGCCTGTGTGTTCAGTTTTAAAACTGCCATTTCCTTTTAAATACTTATAAGGCACCTCTAAGTTAGGCCATAAAAGCTTATAAGGCAGGGTAATTAAAAAGTAGCACAAGTGTACTTAAGTGTTACATGTTCGTTCTGGCAGTAAAAAAAAAAAGTTGTTTTTCACTGCAGCAAAGCAAGCTCTCTGTTTGAAATTGGGTTTCTGTTTGGAAAAGGTATACACCCTGTCCAAGCCGGAACCACAATCCTAGTCAAGGTAAGTCACAAACACAACTTAAATTAACCCGTTCTCACCCTCTGGTAGCTTGGCACAGAGTAATAAACCTTAAATTAAGAAGCAATGTGTAAGGTATTAACTTGATTGAATAAGTAAAACAAGACCAAAATGACAAAATCCAATTAGGAGGGCCGGATCTGTAAACTTTTTAAAATTTCAATTGAAAAATAGTGCTTAGAAGAAAAAAGTGCCAACCGAGGATATCTGGTCGTGCTGGATTCGGACAAAGTCAAAAGTCCAGGGTGACCACGATGCACCAAGGGTAGGATACAGGTACCAGCCTTTGCACACTGCAAACTACCTTAGTGACATTATTGTCGAGGACGAGATTAGGGGTGCATGTGTGGTGATGCAAAATTCGCTTTCCCACCTAGGTATGTGTGGTGTGTAGAGGGTCGCTGGGAGAGTAAGAAAACATCAAAGGTAAGAATTAGAACCCACCCCAGAACCCAGGAAAGCAGGGGTAAATCACTGTAAGTTTCCTAGGACACACAAGAAGACGTGATAGAAGATTATGCAAGTACCAGAAGGCCTGTGGAAGAAGGGGACCAAGTCCAAGAAACACTGAAGAGTCCAGGGAGAACAGGAGCCCCTGCTAACCTGGATGAAGGTGCAAAAAGAAAAACCACCAGTAAAGAAGAACAGTCACTACTGCACCCAAGAAGATGGGTGCGGGTTCCTGGTTGGTGCAGATGATGTCCCACGCTGGATGGATGATTGCACTTTTGTTTGAGTTGCTGGATTCGCCAACAAGTCTTGGCACATGCAAAGCATGCGGTTAGCAGAAAAGGGCGCTGCCTTGGACCAGGAGGGACCCGGTGGCCTCTACCCAGGAGGGGGAGGGAGAGGGGGGCTCTCAGCAACTCAGAGAGCCCTCAGAAGACCAGGCAGCACGCACAGGAGTCCCATAGCACAGGGACAAAGAAGGTGCAAATAGAGGCCCATGCAGCATGACACAAAGGGATCCCACACCGCCGGAGAACCACTCAGGAAGCTGTGCATTGCAGAAAGGAGTGCTGGGGGCCTGAGCTGTGCTGTTCACAAAGAACTTCTTGGAAGGTCACACAAAAGCCTAGGCAACTGAAAAACATGTGGTGCACGGGGTACTGTCTTGCTTGAGGAGGCAAATTCTTACCTCCACCAAAGTTGGACAGCTGGACCTTAGGACAGTCAGGGTCACTTCAGTCCACCACCTGTATTGCTGGATCCACGCACTTCATCAGGGGAAGGGACCCACGCCACCGGTCGTCGCTACAGAGGGGGCCTGCTGAAGCAGGGATGTGACTGATTCACTTCAAGGGTGATTCCTTCGCTTATTCTGGTGCGGGCTGAAGACAGGCAGTCCTCAGAGGATTTATGACCTGGAAACAGTTGAGTTGATGGCAGGAGCTGAAGATACAATGTTGCAGAAGTCATCTTTGCTTTATTGTTGCAGTTTGTAGAGTTCCTGGTGGGTCCAGATGCAGTTTCGTCGGTAGAAGATGAAGTAAAAGAAGCAGAGGATTCCTGCTGGAGTCTTGCAATCCGAATCTGAGGATAGCCCTGAAAGGGGGATGGGTCAGCTGCACAGGAAGCACCTATCAGGGGAGGGCTCTGACGTCACTGTTGTCACTAGCCACTCAGATGCTCCCTGAGTGCCCCACCACCTTGGAATCCATGATGGCAAAACCCAGGGAAACTCTGGAGGAGCTCTGGGCACCACCCCTGGGGTGGTGACGGACAGGGGAGTGGTCACTCCGCTTTCCTTTGTCCATTTTCAAGCCAGAGCAGTGACTGGGGTCCCCTGAACCAGTGTAGACTGGATTATGCAAGGAGGGCACCATCTGTGCCCTTCAAAGCATTTCCAGAGGCTCTGGGAGGCTACCCATTCCATGCCTGTAACACCTATTTCCAAAGTGAGAGGGTGTAGCACCCCTCTCCCATAGGTAATGCTTTGTTCTGCCCTCCTAGGCTCAAGCTGCTTGAGCGACAGGAGGGCAGAAACCTGTCTGTGAGGTGGCAGCAGCTGAGGCTACCTGGAAAACCTCAGAAGACTGGTATGGCAGTACTGGGGGTCCACTGTGGAGCCCCCAGAGTGCATGGAATTGTACAACCAATACTAGGTTCAGTATTGGGGTACAATTCACAGATGTTAGACACCTTACATGGCCATATACGAAGTTACCATTGTGCAGATGGACATAGGTATTGCCCTTTGTCCAGTGCACGCGTATAATGGCGTTCCCGCACTCACAAAGTCCTAGAAAATAGTTCTGGATGATGTGGAGGCAACTCTGATAGCGCAGGGGTGCCCTCACACACAGGTACTTTGCATCCAGCCTTCTGGGTTGGAAGGCCTGACTTATAGGTGACTTATACGTGACCTGACGCAGTGAAAATAGCTGTGAAAGGGTGCATGCACCATTTCACGCAGGCTGCAATAGCAGTCCTGCAGAAGCCTTTACATAGGCTCCCTACGAGTGGCAAAAGTAATGCTGCAGCCCATAGGAATCTCTTCGAACCCCAATGCCCATGGTACCTAAGTACCATATAAATTAAGGACTTATAAGGGGTGACCAGTATGGCAATTTGGGATGAAATACTGGGTTACTAGTATGCAGTGACAAATTTGAGAGGAGAGAAAGCATAAGCACTGTGGTCCTGGTTAGCAGGATCTCAGTGACACAGTCAAACACACTGACATCAGGGAGAAATTGTGGGTAACATCCCAAAAAGAGGGTACTTTTCTACACTTACCGCAACAGCGGTGATGCGTTGCGAGTAGAGTTGATGCGCTGCACAGTTGGTGATGCATCAAAGTCGATCCTCGCAACAGAAGTGATGTGGCTGCAGTGGAGGAGATGCACTGGTTCTGAGTCCCTTCATTGAGGATGATGCATGGATTCTGTTGAAGCAGCATTTCAAACCCCTTTCCAGGGTCCAGGACTGGGTTGGCACCACTTAGCAGGGCAGACTCACAGATGGTTGAGTCCAGGTGCTGTAGCAGGTGAGTTGGAATTCGTTAATGTCTTGAGACTTCAATCAGGAGACAAGCCAGAAAATCCTTGGAGACACTTTGGTTCTGGGTTCAAGCGATAAGGGTCCAGTTCTTCTCAGGCAGGCATGGAGGGCAGCAGGCAGTAGGTCAGCACAGCAATAATGCAGTTCTCCCAAAACAGCAGTCCAGCAGATTGGAAGTCCTTGTAGCATTACAGCGGTCCTTCTTCCTGGCAGAGTCTCCAGGACTCTTCAGGCTCTACCTCTTCAGTGGTAAAGTCAGAAGTACGGTTCTACCCAGTGGTGTCTTTAAAGTGGGGGAGACTTCAAAGAGGGGCTTTGTAGTGTACAGAGGTCCTCACTACCCACCTGGCTCCAGATGCACTATAGGAGGTTAAGCAGTCCTGTGGTGACAGTACACAGCCTATTCAGCTTCACCTTCCCCTCTTGCCCGGATGGCCCAGTAGGATGTGGATGGCCCATCAAGTCACTCCGAAGCTCCCTTTGTGTGTGGCTGTCTAGAAGGAATGCACAAAGCTGCAGCAGTTACTTACCCCAGACCTGAACTCAAGACAGGCTGCAGGCATACAGGGATAAGAGCAAGAAAATGCAACTTTTTTAACCCCTTCGCTGCCAGGCCTTTTCCCCCTCCTGTGCCAGGCCTTTTTTTGCCTATTTGGGGCAGTTCGCGCTTAGGCCCTCATAACTTTTTGTCCACATAAGCTAACCAAGCCAAATTTGCGTCCTTTTTTTCCAAAATCCTAGGGATTCTAGAGGTTCCCAGACTTTGTGGGTTCCCCTGAAGGAGGCCAAGAAATTGGCCAGAATACAGGGCAAATTTCGTTTTTTTCAAAACAATTGGAAAAAGTGGCTGCAGAAGAAGGCTTGTGGTTTTTCCCCTGAAAATGGCATCAACAAAGGGTTTGCGGTGCTAAACTCAGCAGCTTCCCAGCTTTCAGGAACAGGCAGACTTGAATCAGAAAACCCAATTTTTCAACACAATTTTGGCATTTTACTGGGACATACCACATTTGTGCAATTTTTTGTGCTTTCAGCCTCCTTCCAGTCAGTGACGCAAATGGGCATGAAAGCAATGCTGGATCCCAGACACATAAACATTTCTGGAAAGTAGACAAAATTCTGAATTCAGCAAGGGGTCATTTGTGTAGATCCTACAAGGGTTTCCTACAGAAAATAACAACTGAAAAAGAAAAATATTGAAATTGAGGTGAAAAAAACATAAATGTTTCTCTACGTTTTACTCTGTAACTTTTCCCTGCAATGTCAGATTATCGAAAGCAATATACCGTTACGTCTGCTGGACTCCTCTGGTTGCGGGGATATATAGGGCTTGTAGGTTCATCAAGAACCCAAGGAACCCAGAACCAATAAATGAGCGGCACCCTGCAGTGCGTTTTCATTCTATACCGGGTATACAGCAATTCATTTGCTGAAATATAAAGAGTAAAAAATTGCTATCAAGAAAACCTTTGTATTTCCAAAAAGGGCACAAGATAAGGTGTTGAGGAGCAGTGGTTATTTGCTCATCTCTGAATTCCGGGGTGACCATACTAGCATGTGAATTACAGGGCATTTCTCATATAGATGTCTTTGTTACAAACTCTCCTATATTTGGAAGGAAAAAATGTAGAGAAAGACAAGGGGCAATAACACTTGTTTTGCTAATCTATGTTCCCACAAGTCTCCCGATAAAAATGATACCTCACTTGTGTGGGTAGGCCTAGCCCCCGCGACATGAAACGCCCCAAAGCGCAACGTGGACACATCCAATTTTTTGAAAGAAAACAGAGGTGTTTTTTGCGAAGTGCCTACCTGTAGATTTTGGCCTCTAGCTCAGCCGGCACCAAGGGAAACCTACCAAACCTGTGCATTTCTGAAAACTAGAGACCTAGGGGGAATCCAAGATGGGGTGACTTGTGGGGCTCGGACCAGGTTCTGTTACCCAGAATCCTTTGCAAACCTCAAAATTTGGCTAAAAAAACACATGTTCCTCACATTTCTGAGGCAGAAAGTTCTGGAATCTGAGAGGAGCCACAAATTTCCTTCCACCCAGCGTTCCCCCAAGTCTCCCGATAAAAATGATACCTCACTTGTGTGGGTAGGCCTAGCGCCTGCAACAGGAAACGCCCCAAAGCGCAACGTGGACACATCCAATTTTTTGAAAGAAAACAGAGGTGTTTCTTGCGAAGTGCCTACCTGTAGATTTTGGCCTCTAGCTCAGCCGGCACCTAGGGAAACCTACCAAACCTGTGCATTTCTGAAACCTAGAGACCTAGGGGAATCCAAGATGGGGTGACTTGTGGGGCTCAGACCAGGTTCTGTTACCCAGAATCATTTGCAAACCTCAAAATTTGGCTAAAAAAACACATGTTCCTCACATTTCTGTGGCAGAAAGTTCTGGAATCTGAGAGGAGCCACAAATTTCCATCCACCCAGCGTTCCCCCAAGTCTCCCGATAAAAATTATACCTCACTTGTGTGGGTAGGCCTAGCGCCCGCGACAGGAAACGCCCCAAAGCGCAACGTGGACACATCCAAATTTTTGGAAGAAAACAGAGGTGTTTTTTGCGAAGTGCCTACTTGTAGATTTTGGCCTGTAGCTCAGCCGGCACCTAGGGAAACCTACCAACCCTGTGCATTTTTGAAAACTAAAGACCTAGGGGAATCCAAGATGGGGTGACTTGTGGGGCTCGGACCAGGTTCTGTTACCCAGAATCCTTTGCAAACCTCAAAATTTGGCTAAAAAAACACATGTTCCTCACATTTCTGTGGCCCAAAGTTCTGGAATCTGAGAGGAGCCACAAATTTTCTTCCACCCAGCGTTCCCCTAAGTCTCTCGATAAAAATGGTACCTCACTTCTGTGGGTAGGCCTAGCGCCCACGAAAGGAAATGGCCCAAAACACAACGTGGACACAACATATTTTTTCACAGAAAACAGAGGTGTTTTTTGCAAAGTGCCTACCTATGGAGTTTGGCCTCTAGCTCAGCCGGCCCCGGGAGGGGGGGGGGGGGGGCAGAAATGCCCTAAAATAAATTTGACCCCCCCCCCCAGCCCCCCCAAGCCCCCCCTGCCCGAGAACGACCCTTGCCTACGGGGTCGCTCCCCCTGCGTGACATTGGCGCCAAAAAACAAATCCCATGTGCCTAGTGGTTTCTGCCCCCTTGGGGGCAGATTGACCTAAAATCGGCAGAAATGGCCTAAATACAATTTGCCCCCCAGGGGAGCGACCCTTGCCTGATGGGTCGCTCCCCATCTCTAAAAAAACAAACAAACAAACAAAAAAAAAACACAAAAAAAAAATTTGCCCTGGTGCCTAGAGGGTTCTGTCCCCCCCCCCCTGGGGGCAGTTCAGCCTAATAATAGTCTTAAAATAAATTCCCCCCCCCAGCCTCCACCCCCCCCAGGAGCGACCCTTGCCTACGGGGTCGCTCCCCCTGCGTGACATTGGCGCCAAAAAACAAATCCCAGGTGCCTAGTGGTTTCTCCCCCTTGGGGGCAGATTGACCTAAAATCGGCCAATCTGCCCCAGCGGGGGGCAGAAATGGCCTAAATACAATTTGCCCCCCAGGGGAGCGACCCTTGCCTGATGGGTCGCTCCCCATCTCTAAAAAAACAAACAAACAAAAAAAAAACACACACAAAAAAAATTGCCCTGGTGCCTAGAGGGTTCTGCCCCCCCTTGGGGGCAGTTCGGCCTAAAATAAATTGCCCCCCCCCCCCGGCAGTGACCCTTGCCTAAGGGGTCGCTCCCCTTGCGTGAAATTCACGCAAAGAAAAAACTCCCTGGTGTCTAGTGGTTTCTACCCCCCTTGGGGGCAGATTGGCCTCATCAAAATAGGCCAATCTGCCCCCAAAGGGGGCAGAAATGGCCTAAATATAATTTTCCCCCAAGGGGAGCGACCCTTGCCTAAGGGGTCGCTCCCCACCAAAAAAAAAAAAAAAAAAGTTTAAAAAATAAATAAAAAATACATTATCCCTGGTGCCTAGAGGTTTCTGCCCCCAGGGGGGACAGAAAAGGCCTTCCCGAAAATATGCCCCCCCTGGGAGCGACCCTTGCCCAAGGGGTCGCTCCCTTTTGTTAGTAACAGTAAAAAAAAAAAAAATCCCTGGTGTCTAGTGGGGTTTCAAAAGCCGGATTGCAAGCAATCCGGCTTTTGAAACCCTCGGAGAGACTTCAAAGGGAAGGAAATACATTTCCTTCCCTTTGAAGCCCCTCCGGGCCTCCCCCACGTGATTGAAAGAGAAATGCTTAGCATTTCTCTTTCAATCGCGCTGGAAGCTCTGCTTCCAGCGCGATGGGGGAGGCCCCTGTGACAAATCAGCGCGCGCTGACATCACAGGGGAGTGTGGGGACAGTCAGGGGTGGAAGGGGAAGGTCTTCCCCTTCCATCCCGGGTTTGGGGGGTGGAGGGGGTGCACGGGGGGTGCGCTAGCGCTCTTCCAAGTTCCCCTGTGCCATGGACGAGATGATCTCGTCCAAGGCACAGGGGAACTGTAGCCTTGGACGAGATCATCTCGTCCAAGGCACAGAACCGGTTAAAGTAGCATTTTAAAACTGCAGTGATAAATTCGACCTTGCCATTAAATAATTTATCATTACAATTCCACAGGTACAAAGCATGACATCACTTCTCAATTAGCAATTGCAGCTTAGTAAATGTAATAGGGAATCTCTAATGTTATCCTGTAAGAGGAGTAAGCCTCACAGTAGTGAAAAACAAATTTGAGATTTTCACTACCTAAATGTACAATGAACATTGAATTCCCTGAAAAAGTCAGTGGTCTTCAGCAGAGGGGATGCACACATGGCCTTTTTTAGGAAGTCAAATGCTTTCCGGCATGCCTCAGTCCAAATGTTACATAAAACATTTACACCAGTCAGCCAAGCGGGCAACAATGGTGCCATATCCCTTGACAAACATCCTGTAATATCCTGTGAGGCCAAGGAAGGCCCTCGTCTCAGTTTGAGCTTTGGGCGGCTTCCAGGCCATGATAGTCTCTATCTTGTCCTAGAGGAACTGCACCTTACCCCCACCCACCAGGTGTCCTACATACACCAGTGAACCTTGCCCTATCTTGCTCTTATTGGCCTTGTTAGTCAGGCCTGCATTTCACAGAGCCTGAAGCACTTCTTGCATGTGAAACAGGTGGTCCTTCCAGTTGCTACTAAACACAGCTATGCCATCCAAGTAAGCAGCACTGAAGGCCTCCAAACCAGCCAGGATTTGGTTCACAAGCCTCTGGAAGGTGGCAGAGATATTCTTTAATGCAAAAGGCACTCCCTTGAATTGGTAGTGGCCCTCTGGAGTGGAGAAGGCTGACCTCTTGTTGGCTCTTTCAGTTAGGGCAATCTGCCAGTACCTAAAGTCTGACCAAATGTTCTTCTACTAACCTATCAATGAGCTCATCAGAACGGCTTATGGGATGAGCATCAGTCTTGGTGACTGAAATAATCCACACAGAATCTAAGTTCTGGGGTAGCATGCAGTTGGGCAGCTTTTGGTACCAGCATTACAGGGCTATACCAGGGGCAGCTGGAGGGTTCAGCCATCCATAACTGCAAAAACTTGGAGACTTCCTCCTTGATTCTTGCCTTCATTTTGACAAACAGCCTGTATATTTTAGCTTTGACAGGGAGGATGTCTCCTGTATCACTATCATGGGTATACAAATGTATAACCCAAGAAGTGAGGGAAAACACAGAGGAGAACTATTCCAGAACAGTCCCTCTTCTGTTCTAAAGTCAGGGTAGGGGTGACGTTTACATCTGCCACTGACCCATCCTTCTCTTTGGAGGCAAGGAAGTCAGAGTGAGGTTCTCCCTCCTCTTCTTTCCCACCATCTGTCACCAACAACATGGTGACCTCAGACCTCTCAAAGTGGGGCTTGAGGCAGTTGAGATGGAGGACTCTTAAGGGATGATTGGGGTCTTGAAGTCCACCAAGTGATTCCAAAACCTGGTCATCTGGCTTCTAACTGTGATCTTGGGGAGGTTTCCTAGGAGCTTGTGGGCACTCCCCTCTAACCAGGCTGAGAGGTCCCCTTGCAGGGTGCCCATACAGCAATTCATAGGGGTTAAATCTGACTCCTTTCTGTGGTACCTACCTGTAAGCAAAGAGCAAGCATGGTAAGAGGGCATTCCACTTAGGCCTCATGGGCTCAGGAAAGCCCTTGATCATGACCTTTAGGGTCATATTTAAGAAAGGTTGTGCTGCACCCTTTACCACCTCCTACCTCCACCATGTGTGTGTTGTATTAATAATATGTTGCACAAAGGCGCAGGGTAGGGGCCATTAACATCATTTTTTTTACACTATTGATGTACTTGTTCTTTTTGCACCTGCAGGTGTAGCACCAACATTTTGGCGCTACTCCCAGAATACATAGGGGCCCATTGTATTCAATAGCATGCCTCCCAAGTGCCAAAAAAATGATTTTTCATCCCCCCTAACGGGGGAAACCCTCTTTGCATAAATTATGTCTGGCGTAGGCATAATGTAGCACAAAGGGTTACAAAGTGGCGCAAGGCATGCGTTGCACCACTTTGTAAATATGGCATGGCGTTTTTGGCCTTCTAATGCCACATTAGTTTAAAATAAATACGCTAATGTGACGTTAGAATGGGGCTAGGGGCTCTTAAATGTGCCCCTTAGTGTCTTGTTAAATCTCTCAACAAGCCCATTGGTTTGTGGATGGTAGGGTGTGGAAAACTTATAAGTAACTCCAAACTCCTTCAACATTGGCTGCTTATAAGCAGACATGAAGTTGGTGCCCTGTCGGACACCACTTCCTTGGGGAAACTCACTCTGATAAGAACCCATATTAGGGCCTTAGCCACTGCAAGCACAGTTCTCAGAGGGATGGCCTCTGGGTGCCTTGTGGCATGGTTCACAGAACTAGGAAAATCATGCTGCTGAGGCTGTCTGGGGATCCAAGGGCCCTACTATGTCTATGCCCAACCTTTCAAAGGGGGTGCCAATGACATGTAAGGGATTCACAGGAGCTTAAAGGTCAAGCAAGTCCTGCAGAAAGTATCTGAGAAAATCCTCATCTGGGGTCTGTAAAAGTGGGAGACAAGCTTGGCAAAGGTCTTGTCCTGGCCCAGATGTCCTGCCAGGGGTATTTCATGCGCCAGCTCCAGTAGGAAGGCCCTCTAGCATGTGAGGATCTCCACGGCCTTTGCTGCCCCATGCACAGGTACCCTAGTCTCACTGTCTAAGAGGCCACCCTCCCAATAGCTGCTGTGACTCCCTGAGGCATCACCAGCTTCCTGGGCTTCGGCCCGTTACATCATGCTCTCCACGATTGAGCTCTCCTTCTGTGCCTTAAATTAGTCCTCCCTGGTGGGTCCTTCTTCTGCTTGTCATCCAGAAAGTTCAGGTAGATCATCAAGGGAGACCATGTCTTCCTAAGTATGCTCCGGGGTGACCTCCTCTATCCTCTCATCCACCTCAGCAGGGAGACATTTAGGTCTGGGTTCCAAAACCCCTTGGCCTTCCCTTTCTTGGCAGCTTTTTGCAACATTTTTCCAGGCTCCAGACTGCTTTGACTCTCTTTTATGGTTGCAATGCATCTGGTGGTTGCACAAACCCACTCAGGCCACTCTAACATTTCGCGCTGTGGCCTGAGCTCCACTTCCGTCCGGGTAGTGTGCTCCAGATCATTACCTAACAAACAGTCCACAGACATGGCAAGGTTCACCACCCTTTTGGGAGTCCCCCCAGATTTCTTCTTGCTGGCCCAGAGGTCTGCCTCCTAAGCAAGCTTCCTGGGGTCAGTCAGCTTGCTATCAACCACCTCCTGGTGCAACTCTGTAAAACAAATATCAAGCATGTGCTACTGCTGAATTAGGTTGTACAGCCCTGTAAAATCTTCTACCTTGCTGGGCCTTACCCAACCCTTCAGTGCCTTGCTAGAGTAGTCTAGGAAATCCCCCAAGGACTGTGTAGGAAGCTTATGGCTGCATCTGAACTTCAGTTTATATCACTCAGGGGTCAACCCAAATTTCTTGACAAGAATGGCCTTCATAGGAGTGTACTGTGTCTGGTCCTCTAACTCTAGTGTTAGCTGTTTGTCCCTCCCCACCGTTGGCATGTACCGCCACAAGCTAACCCCCAATATTCCTCAGGAACCTTGCCCAACTTTGAGCCACATCATATGCTGGAAACCTCTTATTAATGTCATCTGCCACCGCATAATTGGGCACCAAATCTTCTGGAATGCGGACCCTTACTTCTCCAATGGACACTGCAGGTATGCTGCCACCATTACTGTTGGACTTTACCTGTCTGCCCAGCTCCTTGAGTTTGAGTTCATAAGTCAACATTTTTTTCCCTCAATCCTTGGGGGCTTTTTAACAAGGAGCTTGCTGTGCTGTTGCATCATTTCTTGGACGCAGCGGCAGCTCTGTGCTAGCTCCATATTTACAAAGTGAAACATTTGGCTAAATGCTTCACTTTTCCTGGCCCTGTGCTACAGAAAATCTGTGCAGGATCCATCTGCATCACATGCATTTTTAATGTATGCAGAGTGGGTTTTCTGTCGGAAAAAGTCAGTTACAACTGGCACATTGGTATTTACAAGATTTTCCTATTTTGACGCTTCTTCAAGATGGGGTGGGCAGTGAGCTCAGCTCCGCTGGTGGAACTTACAGAGTTTTTTTCACTCTGCGCTCCCCTTGGGAGTGCAGAGTTTGACCAAAAACATTGTTAGCCCCACCAGCAGAGCATAGCTTACCGTGTGCACACTGCAGCCCAGTTATAGACCACACGGTGCAAGCACAGACAGACTGCGTTTGTGGTGTGTGGCCCATAACTGGGCTGCTGGCAGTGCGCACTCTGCCCGACATGGAACTGCTTGCTGGCATCACTCTAGCAGCTCTGGATCCAGGCCTCCCTCTGACCTCGAGCAGCTGGGAGCAGGCCAGGGGGCAAAGGGAGGCAGAGAGCCAGGCCGCTGTAAACAAGGACCCTCTGGGATAACCCAGGTAACTCCTCTTTTTTTTTGTCTTTATGTCATGTGCATACTGGTGCACAAGAGGCCTGAAACAGCAACTTTTGCTGCCTATGTCCCTGGCCTGAATGTGCAGGATCTCGGAAGCGCTAAGCAGGGTCTGGTTTCGCTAACCAGGCCCGATCCTGCTTAGTGCTTCTGAGATCTGGCGCATTCAGGACAGGGTGCCATTAGGGCACTCCCCCACTTACGGAACAACGACTCCATTAAATTCCACTGAGTTTTTCATCAACTCTGCCATCCCTAGTCGTGCATAGCCTGCATTGCGTCAGAATTCCTACACCCCCAAAACCTAGGCGTAGAGACTGATACAGTGGTTTTAAAATAGGAATCTGGCCCTTTGAAGTCACTGCACACCCTGGAAGATGTCTGTTTTGCACCTATTGTTTGCAGTAGATCCACACATGTGCGAATCATTTTGTAGGTCCCCTTGACCAACCTGGGATCAAAGCACCTATGATCCCATCATCCACTGCAGCAAGGCAATGTGACGTTGTGTACTTTTTGCAAGGGATAGGCCAGGATTGCCACTTCTCCAAGGAGGAATGGGTCCCTAAGTGTAGGTCTGCATACTCCAGAGGACAGCAGGTAAGTACATACATAAGGAAGGTAATATATGCATTTTCACTTCACATTCCAACATAGTCTCACTTACATTTCACTGTCATTCACTATGTCCCATATACTCAGTTCTCTGCATCCAAATAAGTAGACTATGCCCACTGTAATGTGACACATAGCCATATTGCATACATTAGCTCTTACATCCAGGGCCAAAGTAAAAATTTAGATGATGATATTCCGCCATTTTAAAGTTGTTTACATTGGTCCTGTCCTCACACATTAGGCTCTATGAGTCAATTTAAACTGATGTATCGCCTCGATTTTTGACGCATTGCTGAAGTTGCGTCAGTTCTGACACCAATTTCACCAATGTGCCAGTTTTTGTGTGGATGCCTTGCGGCATCTTACAGTCAGATGCATCAGTATTTCTGATGCATGCTGGGACCCTACACCATGGAGCGCTATATTGTAAATATGGTCCATCCATGGCATTGTAAACTTTTTTGACTCTACGTATGTTTTTTTGACACATCACTGCTACAGCGAAGGGATGCGTCAGTTCTTGTAAATGAGGCCCTTAGTTTGGCTAACGGCAGTATAAGTTTCCTCTCCTCTTTCCTGTCCTGCAGCTCCTGTGGAGGCAGGCCTCTGGCAGATACACTGCTCCCTACTCCATCCTGAACATCAAGGGCATCCATGTCACCTGCTGGGGTTGATAGGGACTCTCCAGAGAACTCAGGACCCTGATCTGGGTCCTTCCTCTCCTCCTCCTCCTCTAACAGTGATCCCTCCTCCTAGTTTCATCCACCTCACCCTCCTCTGAGTTGACTAACCATCTCTGCACTTCCTCACAAGCCCTCAAGGCTACCTGGAGATCCCGCTTGGTAGCCTTTTTTTCTGCTTTCAATCACTTTTGCTTGCAGAGTTTCAACAGCTCATACCTGCTGATCGTGTCAAAGTTGCAGGCATCCATTTCCATGTTACAAAAAGGAAACTATGGCACTTAAATTCAGAAAAAGGGGAAAAATAGCTGATTAAAAAAAATCAAGGAAGAAGTTAAAAACGTGTTTTGGTCTTCAGATGTGGAATAGTAGTGTACACCAAGTCACTGTATGCCACTGCACAAACACAAATCCTATCTCCACCGCTGATCACCAATTGGGTTTCTGTTTGGCAGAGATATGCACCCTGTCAAAGCAGGAACCGAAATCCTAGTTAGGGTAAGTCACAAGCACATTCTAAATTAACCACTGCTCACCTCTGGTAGCTTGGCACGCTAGTCAGGCTTGACTTAAGTGGCAATGTGTAAAGTATTTGTGCAACACTTAAAACACTAAAACTGTGAAAACACCACACAAAAAGATTCTAGAAAAGTAGATCTCGATTTCTTTAGAAATAAAACAAGACCAAAAAAACAAAAATCCTATTAGTAGAACTTGAGTTATGAAGTTTTAAAGATTAGACTGAAAAATAGCACTGAGAAGCAAAATGCGCCAATCAGAGGTATCTGGACGCCCCAGACTGGGACAAAGTCAAAAGTTCAGGCCTGAGATATGATGTGGAGGTTCCCACTGCAATTGCATCATAAAAAGTGATGCAACAGTGGTGCAAGGGGCTCCTAAATATGCCCCTGTGTTCCTTGCTTTTTAAGCTGTGATAAAGTGCAGTAATGGATCTCATTCAAGGCAATGATAGTGGTGCACCTCTGAGGCTGGTGGCATCAGATCTTATGTACATATTTATGAGAAGCTTGTGCCCCCATTGCAGTGGCTTAACTCTTTCAACCAAACCTATGAGGCCACGCAAAGTCACTTTCCGTGGCATTGAATGGCCTCATAGATATAGGTAAAGCAAGGTAGCATAATTCGCTGTGTTACCTTACTCTTCATTAGGGAGGCATTCCATGGGCGTTGCGGTGGGTGTTCCCACGCAACTCCCATGGATTTCAACAAATCCCCCAGATTTACAAGGCCATGTAAACCTGACCATGGTGCAAGGGAACCTGCGTTGGTGCCAGGCTGCTGAAACTGTGCCAGCGCAGGGGGAAATGACAGGCATGCGAGGTATTCCCTAGATACAGCGCATTCCAGCCCTTTCACTTTGACGCACGGCAGCCTGCGCCAAATCCTCATAAGTCTGGGCCTAAGTCTCATTTACAACGATGCTCCGCAACGCAACAACAGTGTTCGCATTTTCTTACTGTTGACAGCTAGGTGCCAAGTGGGACAAGCTGATCAAAGACTGGCGGGGGTCTTGTTATTGGCTACACATGTCCTGATAGTTTTCATTCTTTACCGACCTGGACCACAGCAAGTGGGAGGACAAAACAACATCACAACAGGCCACCCTGCTGCGCCAGGAGCAACAGACAGAGTGAGGGGACGTGGGACCAGTGGACACGCAGATGGAGAGGCCTCTTGGACTAAAGCTAATATAAGAAACATTATCTGGGCGGGAATGGCCTTTATGCGCAGTGACAGTTGTGGGCCTTGAGACCAAAACAACGAGTCTCACTTGAGTTAAAAGTTGTTTTGTCCTGGTGAACCTGCCTCCCTGGGATTGCTGCAACCCACAAAAGAATTCTTCAAATGCAACCTATAAATAGCCACAGCTCGGGTGTCACTTACAGAAAGGCAGAGTTAATACTATGGAAAGAGGGTGGTTCCACGAACTATTTTCAAAAGAGGGAATTATTGCACCAGCTCGGTGACAAAGAGGTGACCATAGCTCCTGGTACTCCGGTGACATGTCATCGTGTCCTCGGATGCTGAGTCATGCAGAGGGAAAATGTCACACAAAGCTTGTTTTCAGTATGTGTAGGGATGCAATGCCTCTTCCAGGTAGCCCGGACTGCTCCATGCATGGTCAGCGCGATGACGTGCCACAGCTTGGTGGATGCTGCTCAGGTTCCATGCGCGGCGTGATGCGATAATTATTGGTTTCAGAGCCCTATGGCCCCCTCTCCCTCCCCTTCGCTCGGCCCACAATGGAATCATCCGTAGATAAATACAAGGGCGCAAAAGGCTGAGCCTTCAGCAGGAAGAGTGACTGGAGTTTTGGACTCTACATTCCCTCGAAGGCCCACTCTGACCTGTGCAGTGACCCTGGGCAGATTTGTCACAATGAAGATCCTCATCTTGTCCGTGCTGGTGGCCGCTGGCTTGGCAGCAGCTGGTGAGTCTGCCCCGGAAGAAGATAGTAGGGGAGACTGGTCACGTGATTGCTGGAGAAAAGGGGCCATGGTGGGGAGAAGTTCTGGAAGAGAAGAGGGTTGAATTCAGTGTAGCTCATAGTGGGTGTCCAAAAGTGTACAAGGGGAGGGACGAGTGGAAGGCGTCAAGGCGCTTCTGGGGGAAAGTTGTGTAAATGGGAGAGTGGGAGGCTGTAGAGGCAAACGAGGAAATGTGGTAGAAGGCTAAAAGGTGAGGCTGAGGTAATGGCAGAGAACATTGCAGGGTGAGAGCGGACATGACTTGGTAAAGGTTGAAAGTTTCTTAAAACATGGCTGGTCAGAGGAATATGAGGGGTGGTGAAAAGACAAAGTGAGGGCTGATGTCCTAGGGAAGAAGTTGAATTGCTAAAGCTTGAGAGACCAGTAGGGCTCGGATATGGTGATGTAAGCTCGAGGCAGAGTATGGGAAGAGGAAGAAGTGGGGCTAGGCCGAGAGGTGATGAAGATTTGGGATACTGGAGAAAGAAAGTTGTCAAGTGCTTTGGAGAGGGAAGTAGGAAGTCATTGACTCAGGAGAAGGTTAAAGAAGAGACATCGCTAGACAAGGTGAGTGCGTCAAAGAGAAGGGATGAAACCTGGAGATGGATGGAACAAGGAGGAAACGTGGTGAAAGGGGAAAACTGGAAATTGGAAGGAGAGTGAAAAGAAAGCAAAGAAGATTACAGAGTAAATGGAGAAGCATGGTACACGTGGAGCCAGGGAGGAAGAAATGGCGAAGGAATTGTGAAGGGAATGAATAAGAGTGGGAGAAGTGGGAGGCCGGAGGTGTGAAGTGAGAACAGATGAGAGCAAAACATAGAAGAGTAGAGATATTGAGGTTGTAGAAAAAGAAGTAAGCCTTAGGAAATGAGAAAGAAAGGAAGTCTGGAAGACTTGGTGAAAGTAGAGTGTGAGTAGTGGGTCGGAAGGAAGGAAGAGTTTTTTACCAGTTTGATCTTCTCACCTATCTCTGTGTTTTATTTCCAGACCACCCTCTTCCACCTGCAAGCTCACCACCCCCGCCAGCACGAAGGAGCGAACCATTCCTGCCCCCTCCTGGGGGTACACCGATGATGCACCTTCATGAGAATGCAATAACGTCACCACCACCTGGGGTGCCGCCATTCATGTCCCTACCTGGAATGCCGCCTTTAATGCTGCCACATGGCGGCTCACCTTTTCCGATGCCTCCTGGCTTCCCAGATCTCTCATTGGTCAGAAACTGCACCCAGAATACAGACTGCTCGGGGGAGCTGAGATGCTGCTGGCTGCCCTGTGGGCGGAAGTGCATCCCGCTTGTCCCAGGTGAGTACAGCCTAGAGCCCCTCCCACTGGGGAGCAGAGGGTGGGTGCCTGTCCACCGACCTGCCATTTTATAGGGTAGGGTCACTGAGAGGGGTTTTGTGGTTTTAAATGTTTATTTCCAGTGAATATGAAATTAAAGACACTTAGGAAGGACTTGGGTGGTAAAGAGACACCTGTAAAATATATGCCCAGGCTCCTGTATAGTTAGGAAACCTTGCCTGAAGAAGGGTTGGCAGAGAGAGGGATTTATGGTGATTGAAAACTACAAGAACAACTGTCAATCAGGCACAGAACATGATTGTATGGTTTATGAGCTGGGGATGCCTCACAAGAGGGAGTTGTGCCCTCAGGCAGACTATAGTCAGGGGAATGGCTTGGTCAGTAAATCTGAGAGGTGGGGGGGTGTAGTCTTCAGTTTTTCCAACAATCATGCTGGCATACCATATTAAAATATATGACATGAGAAGCAGGGCATGAGCAGGGTTTAAGAGGTAGTGGAGAGAGAGAGGAGTGCAGATTATTAGGGGTACTTAAAACACAATACTTTTCAAATTAACCAACTTTTAAAGCAAAGACAAGAGAGACAGAGCTTGTGTATTTGTGTGTGTGCTTGTATGTGTGTGTGTGTGTGTGTGTGTAGCTAGTCAGGGTCAGCTTGTAAAAATCAAAGATGAAATCCAAAAGATACCACACGATACCTGACTGAAAGCACCTGTACCCAGTATTTACAATAGTTTTCAAAGTAACAAAGTTTTAAGGCAGAGACAAGAGAGACAGAGTGTGTGTATTTGTGTGTGTGTGTGTGTGTGTTGTTTGTCAGCGTGGGCTTGTAAAAATCCAGGGTGAGATCCAAATGATTCCACATCATACCTGACTGAAAGCACCTGTACCCAGTATTTACTACAGAATATATTTTTTGGGTGGTTTAACACCCCAAACACCACTCCTGAAGCCACACCCCTGATTATACTATCCTAGAACGTGAACTGCCCTACCTAAAGAGGAAAAGGCCACCCTGTCAAAAAAGGCATACTGAACAGTAGGTCTCAGTAAGCGGGAGGGCAAACTAAGGGGTCTCCAACCTTTTTTGTAGTAAAAGCTACTTATTTTGATGAAAATCATCAGCTGCTATGAATATATTATAATTTTAACACTGACCACATCGGATAAGTTTACATGTTGGTTTTAAATATGAACTTTCAGTTTTTGTAGGCTGGGCTACACACAGGAGAGCTACTTATAGGTAGCTCGAGAGCTACAAGTAGCTCACAAGCTACTCGTGGGAGACCTGATTTACCAGAGAATGATGCTGAGCCCACCAGGTGCTCCTTGGCTACAACAGAATGTATGTCTGCAGATGCTTGCTCACTTCCCCTTTTGTACACAGATGCCATCCATGTCCTTCTACATGAAGCCAGAGCGAGGTCCAGTTTAGAGTTGTGCTTTCCATGCCAAAACAGTTTCTAGTGATAAGGGTAGAGCTATACCAGAGGCACCAATTTAAAAACTCCTTGATGAGGGGACTTTGTGACTCTGCTATCAGGCTCCCTGGAAGGCCCTTCTTTTGTCTTGGTGTCCCAGTGTCGCTGGTGGAATCAACAGCTATCTAGAGATATTCAAGTATTTTCCTTTAAGGGCTTAAACAGCATAGGTTAGCAGTGGATCAAAGGCTGTGCAGATGCCAAGGGGTACAACAGGAGGAATAGAGAGTCCTTGATAATGGTGGAACAGCATGCCACCATGATGCTGTTGAACACTGATCAAACAGAGAAGAATCAGACATCGGTACTGGTGGCAGAGGGGTGACCTCTGAATGAGAGAAAATGTGCTATAGATAATGGAAAGACCACAGGGCACCAGGATGCCAGGGGTCACAGCAGAATGAGGAACAACCATCCACAGATAATGGTGGAATCAAAGTCCACCAGATGCCAGAGGTTACATTAGAATGAGGGAAACAAACAACAGAGAATGTTGAATCCCAAAGTCACCATAATGCTGTACCTAGCTGTGTAGGTAGGAGTAGTAAATCTATACTTGCTCTAAATACACTTACCTTTCCATACCTTGTCCATTGATGTCCATAGTATTCTTGTATCTCAATATCCTTTGAATATTCAGAAGCACAACTTTTGAGGCACTTTCACTAGAAAATAATGACTCCGACATAATGGTAAGTTCGAAAGGCACCAGAATGTCACCGGTCACTGTATTATGAGAGACAAAAATCCCCCATAGAGCTGATGGGTAATGGCAAGTTGAAACCACACCAAGATACAAAGGATCACCAGAGGATGAAAGAAAAATCAGTGTAGAGACTAGCGGGGTCATAGATGATATAAAATTCAGTGAAAGAACTTGTGAGCAGTGGCGTAACAAAGGCTCCCGCGCTGCGGGTGGCGGTGGGGGGGCGAGCTCCAAGGGCCCCGGCAGCACAGCACCTGGCCCGAATGAGTACAGAAGGGGGCCCCCTGCATGTTCTTTGCACGGGCCCCCTCGAGTTTCGTTACGCCACTGTTTGTGAGCGTAAAGGGCACGAGAATGCCATGGGTCACCATAAGGTGGAATCAGAATCACCGATACTGACTAGGGGGTCAAAGGCCACCAGGAAGCCAGAGCTCACCAATGAAGGAAAATCACGAAGAAGGAATAACTTTCCAAGAATGCAATAGTTTGCTAAAAAAAAGAAATAGGACTGTAAAGTGTGCTTCTGATGCTATGGAGTCATCCAGGGACCTTATTTCCATGCTGTGCGCTTCTCTTCTCCCCATAAAGATGTGACTCGGCCAGAGGGACCTAAAGTTTGCCCAGAAGACATACTGAGGAAACTGAATATTTCGAACCCGCCTTCTGGATTTCCCGACCCGAGCACCATCAGGAACTGCTCTCATTCAACAGAGTGTGGCCAGAATCTGAAGTGCTGCCTGACCCCCTATGGAGGAAAGTGCATGCCAACCATCTCCTGTGAGTACACACATCTCCCTTCTGAGGGAACACTCCTTCCTGTAAGTCCACACTACTTCTCAGTGCGGAGACATACATCTACTGCAAGTCCTCATAACCTGGGACTTAGTGAGTAAGCACCCATCTCCTGTGAGTGCACGCTCATTTCTTACAAATCTGTCTCCCTCTTTCATTATCTGCCCCCTTCTCTCTCTCTTGCTGCCTCTCACTCTTTCTGTCTCTTCCTCTGTCTCTCTCTTTCTTTCCTTATCTCTCTCAGCCCCTCTCTTTCTCTTTCTTTCTCTCTAAACTTCTCTATTCTCTCTCTCTCTTGCTTTCGCTCTCTTCCTCTCTCTTTTTCTTTCTCTCTGTCACCCTATCTCTCTACCACTCCCCCTTGCTCTCTCCCTCTCTATCTCCCTCGCTCTCTCATTCTCACCTTTCTCTCTGTCGATGTCTACACCTCTTTCTCTCTCTCTCTCACTCAATCTCTCTCACTTACTGTCTCTCTGTCTCTCTCTCTGTCTCACAGTCTCTCTCAATGTGTCTCTGTCTTTCTGTCTCTCATCCTCTCTGTCTAGCTCCCTTCTCTCTACCGTCTTCCGAATGTATCCCTCTCTCTCTCATTCTCTCTGTTCCCCTCTATTTCTGTCTGTCCACCTTCTCATGTTCCCTCTCTCTCCCCTCTACCTCTGTCTCTATGTCCTTTCTCTTTACCGTCTCTCAGTTTGTCTCTCGACCCATTTTCTCTTGCTTCTTCTCTTTGCCCCCTCTGTCTTCTCCTCTATTTATGTCTGTGCTTCTTTGTATGTGTTAGCGACCATATCTTTAAGCATCCATTCTTTCCTGCATGATAGATGCTGTTCCTGGATTTTAATAAATTTGCACCTTGTGCCATCACAATGACATAAATCAACAAGTGTAATTTTACAACATAATATGTCACTCAACTATCCATCCATCCGTCCATCTAAACGTCCATCCATCCACCAACTCATTTAATATTCCTTACCCTCTTCCCTTTGTAGGTCTGCATGACTACCTTGCCCGCTCCATCCATCCATCCATTACTCCACCCATCTTTCCATGTATACATTTCTCAATCTTTTCCTCATCTCTCCATCCGTCGCTCCCTCTCTATTGAACTTTCTGTCCATCTATCCCTTATGCCTCTCCCATTTCCATTCCTCACCTGCTCACTCCAACGCCTGCATACTTGCTCCTTTTTTCCTTCCTGTGGCCTTCTCTTATCGTGCTCTTTCGAGCCCTTCTACTGCTTATCTCTTTACCATCCCGTAACTCATCCAGCAATGAACACTCTACCTTACACCATGCATGTGTTATTGCCCTCCCTATCAATCCCTGTCCATCCACCCACGAATACCTCTATATTCCAGTCTTTCAACATCCTTGACTTTAATCTCCTTTATTTCACCTGCCCTCACCCTTACAGAACAATCCCTACCACCCTCCCATCATGCAGATGCACCCTTCTTTATCTACTTTTCTCTATCCCATTATTATTGTCACTGTCTCTTCGTTCCTATGAGCTGTAAAGTCCCTTTATTTATCCAACAGCCACACAATCCCTGCCTCCCTTCATCTATCCACCTTCTCGGGTGTCCAAACACCATTCATTCATTCATTCATTAGCCATCATTCTCCCTCTATCCACCTTGCTGTTTTTAGTTCATCCACTATGTGTTCACACTATTACATCCCTTCCTTCCTCCATGTGAAAGGTGATCAAACCTCACCTCTAACAGGTCTTAGGGCCAGGTGTAGGAAGGTTCCAAATTGTGAGTTGCAATTTGCGAGTCCCAGCGACTCGCAAATTGCAACTCGCAATTTGGAATGCAGAAAGGTGTCTCAGAAACCTTCTGTGAGTCGCTATGCGGTCGCAAAGACCCACCTCATTAATATTAATGAGGTGGGTCGCAATTTGCGACCCCATAGCAATTCAGGGCACTCACGGGGATGGTGGCCTGCTGGAGACAGCAGACCACCATGTCCGTGACTGCTTTTAAATAAAGCAGTCATTTTTTTTTCAAAGTGTAGCCCGTTTTCCTTAAAGGAAAACAAGCTGCACTTTGAAAAAAAAAACGAAACCTTTAGTTTCGGTATTTTTCAGGGCAGGTAGTAGTCCCTTGGACCACTGCCTGCTCTGAAAAATTATTTTTTTATCCAGACACGAAGGGGGTTTGCGCCTGGGTTACCATCCACTTCAAGTGGATGGTAACTACGCTTAAATGCATTTTGCGAGCCGGTTCCGACTCGCAAAATGCATTTCTACATATCAAAGTGGCTTTAGCAACTCGCAAACGCGATTTTCGCCATTTGCGACTCGCTAAACCCTTGCTACATCTGGCCCTTAGTTATGTGACATCATCAGAGAATCTAATAATCTAATATGCTATTGAACCTCTCATGAGGGGTCAATGGTGCATACTGGGATCAAAGAAAGGACCCCAAGTTTAAGGTTCCATGTAAGAACAGAGTAAAAATCATCTATTGAGTGGCGTGAATTTCAAAATAAAGACAGCCTCTACCTTGCATAAATCACCATGCATACATTCAAAGCGGTTTGATTCATAAATTCAGCTAGACTCTCTTTCAACTTCTTATACAGCTCTAACTCCAGTCCTAGCTCGTTGTGAATTTAGAAGTAGATCGACATTTTTGTATGTGTTTTAAGATCGATTTTTTCAGTATTTGTTTTAGATACTACATTTTTGCAATCTCTTCCTTCATAACCCACTGACTGTACACAACACAGAACCAAGATGCAGCAGGTTAATGGTTAAGAAATTGCCCATGCCCTATTCAAGGAGCCCTTGTAGAAGGCAATGCTTGTAGTGGACAGAATGAGAGACCCAACTAAGCTATTTAATGACTGATGGCATCTGTGGACCAGTGGGTCTGATCACCAATGTCAATTGGTGGGACTTCATCAGATCCTACAGAGCCAGACACTGTGGACTTCGCCATTATGCACATAAGGCCTAACATCTCCTAAATGTTGCATTCAATTATGTTTCATGTATTTTACCTGCATGTGTCAAAGTTATGTACTGATGGGAAATGTCCCTACTTTTCCTTATGTGCAGATAATTCCTCTACAGAAGGATTTGTGAACATGTGTCCAATGGACTTCTTTATAATGCTGTTTACTCCCAAGAACCAGTCTGGCGGCTTGATGATGCCGGGTCCTGGAGACCATCCTCACATCTTTGGTAAGAGCACCCATCACAAATGGTAATGCTAGAAAAGAACCAAAGGAGGATCCTCCTCTGTGGTTGCTCAAGCTCTTTACACCTTTGTCTCTACCTACATTATTTGCTGTTATTCGTCCATACCTTCCCATTTCTACAGTATAAAGTACCCTCACTCATTGTTTCTCCATGCCTTTGTTCTAGAATAGTCCTTCTCGTTGTGCCTCATTCTGCCTTCTAGAAAAGGGGATCCTTCTCTGTATACAATTATCTCTTCTATGTCGGGTCTTCCCACTCACTCATTCATTATTTATTTTGGCTATCTTCCCTTCTCCTATGTCCTTAAGTGTCTCCTCCCATTCCCACTTTCTCACCCTTCTACACATCATCCTCCTGCGAGTTCTCAACCCCGCTTTGAAACCTGCATTTCTCATATTGCTCTCCAAGTCCTTGTTAGCTGGTGTCCTGTCTGTGGGCCTGATTCACAAAGGTAGAACTGAAGTCTAACTTTAGTCCTTCAAGTCTTAGTTTAGACCTGAAGTCTAAATTTAGACCTAAAGTCTAAGGGCTCAGTTCATAAAGGTGAGCTTAGTCCTTACGTCTAAGTTGAGACCTGAAGTCTAAATTTGGACCTGAAATCTAAGGGCCTACTTCACAAAGGTAAACTTTGACCTGAAGCCCAAGTTTAGACTTGAAGTCTAACATTAGACCTAAAGTCTAATTTTAGACCTGAAATCTAAGCTTAGATTTCTGTCTATTATTAGACTTCAGGTTTAACCTTAGACTTCAGGACTAAGTTTACCTTTGTGAATCAGGCCGAAGTCTTTTAGAATCTCTTTTTCACCATATCACTAATGTCTATCACTCTCTACCACCTTTTTTACTGTCTCTTCTCTACCTCTTTTCGCATTTTTCTCTCATACAATCTTTATCTTCATCTGCTGTACTTCCATCCCACCCTACAGAACTCATTAGACATCTCTGATACAACACCAATAAATACTTAAAAAGAACAAAATATGTTTCCTCTACCTTGTCCTAAGGACAATGATAGGGACAGCACTCATTCACTTCATTTTTGCGGGCCTCTTTCATTACACAGACCTCCAGCGATGCTTCAGCAGCCAGTTTGCTTTGTATCTCGTTTTTGGATGGTAAAGAAACATAAGACGCTGAAAGGACTAAAGTTCACCTATAACACAGAATGTTACAGTGCATTCCATGTTAATGTAACTCCGCCAGGGTAGAGTAAGGTAAACAACACTTCACTCAACCCATGAAGAAGGGAAGAAGCCCAATGAGCACTGGGGTCCTATTGCACCATCATGCTGCTCGCCATGACTAAAGCAGCAGTGATATTGGTGAATGTAGAAACATATTAACACGCTCTTTACTCCCAAATGTCAAGGCAAAGACTGAGAATAAAGTTTGTGGTATCGGAAAAAAGTTTGCCTTAGATTGTGGTCCACCGTTACCCATCACCCATTGCCCAGCAGAGCTCTTGCTCACCTGTAAATCTCCGGCTGTGGGTACTGTAAATGTATACATCTCTTTGTGTTTTCTCCCTACTCATGTTCCTTTCTCTTGCACTTCCTGTGATTCTCCCCTCCCCCACAATATCTCCTCCAGGTGACTTCTATCCATCGTCCATGGACAGCATCCCTATCCAGCTTAATACCCTGATCACTGGGATAGCAGCAGAGGTCAAGAGACAAGTACCTTGGAAGAGCAAGGAAGTGGACAATATCAATAATAGAATCAAAGAAAAGGTCAGAGAAGCATTCCATAGCCTCCAGGAGAAGGTGAAGGCTGGAATGGATGCCCTGAAGACTGTCCACAAGCTCCTCAAGGACAACAACATTCCTAAGCCAAAGATCATTGAAATTCTGACGAACACAGGCAAAGCTTGCCCAGCAGACAAGAAGGAAGGGCCGTGGAATGTGGCACAGAAGATTGACACTGTCATGGCTGCCCTAAAAAAGTTCCAGTTGACGACACCTCCAAAAAGCAGCCGTCCATAAAGAATCTCGTCACTTCTGGTAAGAATAATTAATGAAGTCAAGCTTTCTCTCAAGTTCAGAGGCACACTTTATGACTGCTAGTCACTTCAGGGCATCGGTGGGTCACATAGCCATATGTAGGATGTCATGGAGGTGCCTTCCTTTTCAGTGATCCCCATTACAGAGCTCATGCTATCTGAATGTCACCATGACTAACCTCCTCCTCATGTTAGAGGAACTCTCAAGGTGAGTCTTGCAGAGGACACCACCCTTACACAACTTGCTTCCTTAAGAACCTTAAATTCATGAAAAAAAACAATGCTCATGTGATAATATTGTGTCAGTCCCACAACCTGCAGTGGTACATCACCGCTGGCTTTTACTGCAGTAGGCACCTAAAATCTCCATCCAGAAACTCACAATATGCCCTTGCTTATCCTACCTAAGACCGTCTGACCTCAATGGTAAACCCTCACCTGACCTCAATGGTAAACCCTCACCAGCACTGCAAGTGGGGCCAGATTTAACAAAAAAGGCATTTGCGATTCGGAAATAGCGATTTTTAAGAAATCGCTATTTCTGATTCTCAAAATGCAATGTATCATATTTACAATTCGGTAATAGCGATCTATTAGAAATCGCAAATGCTATTACCGACTCGCAAATTGCGATACAGACCCCATTCGCACCTATGGGCCTGTAGGCCCATATTTGTTAATTTTTTGCATTTCCCAAATTGCGAATTCCTAACTAGAATTCGCAATTTAGGAAATGCAAAAACCGAGGGTGCTGGGGGCCTAAGGCCCCCTCTGCTGCACCCCAAAAAAATATTTCAGGACATGTAAGGAGTACACATGACAAAGGGGCATGTGTGCGTTACATGTCAATTTTAAAAATGCATTTTTAATGCATTTTTAAAATTTGCACATGGTTACCACCAAGCTTAACTTGGTGGTAAGAGCAA
The DNA here is from genome assembly GCF_031143425.1 of Pleurodeles waltl. Lineage (NCBI taxonomy): Eukaryota > Metazoa > Chordata > Amphibia > Caudata > Salamandridae > Pleurodeles > Pleurodeles waltl. The sequence goes on along the minus strand of NC_090446.1, from coordinate 48,922,073 downwards.
TTCCTTAATGCCCAATTCGCATTAAGGAATTGCTTGTTACACGTGGTTTAGAAATCGCAAATAAGGAATCCTTATTTGCGATTTCTTATTTAGAGAATCACAATTTGCGATTCTCTAAACAGGCTCGCAAATTTAAGGAATCACTATTTTAGCGATTCCTTAAATTTGCACTGTGAATGCCTTTCATAAATACTGAAAGATACATCTGGCCCGTGGTTCCCACCAACACCTGAAACAACTTTTCTTATTACTTCTGCCAGCTATTTTGCTTGAGGTTTTGCTCCACTCATCTCACTTCTCCCTCTGACTCTGCACTAAATTTTCACTAAAATTGCTCCCACCAACAATTGTGCCTTCATCGAAAAATTTGAGGATGTTTCCTGTTGGTAACTGCTTGCATGGTGGTCACAAACTGGAAAGTACAAGGCAGAAGCCTATCCTTAATAGGGAAGTTTACCTGATGTTGTAGGGCTGGTAAATGGTTTCTGAAGGTGGACCCAGCTGATGTTCTGCAGTGTTCTGCAATGTGAAGCTTAGCAGGACACAGTTTTAAATGAAGCAGAGGAACTGTAAGTATAGCAAACCAGGGACCCAGTTTGTGGCAGGCTTCCTCTTACTGCCCTACTCTAAATGAGTACCTTAGACTTTCCATCTCTAATGCAGGGAAGGTAGCTTCTCTCAAATCATTCAAAGAAGTATATCCTCTAGATGCCACTATCTACATCTGAAACATATCATTTGAGTGTATCCCTAGGTTAACAGGCTATCCAGATGAAAGGGGAGAGCTCGGATCTGATACTGAAATCTGGGAAACACTTCCCACCAAATTACCACCACCTAAACTCCTTTGCTCACACTGCCAAACCCAGGCAGTGGCAACACGTGTAACTAGAGCCTCGTACCCAGCTAGTAAAATATGTATAACCGTTTCCAGAAAGCAGTTGTCATTGGAACACCCCTGTTTCCCCACATAGTTGAGTCCCATTCCATCCCTAAACCTGGCTGTGCTAGAGATGTCATTAAATCACATTAGCCCGTAAACCAGTCCAAGTAAAAGGAAATATTGATGCTGCCTTAAAAATTGATTCCTGTGCCTAGTGAGTGGCCACCTACAGCGTGGACACAACACAGTTTTATGCCTGTGCCTCCCCACTCTGCCTACAGTGCACATCTATATAGGACTCCCTATGTATTCCTTATCCGGTTTCTGATCGAAGGGGTACAACATGTGAGGTGACAGACACCCCGACACTCGAGGGAGAACACGGTTGGCCACACTCCTGGTGCCCTTTGTATATGTCACACAAATTTCAACACTGCACAGCATTATGGCTTATAGAATATTCCAGTGTGTGTTGAAACACAAACAGAATCTGAGCAGTACACAAGGGTCCAAAGTTCCTACCCAGCAGCCTCAATACATACACCCACACTCCCTTCTGAACTCTTGACTGCTAGTCTCTGTCAGGATCTTTGAATGTGATACAGTCTATCCACATCCCATCCATGTTGCCATTAAATAGGCATTACATGGCAAATCACTCACATATCATACCTTTATGAACACTAGAAGGTCAACCCGAGAAGAATTATTTATTATGACAATTTTCCACAGAAAACCATCAGGTTCACCCAAGCTAGTCATCAATGAGGAACCCATAAAGAAACTTCCCCCAGTTACTAACTACACACCAACTATGACAGTTAATGGCAAGCTATCTACTAAGTGTCTGTTCCCATCCTCACAGAATCAAACCCTATATTCTACCCCAACATTATAAATTGTAAACCACCCAGCGCACCACAAGAACACACAACACAGCATGTTCACCTCATCTTCTACAGTTAGAATGTGGTCCAGCTCAGTGTAGGTTACTGGTAAATAACCTCCGGTGACTTGCTTGCTGCTCTGAATGCTATGACCAGATAGTCCTCAGAGCCTCCTCTGGTGAAAAGTGCCCTTTTCGTTACCCTGTTTGGGTAACTTCAGAACGTCTAATTGGCTTGGTGGGTTCTGGACTACACAGCGTTTGTTGTGATAGCAGGCCAGTAACTTTAATAGCAACAAATTTGCCCCATTGTTGGATTCTCCTTAGATGCACTAAATACAAATATGAGCAAAAATGCGAATGTGACACTTTTGTATACAGTAGCAAATACACTAAAAACACCTAATTTTAAGTAAAAAATAATCCACATTGATGACAATAGGGTAACTAAATATTCTCCCTTCTTTTTCAACAGAACAGAGATGACAAAGTCAAGACTGGTGGCCATGAAGAGCATGTTTCTTAGTCGACAGGCATCCTGTTTTCCTGGTATTTTATGCTTTGTAACAAATTCCTACTGATTAAGTATCTGGTAAACAATGTGTGTGTAGAGTTGGCGCAGTCTTGAGTTGCCTATATTGTGATCTGGTCAGCTTCCACCGTTATCCCACCTTTCACTCCCAAATTTACTTACCTTTCGTTCATGGAAAATCTGCCAGTTGACTGAAAAATACCATCTTTTGCTTAAAAGGCTTGACTTTTGGTTACGCTTTCCAATAGCATCAAGTATTTCTAATTGAAAAAGAACGAGTTTTTAATTGACAACGGAGAGTCTTGTTATTATGTTTAATGAATAAAATCGTTTGCATAGAAATGTTTGGTTTTGTTCTGGTATTTTTGCACATTGGCCTTTATCCTTCTCCTGGGGAAGATTGTGATGCATGAAAGTGGGAGAAGTGGTGATTCCATAACCACAATGCGCAGGTTGCGGTGCTCAGGCTGAAGAAACACAAGTACAACTAACTGCTTCATCCAATGATATTACTGGTTGGTTTCTGGTCACTGTTGCTGACCTCCCAGTGCTTCACATTTGATTTGTATGTTTATCAGTCATTGTTATGAAGTAAGCCACTCTATGAAAACAATACACATTCTTTAGAATAATTGTGTTGTGCAAGAATATGACTGTTTCAGTAAATCTTTATATACTTTTATTTGTATCTCTCTTGTGTTTATCCTGGCCATGCCTGTGTAAAACAATAAAAGGGGTACGATCTGTTTCCACAACTTCCATGGGAGTCAGCATGTCATTTTCCAGGTTGGGGTAATCATCTGTGTCCCTGGAAAGGATGGGGGTTCAGGTGAGGCACTGTGAGCTAGCTAGGAATTGTGCCAACAGTTACTGATGGTGTAGGTGGACTCAGTCCTCTCTTCCTGAAGTTCTGCCACCCTAATATGCAGTCCTTCCTTTTAGTCTAAGGCATATAACACTGCATTTTTGTGAAGTTTTCTATAGCTCACTTGGCATGTGGGATGGAGGCGCATGGCTGAGTACTTGAGCCCACGGAGATACTTTTAATTCACAGATTGTGTTCTACATAGTACACCTTTCTGTGAGACTCTCAAATCTTCAAGGTGAGACAATTCAGTTTAGCTTCATCAACCAGCCTGACAAGATGTGCTTGGAGCACATCTCTTACCCCCATGCTTGATAGCTGCACCAAAAAGACCCTTGTGTTACATCCCCAACCGCATGCGTCTGTGGCCCCTTATCAAGGCCCTTGTACAATTACTACCACGGGAGCACATTTGTTACATCAGCAGGGTCACACGCAGTGGCAATCCTGTGGTGAGCCACACTCAGCAGCCATCTGCAGTCACACAAACAGGACTCCACTCTCTTTCTACAAATAATCATCATCCACCAATGCACCTCTCTTACCTCTGATAGGACCAAGCAATCAACACAAATTTATATATACATCTCCGCCACATATGCAAGCTGTCTGCCAAGTTTCCAGGGTAAGGCAACAAAAGCTAGATGTTCCCCCTGTGCCCTCTGTATCATGCACATGTTTGAGATAACTTATAATACATGTAATATCAAAGAAAAGTAGACCAGAATGAGTGTACAGAACTAAATGAGCCTCTTAAAACAAATGCAAAGTTAGTGAGCTCAGACCAGCTGCCTGTAGAAGGACACTATCATCTGGTAACATCAGACATTGCTTTTTGTTATGCCCAAGAAGCAGAGAAAAAAAACACAGTATAACAAACTGGGTGCACCCTGGGGGACAACTTCTCCTACTGTTGAGAAGAGTTTATTCTGCATCAGGCTTTTATTGTACTTTGTTGATGCTAAACACATTAATGTCCTATGACCGGTAGTCACTGATAGGCTATGCTGTTTATTTTACTCTGGTTGTATCTTGCAAGCACAGTAAAAGGAAGAAAACATTAGATTGAAATATTTTATACATGATGTACAGAGAACAGATTCGTGATGTGTGCAGAATTGACATAACCGTTCTAATCTGACCTTTGGTGAATGAGAATCTGGAAAAATAAGTGCTGGTAGTGGAGTGAACTTTGCTTTTCAATTCAGTTGCGGTCTGATGATCTGTATAGGCCCAGGCACCTACACCCAAGTGTCTCAAACCTTGGCACTCTGGTTGAATGTTTCTGTCCCTTCTTTATAATTTTAGTCTTTGATTTCTCCAGCAAATGTAGTTCTGCAACCAATTCTGGGGTGTTTTGCTCCTTTGCTATTTCCATGCTCACTGATCCAGACATAGACTTTGCTTCAAGTGTGGTCAGGAAAGCATGGGAATTTGGGAATTTCATGTCACAAGCAACCCAGGATAAGAGCACAAAGGCAAGGGAGGCTGCCCCATCTAACTACTGTGAGGGGTATCTTACACAGGAAAGAATGGGCCAGGATACAGCAAGGGGAAATACCTCAGTTTAAAAACTGCCCTCTATCTTCTACCTTAACAATGCTCAGTATGACCAACTCACACAGATCCCTGAAGTGTTTCAAGGGGAAGCCCTGCAAATTATGTCTCATTCCTTAGTTTCCCTCTAATCTTCCCCAATCTGAGGTACCACAAATGTGTCACCAATACAACATGGAACCCAGTGTGGTCACAACCCCATGAGTATATGCTCTCACACTCATCTACTACACACAGAAGAAATATGCACAGATGAAATCCATGTCCCACATGGAGGGGTGAAGGATCCGGTTGTTGGGTACTGATTGAGGCTGCTCTTCAAAAGAGGTGACACTTAAAGAAGCCTGAACTGCTATCTTAATAATGTTGTTGCCACCACTGTCAGTTCTCTACAGCCCGGTTAGGTGACAGTAGTCATGTGCATTCCAAGGAAGGTGCACATACTGTGTCTTTCCACAATAGATCCCTGCTCTGGTTTTCACTTTGTTATGGAAAGGCTCCAGTGCATGTGCATGTTCATCATGTGTACTTAGGTGGGGATCAACAGCACTACAGTTTGCTATGGTGAATCTAGGGAAAGGATGCACGTAGATGAGACCATGCAGTGAAAGTAAGTAATGTGTCCCAACCTATTACATAACTCAAACATCCTCAGTTTTCTTCACAGAACTGGACTAGTCATACTGGTTGTACCCTCTTTGTGCATGGACAGACAATGTTGGGGCGAAGAGCCCTGGACACAAACCATCTAACAAACAAACAAACGTGGACAGTGATGGTTTGATAGTCATTTAGTCCGTCCTTCTCTTGAAACAAGATGCCGCTAAGTAGTGAAAAGACTGCTCCAGACCTGCTCTTTAGCATATGTGGTAATTGTGCATGGGTAGCTGATGTCACCCACATGAGCTTCTGATAGTTGACTACAGAATGAGGAGTATAGGGCATTGGGTGACACCTCAAAACGTGTGAAATGAAGACACAGGGATATCCATCATTTTCAAAGCACATGGTGCCTGTCAGCTGTGGCGAAATAATGGCCAGCATACTTTAAATATTAAATACAAATGTTGGGTTTTCCAATGTAGGCTGGATAGTAAAGATTTTATCATTGCTATCTGTAATTTTCCTGGAACTAAGTTTGAGGTAGTTATTACGTGGGCAGTAGAGGCATCAGGACTTTTGCTTCTTGCTCGAAAGGGATATAACTTGAATCCTGATGAGAATGTGGGATCCTCACCAATAGCAGGCACATGACATGACTCATTAGAACGTGATTATATCAGAAAAATGGGAGTAAGAATCAATTTCTATGGAGGATGTAGGTACACCACAGTCGTTACTGCAACATTGTGGCTAAATCGCCAGACTTGGGCTACTATTGGCTGCATGAGACAACATTTTTGCTAGGATGGGGTCCTCTTTGGCAGGTTCTTCACTTCAATGGCTAGAGATGCTTGAAACTAAAATGCTAAAAGGTAACAAGTGAACCAGTAAGCAAATACACATCACAAAAAAAACTGATCAGAGTGCCAGGGAGAGTAATGGATAAGTTAACAGAAAGAATGGAAAACTGCACTAGCCACTCAAGATGAACCCAGCATCTCCTTGTGTAGATACACAAGGGGGTTAAATTAAGGGCAACCATGATGTAAAGCACAACCACTTCATTGAAGGTCTATTCTGGCATGATAACCTCAAGAACTGCAGTTAAGTGATATATGAATGCAACCAGAATCCCAAGATGACATTAATGGACCACAGTAATGATCTTTAGCTTGAAACGCTGGGTTTGAAGGATGTTCTTGAAGGCAGGGTTAGCTAAAAGTACTCTGATAAAAATCTCCAGATGGTTAAATGACCCACACCAGAAAGGGGCACAGGGCCATTTGAAGAGAGACAGGACATAGGCGGTCATTCTGACCGCGGCGGCCGGCAGTAGCCGCCTACCATACGGTCACCGCCATTTGGCCGCTCCGCGGTCAAAAGACAGCGGAGGCCATTCTGGCTTCCCCGCTGGGCCGGCGGGCGCCCGGTGTTGCAGGGGTGCGACGGGTGCAGTTGCACCCGTCGCGATTTTCACTGTCTGCTATGCAGACAGTGAAAATCATGCTGGGGTCCTGTTAGGGGGCCCCTGCACTGCCCATGCCAGTGGCATGGGCAGTGCAGGGGACCCCAGGGGCCCCACGACACCCGTTCCCGCCATCCTGTTCCTGGCGGTCAAAACCGCCAGAAACAGGCTGGCGGGAAGGGGGTCGGAATCCCCATCGCCGCCATGGAGGTTCAGCCCTGCCAGGGGTATTCCGGGGGGAAACCGCCGGATCCCCTTTTCTGACCGCGGCTTTACCGCCGCGGTCAGAATGGGCAATGAAGCACCGCCAGCCTGTTGGCGGTGCTTCCGTTGCCCGCGGCCCTGGCGGTTTAGGACCGCCAGGGTCAGAATGAGGGCCATAGTGACTTGCTGATTACAGTTAGCTTAAAGAGGTTTTGGCAGAGGTAAATGTCAAGTGAATTGCAATGCCTTGAAGTGGTATGTGAAAGTATGTACAGAGTCCGAGAGATTGGTGTTGACAGGGAAACATGGGTTCTTATTCTAGCGAGGTTTAAGAAGAAGGGTGGAAAGGAGTTGTGCAAGAGCTCAAGGAAGAAGTTGCAGTACGGCTGTTTCCTCATGGCTAGGGAATTACTGTAAAGATTTGCCAATGCGCAAACAAAGATATAGGAGGCTTTAAATACTAATTTTCCTGGAACCTCACTGACATAGAGCTAAATAAAACTCTAGACCAACAAACATTGGAGAACAGGCAAACATTGAGGGTTACATTTACAACTCCTAATTCAGTCAAATACATTTTTATTTTTGCCCCAAAAATCATGGAGGATCAGTGAATCTTGGCAAAAACTTTTAACACAAGTGCAGTCTTCCGCGCTTGTTTTTAATTCAGTCACCGGGTGGGCCACGTCCTGGGGGAAAAATAAATTGTATTGGAAAGGGGGGCTGCATGCGCACCCCCTTCCCATGGCCAATTTTGGCCCTGGGGACCGCCACTTTCCTGGGGCAGGCCAATGTAAAATAAGAGGGAGGGGATAGTCTCTTCACGGCCTCATGGACCATCACCTCCACAGGGCAAGGCCTATGATTCAAGAGGGAAGGGAAGCCTGTCGGACCCTTTTCCAGGCTTTTTCTGGCCTTAAGGACCACAACCTCCCCAGGGCCAGGCCGATTTTTAACAGTGGATAAGGGCTGTGGTGGCCGCCTCCCGGGCCATTTTTTTCCCTGGGGACCACCACCTCCCCAGGGCAGGCCGATATGAAGAAAGGACTGGGGGTCACACCCCCTGTCCCTGGGTGTTTTTTTACTCAGGCACCACCACCTTCCCGGGGCATGCAAATCGCCCCCCCTCCTGGAGTCTTTAATGGCCCTGGTCAGCACCACTCCCAAGAGCCAGCTCCCTATGTTTTGACATGCCCACTCCTGGGGCACTGATGTTTGCTTTCACTTGGTGGGAACTTTGACAAATCCTGCCAAAGAAGAGCAAACAGCAAGTCCACTCCTAGTGGTCAGGAGCAGGAAAACTGCCCCCGGCAGCTGGGAGCTGACTTTTTATTTGTTTCCGTGCCTGGAATCATGTGAGCAGGGAAAAAGATAAAAAATTGCTCCTGCACGAAGGGAGCAGCATTTTCTGCTGCTGCCTGCATGTGGGAGGAATGTTGGCTCCCACTGGAGGCTGGGAGTTGGCAGGGGCGTTAAGGCTCCCACATTGCCCCAGCACCTCACACTGGATGGCTGGGCAATGGGGAATCTGTTCCCTTGGGCTGAAATAGGCCCAAGGAGGGGAGCCCCGTGTCCCCCTTCCTCTTTTACTCATTGGCCTGGCCTGGGGAATGGGGTCCCCATGGCCCAAATTTGCCTGGGGTAGGGGGCCACTTAGTCCCCTCCTCTTTTACTAATTGATTGGGCCCTGTGGGATAGAGTCCCAGGGGCTATAATTAGCTTGGAGAGGGGGACTACGTGGCCCAATCCCCTAGCACTATTTGTCCGGGACCTGGGGGATTGGGTCCTTGGGGCCAAAAAGGGCCTAAGGAGGGAGGCCATGCATCCTCCCTCCCCTTCCACGAATCAGCCTTGCCCCAGGGGATTGGGTCCCTGGAGCCAAAATCAGCACAGGAGGTTGCTGCCCGGCCCCCACCCCTTGCAGTAATTGGCTGGGCCCTGGAGTATGGGGTCCCTGGGGCTGAAATGGGCCCAGGCAGGGGGGCTGCGTGGATCCCCTCCCCTTTTGGTAACTGGGTGGGCCCCCAGGTCTGGGGTCCCCAGGGCCATAATTGGCCTGAGAAGGGTGGCTGCGATAATTGTTGTAAAAAGATATTTGCACAATAAATAAATACATTGAAATATATCAATTATTTAACACGTGTAATTTGATGAGATTACAATTAAAAAAATATATATATATATATTTTATATATTTAAGTATTTTTAATATTTTTTTTCAAAACTCAAATAATTTTCCTTATACTTCGCAGTAGGGAACCTCAGTGGTGTAGATCTCCACTGAACTGTTGGTCCTTCTGTAAGAGGCTCCAAGTCCTAATTTGAGTGATGGAGTCATGTAAATTCACACTTAGGTGTGAATCTACTCTCTGCAATGGTGAAGAACAAATGCACATAGATGTAACCTTACTTGCTGGAGGAGATTAATATGTAAGTAAATCTAGATGTGTAAATTCATCTTTGTGAATTGAAATGTCCCCATTATGTAAGCGCAAATCTTTAGATGTTTTCTCATTCTTCTGTAACTCTAAATTACAGTGTAGGAAAAAGGCCCTAGACATTGAAAGGAAACCATAAATCCAAACAGAAAATTACACACTGTTCATTTGTGTGCACTACTACCTTAACTCTTGTCCAGCTGCATTACTAAAAGTCTCTTCACTTTTAATGAAGTTTCTTCTATGATACACTTTGCAACTAATTATATTTAGGCACCGCCAACAAGAGAAACAAAGCAATTTGCCCAAGTTCACACATTTTAGTGAAGTGAAGAAGTGACAGGTCAGATACTGGCATCATAATCAATAACAGCCTCATTTTGAGTTGGGCGCAGACATGATGCTGTACTCTGTCCACTAAACTGGTGGTTCGCCCACCTTAATATCATTGGATGAACCGCCTGTTTTCATTGTTTGTGTTGATGTAACGATTCCTCTGATGGTTCTACACAGAAGTGGCCATCTGAGGAAGAGCACTGAGCTGCACACCATATTTAGAGTGAACACTGTGATGTCCTTTGTTGTTTCCCTCACCGCCAGGTAAAATTTAGGTGTGAGGGACACAAAAACAAATAATGTCCCCCCCAACTTGGGAGATAGGCATGAGCATGTCAGGCCAAAATTGGTCACAATGGCCAATTCCCAGCTTAAGTCCACTGAGTTATATTTTATTGAGGTCATGTTGTGAGCCAGACTGAACATAAAGGACTCCATCTCTACTTTTTCTAACTGGTGTGGAGGAAGCGCAAATGTAACTCTAGACCACGACCCAGTCCCCATACTTTGTGGATTTGCGTGTGGTAAGTCTCACAATCTGCATATTGGTCTATATTAGTAAGGAAGAACTTGTGTATGTGTGTCGATTATTGAACCTAATATATTACTACCCATTGCAGTATTATTTTATGGGGTGCAATATGTATAGTACCTATTGGACCTGGTCTTTTTGCAGGGTTATCCCCAAACTTTTTCCCTCCTTCCTCCTATTTTTTCTGACTGTTTTTGTTGGCTTTAGGGCACTTTACTTTACTAACCAGTGCTAAAGTGCATATGCTCTATGTGTAAATTGCATTGGTAATTGGTTTTTCCAAGATTGGCATATTTGATTTACTAGTACATCCCTAGTAAAGTACACTAGAGGTGCCCAGAGCCTGTAAATCAAATGCCACTAGTAGGCCTGCAGCACTGATTGCGCCACCCACATGAGTAGCTCTGTACACATGGCTCAGACCTGCCAATGCAGACTCTGTGTGTGCAGTTTTAACCTGCCAATTCACCCTGGCAAGTGTACCCACTAGCCAGGCCCAAACCTTCCCTTTTGATACATGTAAGGCACCCATAAGGTAGGCCCTAGGTAGCCCCATGGGCAGGGTGCAGTGTATGTTCAAGGTGAGACATGTACTGCTGTGTTTTATATGTCCTAGCAGTGAAATACTGACAAATTGAGTTTCATTGTTCCAAGGCTTATCTCTCTCATAGGTTAACAGGGGGGCTGCCTTTAAATATTCTTAAAGTTCATGTTGGGGTCTCTGAACTCACGATTTAAAAACAGATCTTTCAGTGAAGGTGGTTTTTAGATTGTTAGTTTGAAAATGCCCCTTTTAGAAAGTGGACATTTTCTTGCTTAAACCATTCTGTGACTCTGCCTGCTTGCGTATTCCCTGTCTGGGTCAGACTGACAGTTGGGCTGTTTGTGAATCTCCACTAGACAGTGACACAAAGGGAGCTGGGGTGTAGCCTGCATATCCTGATGGACCATCTGGACCAGAATGGAGGGAGGAATGGTCACTTACACCGGAATGGGCTGTGCCTGCCCTGGCAGAATGCTGTACTGATCCCCTAGTGTGCACCTAGAGCCAGGCCTGGGCAAGGCAGGATCCTGTAAACAACAGATACTTTTCTTGGCAGTTAGACAACTTCAAAGGCAGAAAGGGGTATAAGTATTGGACCCAAAACCCCAGACTTTACATTACTTCAAGGATTCAGGAGGAACCTCTGAGCTGAGGAGATGTGCTGCCCCTCCCTGTCACTGCGCTTTGTTGGGCTATCCTGCAGTTGCTGCATCTGCCTGTAAAAGGGGACAAAGACTGGACTTTGTTGTGCATTCTTGCTTGAGAGGTATCTCCAAGGGCATGGACTGAGCTTTCCTCCTATTTTTGAAGCTTCAGGGACATCAAAGGCTTCATCAACCATTCTCTGATCCTGCATGATGTGGACTCTAGCTTGCCAGAGGGTGCTATTCCGGTTCCTGGGCACGTGGAAGTGAATTTTGAGTGAAATCCTGTGAAACAGCGTGGGACGACTACGTACGACTTCGCTAAGGACATCCCTGCATGAAATCTGCAACACTGCCTGCACCTGGATCCGTGGACCTCGACGAGGTGTGATGACCCTACCATCACATAGGCCCAACGTCGCTGTGGCCGCTGACCTGTGCACAAACTCAGGAGCTGGAGTGTCGTACACCCGTTGTTGGTGACACCCGACTCCGTTGCAACACCTGTGATGTGATTGCAACCCCATTGTGACTTCACCGGACTTTGGGTTTGCCGGAGGTGCCGAGATATCGACTCCTCGCAACCGACGCCGCCTCACCTCCACCTCCCTGCAGCAATAACCTGACGCCTCTTCATGACTCCTCCACTCCTTTGCCCTGCAGCACCGAAACCAATGCTGCATCGGATCCAGCAATGCCTCACTCCCTGACTCCATGCACCTGCCTCCTTTCCGCATGCTATGCTGAGGTACTGTACCTGGGGGCCCGTGTGACTCTGTAAATGACATCAGTGGCGCATTGTGAGAAACTTCTCTGTCAGGATGCCGCTTGCAGCACTTGTGCTTCTAAGAACTATTTTTGTGTTTTTAATTGCTCAAGTCAAATTTTTACTTGTGGATTTTTATCATATTGGGGCTTGTCTTATTTAGGTAAATATATTCTATTTTTCTAAACCTATGTGGTGTCCATTTTGTAGTGCTCCACTGTGTTAGTGTATTTGTTGGTACCAATACTTTACATATTGTGTCTTGGATAAGACTTTCTGCTCTTGCCAAGCTACCAACGGGGCTAGCGGGGGTTAACCGGGTATGTTTCTCCTTTACCTGACTAGAGTGGGGGTCCTTGCTTGGACAAAGGGCATCCTAACTGCCAACAAAAGGCCCATTTCTAACAGTACCAATTACCAGTCAACTCATAATGATGGCCTCTAGCATTTTGTTGTCCTATATCTAACACAACCTATGATCCTATAGCTCACACAACTTGTGATCCGCTATCTCATTTGGCCTCTGATCCTATAGCTCCCACAGCACGTGACCCTGTATATCACACAACCTGTGATCCTATAGCTACACAACTTGTGATCTTGCATCTCATGCATTCTGTGTTCCTTTTTCTCACACAAGCTCTGATAGTACAGTATACCTCAAAATAACTGTTATCCTATATCTCACATAACCTGTGATCCTACTCTGATAGTGTATTTCACACACCCTGAGATCATGTGTCTTGCACACTCATTCCATCTCCTTCAGTTATAAGAACTACTACAAGTCAGCTACAACATACTTGGACTACGGCTTCGTACCTCACACAAGACACCCAACAACATTACCATAGCACACACTTTTAAAAAACACCTCTCAACCAGCACCACTAACGGAGTAAAGGCTTTGTGGGTCTTGGTTGGTGATATGAAGTGTGATACAAATTGTACAATACAATATTTTCTCATTTCCATCATTGTGTATGTAAGTACACGCACAATGGATTAATTGTGTATAACGCTCCCTCCTATGCATCATATGATGTTCAAATACAGTGTGCATTGACACTGACAAAATTGTATTATTGCTGAAATAGTTCCAGACTACATTGTTTCTAAAATATAGTAGCAAGAGTGTGTGTGTGTGATTACAGCAGCACTAGCTCTTTTTTCCTTGTAGTATTCAAGTCCCTAATTTCCTTTAAATGTGTAATAACGGGGTTCTTGACTGAGCATGCGCAGGTGCCTTTACTCTTTGGTGCAGTCTTGGGATCGTCTATTGGGGGCATATTTACAAGGCCTTTTACCCGCACCAGATTTACAAAGTGGCGCAATTCATGCATTGTACCACTTTTTAACCCCTTGCACCACATTATGCTTGCGCCAGGCATAATGGCACATACTTACAAGCCCCTTGCACCTTCTTGCTCCATATTAATGGCATTTTTTTAAACGCTATTGTGGCAGTAGGTAAGCATTTGCACCACGCCATATTTACAACGTGCTGCAATGCTTGCATTGCGCCACTTTGAAACTCCTTGCACCGCATTATGCTGTGCTGAGCTGATTCATTGTGTTCCAGCGCTGGGAGGCCTGAAAAAATGGAGCAGTAAAAATTACAAGATTTCACTGCGCCATTTTTAGTGTAATTTTCAATGCCTGCTCAGAGCAGGCATTAAAATGACGCACCCATTATATTCAACGGGCCTCCCTGTGATTTGCACCACTAGCATAAAAAGGTTTGATGCTATTGTGCTAACGTGCACCATGGTTTGCCATATTGTAAATTCGGTGCTAACATGCTGACATCAGGGGGGCGCAAAACAAGTGGACATGACATCTGATGCGCTACTTTCTGGTAAATATGCCCCTCGATCCCTTGCAGGAGGACACGCATTGTCTTACCCTTACCTAACGCAGCAGCACAGACAGCTGGATTTCTCTTTGCTTCATCCAACTTTTAATAGGTCCCCGAGCGCCCTGATGTTTCATGCACGGAGGCCGCCTGAGACCTCGGCAAATTCCCAGCATTGCTCGTTACTTTTAGATTATCCGCAACACTTAAGGAAGAAATTTAGCAAGGACTGATTGGTCTCCTCCGGGGAGAAGAGTGCTCGGTTATTCATAATTGAACTAACAATACAGCAAAGCTGATGTTCCCAGGTGTCCCTGGAAACGTAGCCAAACCCCAGCAATGCAGGGACATTTTTTCCTGCACCCGTCATGTGCAATGGATGCCTGACACAAGCTGATAAGAATGTTTCAAATTATTTCCAACCAAGACAATGGCATTTTCGAGTTGCCTATGTCCTTGTTTAGCATCCTTGTTGCAATGTATCTATAATCTATCAGATTCTCCATGTCAGTGGGTTTACGCTGACATGTTTAAACAAAATTGCGTCAAATCACACATAAATACTCAAAAATGCAAATCTGTCGTTTAGCTCTGTGTGATAGCACATAATACACCCTTGCATCAACTTTTAATGCAACAACATATTTTGAGCTGAAAAGGGTATAAAAAAATCTAGGGGGCATAATAACAAGGAAATGGTGCAGTGCTGAAAGCAAACTTGCTGCGCCAAGCTGCTTCATTTCCAGAACGCAGGGATGCACCATATTTACAAGAATACACCGCATCCCTGTGTGCTTCCCTGCGCCGGCACTAAATTAGCTGCCTAGCACAAATGCAGGCACCCTCGGGTCATGGTGCAAGGGTGCCTGCGTAGCGGGGGGGATTGTTTTTGTGCAGACAGGGATACCTTCCTGCACAAAAAACAATCACTAATGGTGATTAACTCTGCAGCATATAAAGAGGAAAAAAGAGGAACAATAAAATAATTTCTCCTCGCTGTGCCACTCTAACACCATCCCTGGGGTGGCATTCGTTTTTCGCACTGCCTCAGATTTACGTTTCCTTGTAAATCTGGGACAGTGTAAAAAAGTAATGGGTGTTGTATGGATACGCCCACAGCATCACCCAGTGCTCTCACGCTTTGCGCAGGAAACTGCATAGGGTGACCCATATTTACAAGGCAGCTTAAAGCCACAAAAAGAGGCTTAACGCCACCTTGTAAATATGGTGCATGGCATTGCACCACCAAATAATCACAAAAAGTGATGCTCAGGTTGCGCAAGGGGCTTGTAAAATGACCCTAAGTACTGTGACTAATAAATGGTACTTGTTTTTTGTTCCCTTGAGTTCATGGTAAATTTTTACCACAAATGCATGTTTGCAGTACATTTTTATGGCGAATGGTGCATAATTATGATAAGTGGCATAGTTTTGGTAATTTTGAGTAATAAATGCAAGGCCAGACTGGCCAGAATGGGTATCCAGCGTTTCCCCGGGAGGCTGGAAGTGTGGGGACTGCTTTTGTTACTGGGGGGCAGTTTTGTAGCAGTGCAGCAGTTTTACAAGCACTGCAAACTTCCTTGTATATCCAACAGTTTTTAGGCAAGAATAAAAATGCCAAGCTAACGCTGGTGATTAACGTAACTGCTGGAAAGAGATCAGAGTTTTGTCTAGTGGCAGTTTTGACTCATCTAAGGTAGCGCAGAGGGTTAACATGCCTGCTGCAAAGAACGTGTACTATGCACATTACAGAACAGTACTTTATGTTTACGGCTCAGTGGGACACTGCTTTTGTCATAGAGCTCCTTTTGTTACAGAGCAGTTCATAACTAACAATTGTAGAATAGCACAGTCACCTATAAACTACCATTAACGAGCTGCATGCAAACTGCTTGGTAGAGGTTAGAAAGTTATCTTTTTTTCCAGTCTTTGCTTATCCTAATTTTGCTAAAAAGGGTTTGTTTCGGTAGAAATAAATTGTAATTAGTAAAGTCAACCCTAAACATTGTGTTACGTTCTGAATCCTGAGTTTATGCTTCCCGACCAAGCACTCATAAAAAATTCCAACCAGTATTGATGATGTGAATTCTACACCTTGCAGTCCCCTTTGTCTTATGTAACATTTTCTATACACTGAATTACACACATATGACTCCCTGTTTCTTTGTGTGCATGATGTAAAGTGCTCCAACATTATATGCTGATAAGAGAGGCGCTATTAAAACAAACTAAATACATGTGAAAGAGGGGCTATGGAACGATGAAAGGACCTGTTAGGGGGTCATGGTGAGGGAATAACTAAAGAGCCCCAGTAAAGTTTGCCTTCCTCGCTGCTCTGTAAGGTCATAATTTACTGTGCTTTAAAAATAAATATAGTTGAATATCTAATGAAAAATGTACCATAGAATGCACTGTTTTTGCCATGTTTTCTAAATTTTCTTGGGTGGAGAGAACCACCCAACCACCATTGTAGTGGTCAGGCGTGCTCTCTATGTATCCTGTGGAGGCTGGTCTGGTGAAATTTGCCAGAACTATGCAAACAAAAAAATCCACGATAAAATTCACTCAATCAAGCAAAACTGCTAAACATGTGTATTCTTTTACCAAACAAATACTCTTAGGCAGGGCCGCCGGAATTATGTGGCAGGAGAGGGCCAAATTATGCAGCAGGTTTGAGTAAAGGGTGTGGTAGGAAAAGCCACATTAAGCAGCATAACGCTGCTCAAATTATAATGGTATAATTTCACTATTTCAGCATTTTCTAACTTGGTAGCACTGAATGAGCATTGATTGCACCACATTAGTACCGGTTGTAGGAAAGTACCATCTTGCCTGACATGTTACCCCCATTTTTACTTGTGTGTCAGTTTGTTTTTGCCTGTCTCACTGGGATCCTGCTAGCTTGGGGGCCTGAATGTGTGTTCCCTGTGTGGTGCCTAACTGTGTCACTGAGGCTCTGCTAACTAGAACCTCAGCGTTTATGCTCTCTCTGCCTTTAAAATGGTCAGTGCAGGCTAGTGCCGATTTTTACAAATTCTGATTGCCACACTGGAACACCCTTATAATTCCCTAGTATATGGTACCTAGGTACACATGGTATTGGGGTTCCAGGAGATCCCTATGGGCTGCAGCATTTCTTTTGCCACCCATAGGAAGCTCAGACAATTCTTACAAAGGACTGCCACTGCAGCCTGAGTGAAATAACGTCCATGTTATTTCACAGCCATTTTACACTGCACTTATGTAACTTATAAGTCACATATATGTCTAACCCTCACTGGGTAAAGGTTAGGTGCAAAGTTACTAAGTATGAGGGCACCCTGGCACTAGCCAAGGTGCCCCCACATAGTTCAGGGCAATTTCCCCAGACTTTGTGAGTGCGGGGACGCCATTACACGCGTGCACTACATATAGGTCAATACCTATATGTAGCTTCACAATGGTACCTCCGAATATGGCCATGTAACATGTCTAAGATCATGGAATTGTCCCCCCATGCCAAATTTGGTATTGGGGTGCCAATCCCATGCATCCCCGGAGCTCCAGCATGGACCCCGGGTACTGCCAAACCAGCTCCCTGGCGAGACCCCTCCCCCTCATTAAACCTCTTGGGGATGAGGTAAATTAGTGAGGGGATATACCCACCCACCCCCATTAAGGCCGGGAACCCCATCCCCTGGTGCTGAGCCCCCTTTTACTCAGCCCCTGCTTGACAGATCAACCCAAAACTTTCCATGGCCACCAAGAATCACCGGGCCACTTTTATTTGGAGAATTTCGTAAAGATTTGTCAAACAGTTTCAAAGATATAGGTCAAAAAATGCTTTTATTTTGGAAACATGGTCCTAACTATAACTACCTACTGGCAACTGCCAGTATGTATATATATATATATATATATATATATATATATAGATATATATATATATATGTGTGTATATATATATATATATATATATATATATATATATATATATATATATATATATATATATATATATATATATAATTATGTGTATATATATAATATATATATATATATATATTTTTTTTTTTTCACAGAAAAAAACAAAGGTTACAGTGGACAATATAGTTTGGTTCATTTTTTCACATACAAAAATTTGCCTGTTATAGGTATAGTTATCTTAAGTAACCCATGCCCTAAGGTAGCTATAGCTCATGCCCCCACCATGCACATTTATTTGTCATCAATAATTTCACTGCAAATGTTGCAGTGATTTTATCAATGATATGATAGATGATGTACATGGCGAGGGGACAAGTTATGGTTACCTTAGGGTAAGAGTTATAGTTATTGAAAGATTTTTGATGATCCATCAAGCCAGGTCAACAAAAAGAGGGTGCCAAAATGCAATTTGTGGGCGTTCACAGTTTAGTTGACACAGTAAACTGTAACTGGTGAATTCATTTTGGTGTTATTTTGTTTGTAAATGTTAGTTTTTATCTCATTTCAACATCTAACTATAACATTACTTTGGCCTTTAGGTAAAGGCCACAGTAATGTTGTAGTTAGATGTTACATATACACACACACATCTATATATATATATATATATATATATATAATTTAAATATACACACACTATATTACATATATATATTACATATATTACAGATTGGTGGTAGCCACTCTGTAGTTATAAATAGGGTTTACAGATATAGGGATTTCTTTAATTTTTGCCCCTTAATAACTTTCAAGTTTGATGAGTCCCCACAGATTTTGTAGATGTGTTGCACCCCTTACATTTTTGGAATATTGAAAGTTTTACAGCGTTTGGTCAAGGTGTAGAAAATAAAAAATGGGAGTCCTAAAACACCCTTGAAATCCAATGCATTTTACATAGACTTTTGTATTTCACGTATCAGCAAAATGACTGAAGGGATTGTAATGAAATTTCATAGCGATGTACATTAGATTAAGTAGAATATTCTTTTTTCTATTGCTGGTGATGTTATGGAATGGTTATGGAGTTATAAGGGACAAAATCTTAGTGATATATTGTAGCACAATAGTAGTAAAAATGTAACATTTACTACATGAACAACTGAAAGACCCATTTATGGTCACGTGCTAATGGAAAGCTATAAACAAATACAAAATAAATATAATACCTCAATTTTCTTTGAATGCTCTCTGGCTCACAAAATAAAACTGGCCCAGCAAGCCAAATTAAAAAACAAACATATTTCTTATGCACCCCTGTGCAACAAAACAAAAATGAGCCACACAAACCACTATTCGGAGGACATGATAATTGGCCACTAGGAAAAAAATCATAATCTCAATTTTAGTAACAGTCATTGTCTTTCATCCACTTTGGCCTCTGTATCCAGCACAGTGCTTCTAAAGTTAGCAAGGAGGCCTAAAGAATAAACTAGGCTGCATAGGTAAAGTTTCAGATTTACTACATGAACAACTGAGGGACCCATTTACCGTCACATGCTACTGGAAGCCTATATTATGTAGCATTTTATTAGCATAGTTACTTAAAACCATTGCACAAATAAAAAAGAAAACACAACAGAACCTACCAAAACATTATAAGGTCATAAGACTGATTTATAACCTTTGCAATGATAATAAAACAGTTGATAAAGACTTAAATACATGGCATATGCAATTATAAGAGATATCAAGCATTTAGGGAAATGTCTTTCTGTGAGGCTAACCCAAGTTGTAAAATTTGGTATACGAGCAAGTTCAAGGCAAATAATTGGGTTTGGGAAACTGGCCCTTGACTGCACACATGCAGGGTGCAAGGGGCCTACATCTAGAACACATGCCCTTTCGAAAGACAGCAAACTAAGCACGACCAGATTCGAGCGGAGCGCAGTCAGAGACTCGCAACGTTCCTTCTGCAGTCTTTTTAACCACCAATATAAGAAATTGTGCTCAGCTGCAGTTCAATTGTGGATCATCGGGGCAAAAGAAACCAACAGGGCCTGCTTCCAAGTATGAATTCCTCTGTGGTTGAAATTAGCTTTTATTATCTGCCTCCATTCAACAGAAAGTTCTTTGCTCCATCGGTATGTCGCCCCAGACCTCTTTTGGGCAAAAATATGTGCCTGCTACACCAGCTTCTGAGGCACAAGCTGGGAGCAGCAGTCCTGCATCAGTGGCCCCACTCCAAACTAGGCCCAAGCTCATGTCTGGCATAGATGTAGCCTCTCTAATTACAGGAACACCGGCGAGCAATGATGTTGAATTGGACTTGTTAAACCTGGCATCCTTGGCGTGATCTCCCCTATCTTTTTTGCCTATGCTTCCCATGTTTTGACTGGGTCACAGGCTTTATTTTTGCTGGTTTTATTACTCTGGGCACTTTACCACTGCTGACCAGTGCTAAAGTTCAAGTGCTCGCTGTGTAAATTGTATGTGTAATTGGCTTTTCCATGATTGTCATATTTTGAATCACTAGCAAGTCCCCTGTAAAGTGCAATAGAGACGCCTAGGGCCTGTAAATCAAATTCTACTAGTGGGCCTGCAGCACTGATTGTGCCACCCACATGAGTAGCCCTGTAAACATGTCTCTGACAAGCCACTGCAGTGTCTACGTGTGCAGTTTTTTAAACTGCCAATTCGACCTGGCAAGTGTACCCACTTGCCAGGCCCATACCTTCCCTTTTCATACATGTAAGGCACCCCCTAAGTTAGGCTCTAGGTAGCCCAATGGGCAGGGTGCAGTGCTTGTTTTTACATGTTCTAACAGTGAAATACTATCAATTTTGAGTTTCACTGTTGCAAGGCCTATCTCTTTCATAGGTTATCATGGGGGCTGCCTTTAAGTACCTTTTAAGTGCAGTTTCCCTTTGGGAGCACATCGAGAGGTGGAGTTTGAGGTCTCTGAACTCACAAGCTGAAAATACATCTTTTAGTAAAGTCAGTTTTTAGATTATCTTTTTGAAAATGTCACATATAGAAAGTGGGCATTTTCTTGCTTAAACCATTCTGTGACTCTACCTGCTTGTGTATTCCTTGTCTTGGTCAGACTGACAGTTGGGCTGTTTGTGAATCCCCTCTAGACAGTGACACATAGGGTGCCAGGGTGTAGCCTGCATATCCTGATGGAGGTAGGTTGAAGGGAGAAGTGGTCACTTACACCTGAAACGGCTGTGCCTGCTCTCATACAATGCAGTCTCCAAACCCCTGGTTTGAGTCTGGAGCTAGGCCTGCGCAAGGCAGGATCTTGTCAGCAACAAAGACTTTTGCTTGAAGTTTGTCAACTTTAAAGGCAGAAAAGAGTAAAAGTAGTGGACCCAAAACCCCAGAATTTTAGATTAGTTCAAGATTCACGAGGATTCTCTCCTAAGGAGAAGAGCTGGAGGAGGAGTACTGCCCCTTTGCCTATGAATGTGCTTTGCTGAGTTTGCCTACAGTTGCTGCTTCTGCTTGAAAAGGATGAAGACTGTACTTTGTGTGGTATATTTCTGCTAAAGAGGTATATCCAAGGGGTCTGGACTGATCTTGCCTCCTGCTTTGAAGTCTCAGTGACAGCAAAGACCTCACCAACTAGTCTCTGAGTTCACTTGCTTTGGACTCTAGCTTGCCAGGTGGTCACATGCCAGTTCCTGGGCCCTTGGAAGTGAAATCTAGTGAAATTCCACGTGACACGACTTTGGACGACTCTGTGCTACTTCGCAGGGACGTGGCTGCACGAAAGCTACAACACTGCCTGCACCTGAAGCTGTGGTCCTCGCTGAAGCGCAGCGACCCAAGCGACAATGCAGATCCAATGTCGCTGCAGCTACTGACGGCCCTAAAACTAATGAGATCAGAGTATTGTAGCACTGACGTCTGTGACACCTGACTCCATCGCAGTGCTTGTGACCCTGTGGTGTGATTGCAACCCTGTGAGGTCGCCCCACAGCATCTTGACTTTGCTGGAGGTGTAAGGGACCGACGCCTCACAACCGTCTCTGCCTCACCTCCTCCGCTCTGCAGCAAGGAAGCTATGCCTCTCACCGAATCCTATGCTCCTTCACTCCGCTGCACCGAAACTGATGTCACATCGGATTCAGTGACGCCTCGCTTCCCGACTCTGTGCACTGGCCTGTTTCCTTCATGTTTGCTTAAGTTACTATACCTGAGGTCTGTGTGACTCCGTGACCGGTGCCAGCAGCATTGCATTGTGGGAAACGACTCAGTCACGATGCGTCATAACACCAAATTACAGCATTTGTGATTCGAGGCACTATTTTTGTGCTTAATCCTGAATAGTTCATAACTTTACTTGTGTTCTTCAGATTTTTATCATTTTGGTTTTGTTTGATTTAGATAAATATTGGCTATTTTTCTAAAGTAGTGTGGTGTCCATTTTATAGTATTTCCACTTTATTACTGTGTGGTGGTACAAATACCTTACACATTGCCTTTGGGATAAGCCTAACTAATTGTGCCAAACTACCAAGGGGGAGAACAGGGGTTATCCAAGTGTTTATCTCTCCCTGCTTGGACAGAGTACAAACTGACTGCAAACCAGAGACTCCATTTCTAACAGGACTTCTCTCATTCTCAAAGTAGTACCCAAGCATTGCCGAAAACTCAGGCCAGTGGACAACAACAGCTGCAACTAGCAATAGCAGTTTTTCCCGAAGTAGGAGCAGGATGGTAAGCTTCATACAGAGAAAGCTGACAAATCATCTCTTTCACAAGATCCACTGTCTTCCAGATCTCCGCCATCTTCTTCTTCAAGCCCCCTTCTGATGATCAAGACTCCACTTGGATGCCACCTCAGTCCGAGACACACCAGGATAGGCAAGGAGTGAAAAGGAAGATTTGTGAAAGCCTTAGATTTATGGATTAAGAAGAGGAGGATGACAACAAGCCAGCCATCATGGATGTAAGCCTAGCCCCAGTGGACTCAAACATTACCCCATCTTCTCAACCTTCTCAGAGGGATGTGGCACATATACCACCACTTTTACCTCCAACAGCTTCTATATTTCCAAGTACCCTTGTGCAACCTACATCCACAGCCACCTCAGTAGAAGAAGGCACTGCAGAGAGGAAAACATCATCCAAACAACATCCACTTTCCACTACTTCTTCAGACATTGGCAGTGGCCCCATCATTAGAAAGTTGACCTCCCCAGTGTGGGACTTCTTTACAGTTAGTGAAATGGAGCCAAACACTGACATATGTTCCATTTGCCGAGCAAGTGTTAGTCGGGGTAAGCTTGGTACAAACTATGAAACTGGAGGCCAAACAACCTATTTGAGAAAACATGACGCAATCCGCTGGGAGGAGCACCTTAGTGGCCAAAAGTCTGCATGTGGTGGTACTGAAGGTGTTAAAAGCAGGGAATCAGATGTGATCATGGTGGAACGTGAAGACGAGGGTGACATTTTCATTACACAAATCAGCCATGTCCCCAGCAGTGCAGTAGTATCATTGCCCATATCAGCAACATCGCAATGGCACAGGAAGATTCATAGTCAGGTCAAAACACCAAGGCAAGAACATATGGTGACTGCCCCACTGAGACGCACATTGAGCGTAACACCATCATAGAAGTCCCCTGCATCAATGGCACCAGCAAAGAAAAAAATCCAGACTGCTTGTAAAATAGGAAACTAGAAAAAAAATTAGCGTTGGACCTCCTCCCTTTTTCCTATGTGGAAGGAGTGGGTTTTGTAGAATTCGTGGTGGCTACCTGCTTGAAATGAAAGGTTTCCAGCTGGATCTATTGCCCCGGGATTGCTGCTCCAGTGCTACATCACAATGCCCTGGAATTGGTTGGACAAGCGTTTGCAGCAGAGTGATGTCCACACAATCCACCTGACGACAGACATGTGAACTAGTTGCCAAACCACTGATTACATGTGCATCACTGCACACTGGATTTCTTTTTTTGGGCCTAGAGAAATGATATCTGCAGGTGTTGACGCAGCTGCAAATTTTAACCCCTTCGCTGCCAGGCTTTTTCCCCCTCCTGTGCCGAGTCTTTATTTGGCTATTTGGGGCAGTTTGCGCTTAGGCCCTCATAACTTTTGTTCACATAAGCTACCCACGCTACCCACACCTTTTTTTCCAATATCCAAGGGATTCTAGAGGTACCCAGACTTTGTGGGTTCCCCTGAAGGTGACAAAGAAATTAGCCAAAATACAGTGAGAGTTTTGTTTTTTTCCAAAAAATTGGAAAAAAGGGCTGCAGAAAGCAGCTCGTGGTTTTTTCACTGAAAATGGCATCAACAAAGGGTTTGCGGTGGCAAGATCGCCATCATCCTAGCTTTCAGGAACAGGCAGACTTGAACTGGAAAACCCAATTTTTCAATACAATTTTGACATTTTACTGGGACATACCCCATTTTTACTATTTTGTGTGCTTTCAGCCTCCTTCCAGTTAGTGACCAAAATGGGTGAGAAACCAATGCTGGATCCCAGAAAGCTAAACATTTCTGAAATGTAGACAAAATTCTCAATTCAGCAAAGGGTCATTTGTGTAGATCCTACAAGGGTTTCCTACAGAAAATAACAGCTGAAAAAAAAAAATATTGAAATTGAGGTGAAAAAAACAGCCATTTTTCTCCACATTTTACTCTGTAACTTTTTCCTGCGAAGTCAGATTATTTAAAGCAATATACCGTTACGTCAGCTGGCCTCTTCTGGTTGCAGGGATATATAGGGCTTGTAGGTTCATCAAGAACTCTAAGTACCCAGAGCCAATAAATGCGCTGTTCCTTGCAATCGGTTTTTCTTCTATACCGTGTATACAGCAATTCATTTGCTGAAATCTAAAAAGTGAAAAATAGGTATCAAGAAAACCTTTGTATTTCCGAAATGGCCACAAGATAAGGTGTTGAGAAGCAGTGGTTATTTGGACATCCCTGAATTCCGGGGTGCCCATACTAGCATGTGAATTACAGGGCATTTCTCAAATACGTGTCTTTTTTACACACTGCCTTACATTTGGATGGAACAAATGTAGAGAAAGACAAGGGGCAATAACACTTGTTTTGCTATTCTGTGTTCCCCCACATCTCCCGATAAAAATGGTACCTCACTTGTGTGGGTAGGCCTAGCGCCCACGAAAGGAAATGGCCCAAAACACAACGTGGACACATCACATTTGTTCACAGAAAACAGAGGTGTTTTTTACAAAGTGCCTACCTGTGGATTTTGGCCTCTAGCTCAGCCGGCACCTGGGGAAACCTAGCAAACCAGCGCATTGTTGAAAACTAGACACCTAAGGGAATCCAAGATGGGGTGACTTGTGGGCTCTGACCAGGTTCTGTTACCTAGAATCCTTTGCAAACCTCAAAATGTGGCCAAAAAAAACACTTTTTCCTCACATTTCGGTGACAGAAAGCTCTGGAATCTGACAGGAGCCACAATTGTCCTTCCACCCAGCGTTCCCCCAAGTCTCTCGATAAAAATGGTACCTCACTTGTGTGGGTAGGCCTCGTGCCCACAAAAGGAAATGGCCCAAAACACAACGTGGACATATCACATTTTTTCACAGAAAACAGAGGTGTTTTTTTTTTTACAAAGTGCCTACCTGCGGATTTTGGCCTCTAGCTCAGCCGGCACCTGGGGAAACCTAGCAAACCAGCGCATTTTTGAAAACTAGGCACCTAGGGGAATCCAAGATGGGGTGACTGGTGGGGCTCTGACCAGGTTCTGTTCTCCAGAATCGTTTGCAAACCTCAAAATTTGGCCAAAAAAACACTTTTTTCCTCACATTTCGGTGACAGAAAGTTCTGGAATCTGACAGGAGCCACAAATTTCCTTCCACCCAGCATTCCCCCAAGTCTCTCGATAAAAATGATACCTCACTTGTGTGGGTAGGCCTAGTGCCCACGAAAGGAAATGGTCCAAAACACAACGTGGACACATCACATTTTTTCACAGAAAACAGAGGTGTTTTGTACAAAGTGCCTACCTGTGGATTTTGGCCTCTAGCACAGCCGGCACCTGGGGAAACCTAGCAAACCAGCACATTGTTTAAACTAGACACCTAGGGGAATCCAGGATGGGGTGACTTGTGGGGCTCTGATCAGGTTCTGTTACCCAGAATTCTTCGCAAACCTCAAACTTTAGCAAAAAAAACACTTTTTCCTCACACTTCGGTGACAGAAAGTTCTGGAATCTGACAGGAGCGATGAATTTCCTTCCACCCAGCGTTCCCCCAAGTCTCCCGATAAAAATGGTACCTCACTTGTGTGGGTAGGCCTAGCGCCCACAAAAGGAAATGGCCCAAAACACAACGTGGACATGTCACATTTTTTCACAGAAAACAGAGGTGTTTTTTTTTTACAAAGTGCCTACCTGTGGATTTTAGTCTCTATCTCAGCTGGCACCTGGGGAAACCTAGCAAACCAGCGCATTTTTGAAAACTAGAGACCTGGGGGAATCCAAGATTGGGTGACTTGGGGGGCTCTGACCAGGTTCTGTTACCCAGAATCCTTTGCAAACCTCAACATTAGGCCAAAAAAACACTTTTACCCCATATTTCGGCGACAGAAAGTTCTGGACTCTGACAGGAGCCACAAATTTCCTTCCACCCAGCGTTCCCCCAAGTCTCCTGATGAAAATGGTACCTCACTTGTGTGGGTGGGCCTAGCGCCTACGAAAGGAAATGGCCCAAAACACAACGTGGACACATCACATTTTTTTACAGAAAACAGAGGTGTTTTTTACAAAGTGCCTACCTGAGGATTTTGTCCTCTAGCTCAGCCAGCACCTGGGGAAACCTAGCAAACCAGCACATTTTTGAAAACTAGACACCTGGGGAATCCAAGATGGGGTGACTCGTGGGGCTCAGTCCAGGTTCTGTTACCCAGAATCCTTTGCAAACCTCAAAATGTGCCCCAAAAAACACTTTTTCCTCACATTTCGGTGACAGAAAGTTCTGGAATATGACAGGAGTCACAAATTTCCTTCCACCCAGCATTCCCCCAAGTCTCCCGATAAAAATGGTACCTCACTTGTGTGAGTAGGCCTAGCGCCCACAAAAGGATGTGGCCCAAACCACAACGTGGACACATCACATTTTTTCACAGAAAACAGAGGTGTTTTTTACAAAGTGCCTATCTGTGGATTTTGGCCTCTAGCTGAGCCGGCACCTGGGGAAACCTGGGAAACCAGCGCATTTTTGAAAATTAGACACCTGGGGAATCCAAGATGGGGTGACTTGTGGGGCTCTGACCAGTTTCTGTTACCCAGAATCCTTTGCAAACCTCCAAATTTGGCCAAAGAAACACTTTTCCCTCCCATTTTGGCGACAGAAAGTTCTGGAATCTGACAGGAGCCACAAATTTCCTTCTACCCAGTGTTCCCCCAAGTCTCCTGATAAAAATGGTACCTCACTTGTGTGGGTAGGCCTAGGGCCCACGAAAGGAAATGGCCCAAAACACAACGTGGACACATCACTTTTTTTCACAGAAAACAGAGGTGTGTTTTACAAAGTGCCTACCTGTGGATTTTGGCCTCTAGCTCAGCCGGCACCTTGGGAAACCTAGCAAACCAGTGCATTTTTTAAAACTAGACACGTGGGGGAATCCAAGATGGGGTGACTTGTGGGGCTCTGACCAGGTTCTGTTACCCAGAATCCTTTGCAATCCTCAAAATGTGGCCAAAAAAACACTTTTTCCTCACATTTCGGCGACAGAAAGTTCTGGAATCTGACAGGAGCCACGAATTTCCTTCCACCCAGCGTTCCCCAAGTCTCCCGATAAAAATGGTACCTCACTTGTGCGGGTGGGCCAGGTGCCTGCAACAGAAAAAGGCCCAAAACTTGTAGAGATTGAGGGGATAGCACAGCGAGTTGATAAGCATATATTGTTCTTTTATACATCTTTTAGGCTAACTCTGCTTTGGGGTCCCATACAAGTGAGGTATCATTTTACTTGGGGGACTGAGGGGAACGCTGGGTGGTAGCAAATTTGTGCAGCAGCAGTGATCCTACAAAGAAAGTGAGGAAAATATGAATTGTTTATGAACATTTTGAGGTTTGCCGAGGAATCTGGGTAAGAAAATGTTGGGGGATCCAGCCAAGCCACAACTCCTTTGACTCCTTGGGGTGTCTATTTTTAAAACATGTCTGGGTTTGGTAGGTTTCCCTAGATGAAGGCCGCACCCGGGACCAAAACAATAGGTACCACCCCCACCCCCCAAACACAGGTAGTTTTACAATAGATAATTGTGGTGTGTCCACATACTTATGTGATGTTCCAAACACTAAAATTGTGAAAAGAAACGCACTTAGGTCATGTTAAAAAGACCCCTCACCCACCAACCAAGTTGGTGGCATGTTTCATCATCGGGGTCCCACCCGAGGCACCTAGCGTGTCACATGTGTGCTGCGACGCCTGATTACAGCGGAGCAGGTTTTGTCATTTTTACCTCACATACTGGTTAGATTTGGCACGAGGGTGAGTGATGGTTCAGTGGATCAAATTTTATTAACAAGAGATTTCACAAAAATGAAATGCACTGTTAATAACTGAAAGGCCAAAAAACTGAACCAATGACTCACAGCTCGTGAGCTGTAAAGCGAGAGCAAGGCACCAACCGCTTTACAGTCCATTGACACACCTTTCATACATGACATGCACAAGACCATTCACACCGCCAGCCACGGGCCCAGCACATTACAACACTCGCATCGACAGACAGCGCCACTCAAGGGCCCATCACTTACATACGCCCACATACCTGACACAGCAACCACACTAGCTGATGGGAGTGTGTAGACTGGTGTTTGGCTGGCAGTGTGTTGCAGTTGCCAACAGGAAGTCAATATGTACACTATGTACACCCTCAGCCAAGCCCCACTCCACACACAATGGCATCACTTTTTTTTTTTTAAACAAAGAAACCACTAACTAATTAGAAATAATTACAAAACTACAAACACAAAAGCTCTAACTAAGTACATGACAAAAATGCTAACCATGAAACTGAACACATGAAAATACAAAACAGACATAAGTTTACACTCATGGTTGTTCCCAGTAATTCTTCTGGGTGTGGTAATTCTTAAAACAGCCACCCACACACAGCCTAGGCTTTGAAGGACAATCTGGGCAGTACATTCGAGTCTCCCTCCAGATACCCCTTCGAAAACACTCTCTACATTTCTTAGCTGGAAAGTCTTTTTTGGATGTGGGAGGAATGTGCTCAGCAAAGTGGCGCTCATTCCATCTAGCCACATCCTCCACCACTGCTTCTCTAGGAACTCTGGCCTGTTCCACCACAATAAGGCTCTCTATCACTGACTCCTGAAATTTCGCAAATGTCATCTTTGACTCTGGAGACCTATCCTTAAACACAAAAAAAGCATCAAAAGTTGCTAAGTGGAAGAGGTGAATTGTTAACTTCTTATACCAAACGTAAGACTTACGAATAGCAGTATAAGGTTCCAACCTTTGATCAACTCTATCTACACCTCCCATGTGCTTATTATAACCTAAAATGCATACAGGTTTGCGCACTTCAGCAACCTGGCCCCAAACAGTCACGGGGGAAGTACTCTCATCATAGATGGTACTTAGCATGTAGACATCCCTCCTGTCTGAAAACTTCAAAGCTAGCAGCTCATCATTCCGCAAGGCACTGCACTGTCCCCTCTGAAGTTTTTTTACAGACAAGCTCCCTTGGATAGCCTTTCCGGTTACAACAAATTGTGCCACAAGCAAGTGTCCACTCTAAACAATTCCTTGAACAACTGCACTCCAGTGTAAAAGTTATCTACATACAAATGGTGACCTTTGTTGAACAGTCGTCTACCAAGTGCCCACACAATTTTCTCAGTAACTCCAAAAGTGGGAGGACTACCAGGGGGATCAATACTGGAATGCCCACCAGTGTAGACATGGAAATTATAGACATATCCTGTACTACTTTCAGACAGCATATACAATTTAATTCCACATCATGCCCTCTTGCTAGGAATGTACTGCCTAAAAACCAAACGACCCTTGAAGAGGACCAAAGACTCTTCCACAGCTATTTCTTTACCTGGAACATAGACCTCTGAAAACCGATCTACAAAATGATCAAGGACAGGTCTAATCTTAAAAAGACGGTCAGAATCAGGGTGATCTCATGGCAAGACTAATGCATTGTCAATAAAATGCAGCATCCTAAGAAGAAGCAAATACCGATTATGACTCATTGTTGCAGGAAATATAGCTGTTGCCATCAAGGGACTAGTGGACCAATAAGAAGCCAGTGATGGCTTCCTTATCAACCCCATCAAAAGAGTCAAACCCATAAACATTTTCATCTCCTCCAAATTTGTGGTAATCCACTGGGCAGCTCTAGAGTGCGGCCTAAGTCTAGCAGCGTTGTCCCTCAAATGCTGCTCCGCATACAAATTAGTCTGCTCAACAATCTCTTCCAAAAACACATCATCCACAAATAACTCAAAGAAATTGACAGGCAAAAAATTATCTGTATTGACTCTACACCCCGGGAGACCAATAAAGGCAGGCAACTCTGGTTGCTCCATGTTTGGGGCAACCCAGAGTTCAGGTCTTCTAACGGGAAACCTTTCAGCCCCAGGTTGGTGCACTAATGGCACATCAGTGTCCTCCTCTGAAACAGGCCCTTCATCTGCACTGAGTGTGGCTTCCTCATCAGAAGATTCCTCTCTGACAGAAACTTCACTGCAGACTCTCTCACTTCCTCCTCTGCCTCAGATGCAGAGTCTGTCTCATAATCATGATCAGACAATGACTCAAAAAGCATACCAACCACCTGCTGAGCGGTCATCCTGCGACTAGCCATGATCTTTCCTACGAAAATTAACTGGACAAATGCACCACCAACAAACAGCACTGTGTAAGATAAGTAATAAAGTTTAGCTTTATTAGTATGAGTTATAAACTCAAAAACTATACCGCTCACTTGCCTTAAAACGCTTGAATCACCAGTAACTAATCTGCACAGACACAGCAATCACCAATGATATCCCAATAAAAAGAAAGAAAGAAAAGCAAATTAGAAATAAGACAACACAAATATCATTGTGCACAAATCTAAGGACAATTTCACACAAACCTGCATTTAGTACACCACCTACAAACATGTCATTCATGCATGGCAACAATACTCCTTTGGAGTAAATTGTTTTTACTTACCTAAAACATGCAACTATGCAAACCACAGGTCAACCACTGCCAAAACCGCAAGGAGCCACAGCAAAGAAAGCAAAAGCTTTGAACTAGAACAAAAAGGAGGAAACAAAATATCGCAAATACTTTGTCAGTTGACAAACATCCCACCATCAAGCATTTAGAAATTGGTGCCTAAGTGGATTCTGCCATAGGGGCAGATGGGCCTACTAAAATATAGGCCTATCTGCCCTAAGGAGGGCAGAAAATACCTTTAGTAGTGTGTCCCCAGGGGGAGCGACCCTTGCCCAAGGGGCCACCCCCCCCAAAAAAAAAACACACTATCCCTGGTGCCTATGTGGCGTCTGCCCCCCTTGGGGGCAGATGGGCCTAAGAAAAATAGGCCCATCTGCCCCCAAGGGGGGCAGAAAAGGCCAACAGTTCAATGCCTCCCTTGGGGGGGCACCCCTTGCCCAAGGGGACGCCCCCCACATAAATAAACATATAAAAAAATCCCTGGCATTCTAGTGGTTTCTGTCCCCCTTGGGGGCAGATCAGCCTAAAAATAATAGGCTGATCTGTCCCCAAGGGGGGCAGAAATGGCCTTGGTACACGTGCCCCCAAAGGGGGGGCGACCCTTGCCCAAGGGGTCGCCCCCCTCCACTAACACACACACACACACACACACACTATCCCTTGTGTCTAAGTGGCTTCTGTCCCCCTTGGGGGCAGATGGGCTCAAAATAAATAGGCCCATGTGCCCCCAAGGGGGGCAGAAATGGCCAACAGTTCAATGCCCTTCATCTGCACTCAGTGTGGCTTCCTCGTGAGAAGATTCCTCTCCGACATAAACTTCACTGCCAGAATCTCTCACTTCCTCCTCTGCCTCAGATGCAGAGTCCATCTCATAATCATGATCAGACAATGACTCAAAAAGCATACCAACCAGCTTCTGAGCGGTCATCCTGCGGCCAGCCATGATCTTTCCTACGAAAATTAACTGGACAAATGCACCACCAACAACCAGCATTGTGTAAGATAAGTAATAAAGTGTAGCTTTATTAGTAAGAGTTATAAACTCAAAAACTATACCGCTCACTTGCCTGAAAAAGCTTGAATCACCAGCAACTACTCTGCACAGACACAGCAATCACCAATGATATCCCACTAAAAAGAAAGAAAGAAAAGCAAATTAGAAATAAGACAACACAAATATCATTGTGCACAAATCTATGGACAATTTCACACAAACCTGTATTTATTACACCACCTACAAAAGTCATTCATGCATGGCAACAATACTCCCTTTGAGTAAATTTTTTTTACTTACCTAAAACATGCAACTATGCAAACCGCAGGTCAACCACCGTCAAAACTGCAAGGAGCCACAGTAAAGAAAGCAAAAGCTTTGAACTAGAACAAAAAGGAGGAAAAAAAATATCACAAATGCAAATACTTTGTCAGTTGACAAACATCCCACCATCAAGCGTTTAGAAATTGGTGCCTAAGTGGATTCTGCCATAGGGGCAGATGGGCCTACTAAAAATAGGCCTATCTGCCCTAAGGAGGGCAGAAAATAACTTTAGTAGTGTGTCCCCAGGGGAGCGATCCTTGCCCAAGGGGCCACCCCCAAAAAAACCTACAAAAACACACACTATCCCTGATGCCTACGTGGCTGGGCCTTGCCCAAGGGGCCGCTCCCCAATGCAAAACATTGGAAATATTTTTTTTTAAAAACCCTGCCATCTAGTGGATTCGGCCTAAAAATATTAGGCCGATCTGCCCCCAAGGGGGGCAGAAATAGCCACAAGAAACATGTCCCCAAATGGGAGCGACCCTTGCCCAAGGGGCCGCTCCCCGACACAAAACTAGCAGAAATAAACAAAAAAAGAGAACATCCCTGGTGTCTAGTGGCCATTCCTATTGCGATCGGGCAGCAGGAATGCTCAAAGAGACACCGGGGGAAAGGAAAAGCCTTTCCTTTCCTCCGGTGCCTCTTTGTCCCTCCCCTTGGGGGGGGGGGGACCACGGCTATCCCATTGGTGCATATACTTCAGAAACAGCTAAAGAAGGTGTCTGAAAGGTACGCAGGAGTGGATGAAAAAACAGATGCACAAGAGTAGGCAGAGAGCTTAATCCTTTGCTTATCTTTTAAAATAAGGATGGAAAGAAACATTGTTTCATCCAAACATTACATCTGCGCCACAATTCTTGACCCACAGTGCAAACAATTACTGGCCACTTTCATTCCTTTTTCAGAAGAGGATTGTTTCAACCTACAAGACATGGATTGCTGAGCAAGCCAGAGACCTAGAAAAAGAACAGCTGGAAATTAGAGGCCCACTCACGTGCAGGAGTTCTGAGGTGCAGCCTACAATTTCCATAGAGCCTGTGGACAGTGGTGTTGGCTCACAGCAGCCAAAATCAACACCAGCAACAACAAGAGGAACAAGAGCAGCAGCCCCAAAATCTGCATTTGATTGGTTTCTAAAGGCAGGTCTTACGTCCACTGCAGAAGCAAAGGCAAAAGAACTCGATCAAAGTGGAGCACCAATGACTATGGAGAGGATGGCCCAACAGAGGTCTATCTTAATCAAAACCCATTGGTGTATTGGTATGGGAAGAGGTGCCAATGGCCAATGCTCATCATGCTGGATATAAAGTATCTGCCTTTGCCTGTAGGCAGTGTGTCTGCTGAGTGTGTTTTTAGTGCAGCTGGTGCTGTTGTCACAGTCAGAAGGACCAGTTTCTTGCCCCAGAACATCAAGAGATTGCCCATGATCAAAATGAATCAGCAGTTTATACCACCAAATTACAGCATACCTGAAGTACAACAGGAGGTGGATGAGGGGGATTGGTGGACTCAGGTAATGGTAGTGTGTTAGCTGACTAACGTCTGGATGAACCACCTGAGTTTGAGGACCAACTCTACTTCCCTGACCTGGGGCACCATAAAACTTTCTATGTTCTACTATTGATGTACCGCTTTGAGAAACAAAATAGCTAGCTGGGGGAACCTTATTATTTTATATTGTTTGTTTCTGTCTAAATGACTAATGAACCGCTACTGTTTTAGGCACATGTATGGCTGAATTGGAGTTGGACCAGTGTGCATTGAAGAAGCCCCCCAAAAACCCCAAAATCACTTGAAGGAGATCTGAAAGACAATGTCTGCCTCTATTCCTTGCCTATCCTTCCTTTTTGTCCCCTAGCTGGACTGTCCCAGATATTTGATTTTCAACTTATTGGCCAATGTTTATTTTGTTTCCTGAATAGAAGAGGATCAGCATTGTGCCACCATGCTTGATTTGAACAGGTAAGTAATGTTATATACCTCAAAGATTGATATGAGGGATACTAGTTTCAATGTTGAAATGCTTCGTGTGACTCATGTCTAGTGGTGGCAGAGAGTGAGAGTGGGTATTCTATATTGTTTAACTATATTATAGTGATGGCTTGTGTTTGTGCCATGATCCATTTACAATGTTGGTGGCATAATAATAATGGGTGATATTTTTTTTCTTGAAAGTGATTTTGTTTCCCTTCCCCTTTGATACTTAGCAAAATTTGTTTGCTGGCGTTTTCACACTGCTTTATTTTCTGGTTCTTTGTTTTCTTGTTCACATTTGTCAAATGAGACCCGACCAGTCCATTTAGCTATCAAACAAAAATGTAATTCAGAAATAAAACTAGTCAATGTGACTCACAGGAGCAGTTGGTATGTAGTTTGACATAATAATCTTTAATCAGAGTCTGGAGGATGATGGAAGGAATTGTTTTGGCAACTTAAACAGCTGCCAGAAGAAGGAAGTTATCAACTTCATGGAAATCAACATCGGTGATGTGAGGATGAGTCTAAAAGACCTACTCCAATCTGTGGACTGGTGGTGAGAGGTGCGCCAATTACTTGATTTGGGAAATGCAATGCTGCTGTGTGTGTCTGCTGGCTGTCTCAAACTTGAAACTACATGGTTGGGTGGTGGGCCTGTTGTAGGAAACTGGAGGAGACAGACATGTGATGTTTGATAATGTCGCATTATGCATGTGCTCTAGGCTAACTGTTCTGATGAGCATGACAGTTGCAAGTTTGATCATGCTGATACATGCTGCCAGTTGTCTGTGATTGTTGGTTGTTGTAATTGCTCGCACATAAGTCATCAAATGAATGATGCAAAGGTATTTGCTCTTACTCTGCCACCTCTGAGTCTTCTTGGTACTCTACTCCTCATGAAGCTTACCTTCCATTCCATACCTCTTGAGTCTACAATTTCATGATATTCATTTCTGTTTTACAACCTGCAGGCCTTCTCTTCTCCTGCGCCATAACACTCATGCTTTCCTTATCGGACCCCTTTAGGCAGGCATCCATTAAGATTGATGGGGCAATCCAAGAAGATTGCAGATATACTACCCAATTTGGCAATACAGACTAGTGTCATTTTTTTTTCAATAATCTTTTTTTAGAACGGTGCGTGTTAGCTTCATCTCAAGATTAATTATATGTACTATTTTGTAAAAGTACGTGACCAAAAATATGAAATATATATTTTAACATCTTGGGTGACACTGGGGCTGACAGAATGTAAAGTTATCTGTGTCATACATATTCATATTTTTCTATTCCTCCCATAACAGGCTGCTGATCATTTCCCAGATGAATATTGTGGTTGTATGGTGTTTGTCTTTTTGTCACACCTTCCCATAAGCCCTTTCCAATCCATTCCTCAAATCCCTAATTCTCTTCCCTCGGGCTGAGTGATTTATTGATGTGTTACTTAATAATTCACACTATTGATTAATCACATTCTTGGTGGGGTGGATGTGGTAGAAGCAACCTCAACTCAGTATGCAGGATCTTAATTTCAGTTCACCTAGGTGCAATGAGACGTCGCCTCCAATTCCTTCACTGTTAGTGCACTAGCATGCTACTACTACACCACTGTGGTACCTTGAGAAACCATGCAACCCTCGCTTCATCCATTCAGGAAAAAGAATTATGGATTACTGTTGTACTTTTAGTTTAGGCAAATCTCTCTGCACCACTCCTATGGGTCTAATTTTGCATAATGCACTACAGGGACTAGAAGAGTTTTACGACAAGGTTACCTAACCAAATAAATAATTGTTAAACACTATCAGTACATTTGAAAAACATGCTGTGTAAAGGCAGCAATGCAAAGTAAAACACCCCAAAAAACTTTTTAGGCATAAAGAACTGTAAATACCAATTTATTTTCCCCCATCCCTAACAAAAAGAATAAACACTCACCCCTTCCAGCCACAATTCGCCCACCCCTATCCACAAACAAATGTCCCTTTCCCCAACCAATGATCCAAAAAAATAAAACATCCATTTGTCCATGGTGATAATTCAGAATAACACACAAAAAAATAGAAAAGTCCTACAAAAACCTGCACTAAAGGCAGGCCAGGATTCTTCTGAGGGACCCCTCCATACATGTCTGACAGGCCTCTACCAGCACCAGCCATCAAAGGACGCCACGTTGAAACATGGTCTTGAGGGAGGGGTAGCAGGGATGATATGATGATATGGTGGTGAGTGGCTGCCCTGGCACTGCTGCAGAGAAATTCTTGAGCTGGAGGTGCTGGAGCCTGGCTGGGACCCTGAGAACTGGA
The DNA here is from genome assembly GCF_031143425.1 of Pleurodeles waltl. Taxonomy (NCBI): domain Eukaryota; kingdom Metazoa; phylum Chordata; class Amphibia; order Caudata; family Salamandridae; genus Pleurodeles; species Pleurodeles waltl. Next base: position 48,885,247 of record NC_090446.1, on the reverse strand, counting down.
AGCAACTGCTGCTGCCTCAGCCTCCTCTTCCTTGATGATCACCAGCCACTGGTACTCGGCCCATATGTCCTCTAGTTTCGTCCACTGCAGCTGGGCTGCTATTTCCTGCTGTGACAGTGGACCAGCAGGAATAGCTACATCAAAAATGAAAACATAGAATTGTAAATAATGCTCTGAGAAAAACACTTGTTTAAAATCATGCAGTGTAGTGGCACAGTGACAGTACTTTTGGTGGGCACTACAGGCCATTCAGTTTTGAGTTGATAACTGTCACAGCCATAATATGCACTATGGAGTACAAGTACTCTTCTCTCTCCAGTTGTGCTAAATTAATGGCGGCATTGCTATCTCACCGAAGTTGAACTTATGACTCTCTGCAGGTGGGGAAACTAATAAACCATAAAAAAATAAAAACTTTCCTTAACATTTGTTGTTCAGGCAATCGTTACTCAGGCAAAATCGTTGTTTAGACAGTAGTTGTACAGTATTTCGTTGCAGAGACTTTTTAGTTGTTTAGCAGTAGTGATTTAGGCAAGTGGTTGTTTAGGACTTAGTTGTTCCATCACATATTCCAAGACTGCACAGTTCACTGTTTAATTTCCGCTAAATTTCACATACATACGTTTGTCACACCACTGTAGCCCCTCCATTATCTGCTATCCCAGTCTAAGCCACTCTACTCTATGCCTCTCCACTGTATGAGACACCACTCTATGTCACTCCACTCTATGCTATTACACTGTACACAATCCCACTGTACTCCACTCCACTGGATGTTACTCCACTACTCGCTATTCTACCTTACGCCATTCTACTGCAAGTCACTCCACTCTACTCAATTCCACTGTATGCCACTCCACTCTTCAACACTTCACATTATGCTATTTCACTGTACGGCACTCCACAGTACACTACTTCACTCTACACCAGTCCAGTGTATGGCTCTCCACTCAATGCCATTTAATTCTATGCTATTCAATTGGTCCCCGCTCCGATATATGCCACTCCACTGTATGCTATTTCACACTACCCCAATCCAGTTTTTGACACTCCAGTCTACACCACTTCACTGTACGTCGCTGCACTGTATGCTACTCCACTATACGCTATTCAAGTCTACGCCAGTCTATTGTACATAACTCGGCTCTACGCTATTCCACAATATGCCACTTCATTAGTCACTACTCCACTCTACACCACTCCAGTGTACACCACTCAACTCTACGCTACTCTATTTTACCCTAGTCCACTGGACACCACTCCACTTTATGCCATTCCACTATATGCTATTTCACTATACCCCAATCCACTGTACCTCACTCCAGTCTACACCACCCTACTGTATGCCACTTCATTCTACCCTATTCAACTCAATGCTATTACACTCTATTCTTTTACACTGTTCGCATCTTAAATCTTTGTCCCTTTACTGTATGAGTTTCCACTCTACCCCATTCCAGTGCACGCCACTCCACTGTATGCTATTACACTCTAAACCACCCCACAATACACCACTCCAGCACTCCCCACTCAACTGTATGCCACTCCACTGTGTGCTACTATGCTATTACTTTTTACACGACTCGATACTGTAATATACACTATTACAGTCTATGCCACTTCACTGTACACCACTCCAGGCTACGCTGCTCCCCTACATGCTATTCCACTTTATGACACTTCACTGTAAGCTACTCCATTCTGCATAACTCCAGGACTCTCTCCTCCACTCTCTATAATGTAACTCTACAAAACTCTACTACATCTATGCTACTCTACTAGACTCTACTCCACTCTATCCCTGTACATGCCACTGTCCAAATTTGCACTCAACGTTATGCCCGTTCACTGTATTGTAAAACACTCTGCTGCACTCTATGGCAGTTTCCAACACTGAACGACACAGCACTTCACTCTACTCTATGAGACGCCACTCCAGTTTATAACACTTTCCTTGACTCTACACCAATCCACTTCAATGTATGTCACCCTACTCTATGCTAATCCACTGTATCCTACTACACTCTTAGCCACTCCACTGTACACTGCTCCACTCTACACTGCTCCACTCTATGCTACTCCACTCTTCTAAACTTCACTGTAGACTATTCCACTGCATGCTACTCCACTTTACGGTAATCCATTCCACTTCATTAGAGTGTATATGACTCCACTCTACATTGCTCCACTGAATAACACTCCCTTCCACTTATATAACTCCACTGTATAAAACTCTACCAAACTGATGGCACTCTACAGCATTCTACTCCTATCTATACTGAATACTGTGATGGCAGATCAATTTCCTTCTCAACTGCAGTAGCAATAGAGTGTTGAAGATTTCCTTCTTTGTTTCGTCTTGATTGAAAACATTTCTTTGCACAAGAAGAAAAATGCAAAACCTGGTTGTGCCAGTCTATGCATGGATTATGTAACATTAACAATGGCATTCCTAAAATAAAACCATATTGAGGTGCTTGGATGATATCAAAGCAAATTATCTCATAGTGGTTCTGATTCTCATCATCTTTGTAAATCATTTGTATTTGTGAGGTTTGTTTAGTAACGGGACCTCCTGCCAACTCACTACCATCAACTGCATACACAACTTCTGGGACCTTTTTCTTGACACTGGGTATATGCAAGTCTAGTGCAGTTTGTTGGTCCACAAAATTTCCTGTTGTCCCTGAATCAATTTGAACTTGTACATTATGGGGGTCATTCGACCTTGGCGGGCGTGTCTGACCGCCGGGCGGCCGCCAATGCGGCCGCACGCCCGCCACAGCCATCAGGAGATCCCCTCTAAGCCGGCGGGCGGAAACCTGGTTTCCGCCCCCGGCCCAGCTGGGGATCTCGCCGCAACACAGGTGCCGGCTCCAAATGGAGCCGGCGGTGTTGTGGCACTTTTCACTGTCTGCACAGCAGACAGTGAAAAGCTGCACGGGGCCGTGGCAGTGGGCCCCGGCACTGCCCATGCCAGTGGCATGCCAGTTATGATGAAGCCAGTCAGGGGGAAGGGAATTAGGGTAGGGAACAGTAGGGAGAGAGATCTGAAAAGAAAAGGTTAGAACAAATATGCATTTACTCATTCATAGAAATATAACTCATCAATAGACTCTTGACTAAATGTGTCTCCGATATCAGATGGAGACCACCTTTTGAAATGAGGGCAAAGCCCCTTCTTTGAATCATGGAACAAGAATAAACTATGACCTCAGAACCAAGAGATGGCAAGAGCTTTGGACTATGATCATCATGGAGAAAGAATAAACTATGACCTCAGAACCAAGAGACGGCAAGAGCTTTGGACTATGATTATACTCAGAATATCAATCCTGTCACATCTATGCCTTCATATGCTTTTCACATATTATGCTTTCCAAAAAAAACAATGAAAACTATGATTTGCTTATCTCCAAAAATACTTTCACATTCACAACTACAAAGGCCGAAAAGTTTTTACTCATTGAACTTGAAGCAATTTATTTATAATACCAGGAAGCACTTTTACTTTTCTTGCCTGAAGCGCTACGATCGTTATGCTAAGGGGGAGCTTTACTCATGTGGCCTGAATCACTTTGATTGTTGTGCCAAGAGCCTTTTACTCCTGTGGATTGAAGCGCTTTGATTGCCGTGCCAAGAGCGCTTTACATCTGTGGACTGAAGCACTTGAATTGCCGTGCCAAGTGTGTTTTACACCTGTGCACTGAAGCACTTAAAGTGCCATGCAAGAGCGCTTTACACCTGTGGACTGAAGCACTTGATTTGCCGTGCCAAGAGCTCTTTACACTTGTGGACTGAAGCGCTTGATTTGCCGTGCCAAGAGCGCTTTACACCTGTGGACTGAAGTGCTTGAATTGCCGTGCCAAGAGCGCTTTACACCTGTGGACTGAAGCGATTGATTTGCCGTGCCAAGAGCACTTTACACCTGTGGACTGAAGTGCTTGAATTGCTGTGCAAAGAGCGCTTTACACCTGTGGACTGAAGCGCTTGCTTTGCCGTGCCAAGAGCGCTTTACTTCTGTGGACTGAAGCGCTTAAATTGCCGTGCCAAGAGCGCTTTACATCTGTGGACTGAAGCGCTTGAATTGTCATGCCAAGAGCGCTTTACACCTGTGGACTGAAGCGCTTGAATTGCCGTGCCAAGAGCGCTTTACACCTGTGGACTGAAGCGCTTGAATTACCGTGCTTAGAGTGCTTTACATCTGTGAACTGAAGCACTTGAATTGTCGTGCAAAGAGCGCTTTACACCTGTGCTCTGAAATGCCTTTGATCGTCGCGCCAAGGCCTCTGTACTCTGGAAACTGAAAACGCTTTTCTCGTTGTGCTAAGGGGTGCTTTACTTCTGGAAGTAATGACTTCCTCCAAAATTGAAGTCATCAAGGCCTTACCGCTATGAGTACGACCTACTCGTTTTTGAATTCATCATGGAAACAAGGATACTTCGATTGGATGCCACTCTGCCATGCAAGAACTCTGCTCTTCTTCAGATAATCCCCCACGAGGTCTGACTGTATTGAAGTCTTCAAAATAGTGAGCAGTGTGCTTGTGTGTGGCTGGGCTTTATAGGCCTGCCTCACTCCAAGATGGCTGCTGCCTCTAAAGACATGTGAATTGTAGTCCCTTCATGGAATAGCACTTATAAGTGTATCTTGTCCACCAATGTCCTGAACCTGCAGCTCTATGAGCTTTGCCACAGGGCAGATGACACTGATGGCCACCTTTGGAGCAAGAGGGGATGACAAGTGGTGCGCAGAAAGCGCCGCAGAGCCACGCAGCGGAGTTTCGGGCGGGACCTGGACAGCGCATGGCCTTATTCCTGACAGCCCCGTCATGTTTAGTATTGCCAGAATGGTAATAGAAAATCCTGTTTACTGGTGAAGATGGATTTGATATTACTATTTTAGGAATGCCACTTTTAGAAAGTGGGCACTTCTCTACATTTACTGCCATCTGTGCTTTACTGCCCTGTCTCCAAGTCACGTCTGGTCTGTGCTGATTGACAGTTCCCCTTGTGCATTCCACTCAGAGAACCATAAGCACAGGACACTCAGCCACATCTGCATTCATCTGCATACTGAATGGTCTTTCATAGACAGGACAGGTTCTCACTGACACTTCAAAGGCCTGACCCCACACAAAGGACTGATAACCCCCACAGGGATCCTGGCAGACAAGGTTGGGTTGAAAGGGGACCTTGTGCACTTCAAAACCACTCTTGGACGTTTCCCCCACTTGAAAAGGCACTTCGGGGTATGTATACTGGTTCTCTGACACTACAAAATCAGAGATTTCTGGACCTACTCCTGGACTCTGTCCGAGAGACTGCCTAGCTGCCCGAAGGACTCATCCAGACTGCTTTGCTGAATGACTGCTTTCCTGATTGTTGCCCTGCTGCCTAGTGCTCCTGCCCTGCTGGAAGGACTCTGCCTTCCTCCTAAAGTGCTCTCCAAGGGCATGGATTGGGCTTGCTTCCTGTTTCTGAAGTCCCACGGCCCACAAAGACTTCACTTCTTCAAAAATCCCTTGTGCATTGAAAAATTGATGCAACGTCTGCATAAATCGATGCAAAGCCTTCATTGTAGCTGGGAAATAACCACACTGCTGACTGGAAGGACGCTGCACTGACTTCCCAGCAGGAAATTTGCATACCAGGTTCATGCAGTGCCTGCTCCTTCTACCAGCGCACTTATAAACCACAGAGGGTAACACAAAAACCCGACCGGGCTGGGCATTACATACACCAATGCCCTAACGGGGAAAACCAACAAATTATTTATACATCATAGAACAACATAGATGAAAACAGAAAAACTATTTATTCATATAAATATATATATTCATTCATTTACTTTCATCCTTTACGGACAGCCCATCTAGTAAACAACACACCGAAGGACAGGTAGTGTGAGAAAATGTGCTTGTGATAGATAGAAAGAAGAATAATACATATTCAAGTGAATCAAAATCCTTTACAAAGAACATCAAAAACAGTTGGTTGGTTCTTTTTTGCTGCATTAACTCCATTCCAAATCCTCAGAGAGTCTAAATCAATTCCTTCAATCCTCCAAAGATCCTATGCAGAAACCAATCCGAACTATGATATATCCATCGACGTTTCGACCTCTCTATATCTTGGGCCAAATCACAGCTCCACAATGGGTCTTCTTCAGGACTAGTATGATGGGAGTCCCTAAAACACCACAACAACTCAATCAAAAAATCATCACTTATATCCTGACCACCTATGTTGTCTAACGACATTAATCAAAACTTACCTTAATATATCCTCTGACTTCTTCACTTCTTTTACTTGTCTATTTATGAGGAGATCAAGTCTAAAACAATAAACCACATTACACCATTTACCATCACAGAAACAACCCAATCTATCATATTCAAACCCTTACAAATAAGGAACAAACCAACAAAAAAAAAACCCTACTCACCTGATTTAAAAATATCATTCATCCTCATATACCAGGTCACCAGTCAATTCCAATGCACTCTAAAAAATAAAAAAAAATTAGCCAGACACAACAGATTTCCAAAGCCATAATCATTTCCCATCCAGTTGGAGTTAAGCACGTTGTGGTTCTGACACATAAGTGCTGGGGCTTTTAGTGTTGAATGGCCCAAATTGTGGGTATTCACCAATGACAAGCAACTTTTAAGGTGGCCTCTGCAAGCATCAGAAATTTCATGAATCAAGAAGACATTTTTGGATCCTTGAAATTGAAGCAGGCTACTACAGCTGCCCTGCCTGTGCGTATGCTCCTTTCCAAGAAAGCCTGGTGCAGAAGCGACCTCCTACTTTTTATTAGAGCATTACAACTGCATACTAGTTGAGTGAGATATTTTCTTCCCAGCCACACAACCTGCATAAGATTTCTCCTGAAGGTTTTTGCCAGACTGACATGTTTTTTAATGAAGATAGATTTCCAAACCTATATTGCAAACATTTTTGTGTTAGATACAGTGAGAATGCTGCCTCAAATACTGTTGGGATATAGCAATTAGTTCATCATCCAAGTGTGCTGTCATTTGGCCTTGTCTTGTTGTAGAGATCTCAGTGTCATTGTTTTATTTACTACTCTATTGAGAAACGAAGAGGTACACAGTCCAGTGCTTTTTTCAGGTATCTTCTCGCTCTTGGCATATCTGAGCTGGTATTTGTTTCCAGACACAAGTACTGACTTAAGGTGTTTCTCGGTGCAGTTTTAAGTCTAAAGAAAGTTTTCACAAAGGCAGCCTGCCTGGCGACTGTTTGTTTTATAAGACCAGATTTCAGTCTTATCTGTGCCAGATATGTATTTTTAGGGAGAGTAAAGATATATCAATGGACCACATGTACAAAGGTTTTTAGTGGTTGCAAACAGTCCGATTAGCAGAATCTGCCCATTTGAAACTGCTAAAAACCATTTGGGGATGTAGAAACCATATTTTATGATTTGGTAGCTAATTACCGCACCCTAAAATAGGGTTTATGATTCGGTATTAGGAAGGGGCGTGCTAAGGACATCCCTTCCTAATGCCGACTAGCAGGGGGAAGTATGAATGCTTGCGACCAGAAATGCAATCACAAAACATTTTCAGTTTACCACCAACTCAAAGTTTGTTGTAACCCATTCGCAAATAGGAAGGGGTCCCACAGGGATCCCTTCCCCCTTGTGAATGTGTGCGCAAACATTTATTAAGAGCAGGCAGTGGTCCCCTTAAAAAATGAAAAGAAAACTTTAAATTTTTGTTTTTGAAATGCAGCCCATTTTTCTCTAAGGAAAAAAGGGTTAATTTTTTGCAAAAAAATTCTTTATTAAAAAAGCAGTCGTAGACATGGTGGTCTGCTAACCCCAGCAGGCCACCATCCTCGTGATTTCAGGCCATTCCCAATGGGATGAAATTGCAGCCTACCTTATAACATAACATTGATGAGGCATATCCATTTGCGACCTACAGGTAATTGCTAAACATGTCTGAGACACATTAGTACACCGCTGTTTGTGACTTCCTAATTGCGAATCACAAAGATTCACAATTAGGAAGTCACAAACAGAATTGTTAGTACATGTGCCCCTATATGTTAGATATTACGAAGTTCAAGACTTTTGCCTCTCCCCCACAGAGTGCCCCGCTCACTTATGTTAGTGTTGCTAGCAGTTTCGCTGACATAACTTTTAAAATTTGGGAGGAGGGATGGCACCTTTAGAGATTTTTTATATGCTTGAAATGCTGCCATTAGTCCGAGACCTTTTAATCTTAAAAATTGGTGCAAATGGGGTCTGAAGGTGCCAACTGAACCAAATTCCTCCCAAGAATAATTTTTGTTAATTTTTCATTCTCTTGCCCAACGTCATGGCCTTAGTTTTTGTTCGGTCTATTTTCATTCCATTTTCTATATTGGTCCAAGAAGTCTATCAGTCTCTGTAGGCTAACTTTGGTTCTGCTTACTAAGATCAAATCATCCATGTAAAGCAGGTTTTGATAGTTGGAGTGTTCCAATTTTTGGGGGTTAGAGTTTACCCTGTTCACTAGCATTGCCGGGTCTGCTAGATATAGGTTGAGTAATTTGATGCCATCAGATATCCCAGCTTCAGCCGTCAGTATGTGTTGATTTTCCTTGATAGACAAGTCCCAGCTCAAAATGTTATCCTTACACAAGTGTTTGTATGCAGCATTTGACTTTGTCTTATTATTTTGGTTGGTGTTTTCCAACTCGCTCGTTTAGCTGCAGGCCTCTCCCACTGCACACTATCAATTCTGCTTTCAAATCTATGAAACAGGGTCTATGATCAATCATTTCTTTATCGGTTGGTCCTTCACCTTTATCGAGGCCTCTTTGATTAATCCTTATTATCTCAATTTCTCTGGCCCAAGATGATAAGTCTTGTAGAAGTAGTGTGGCAAAATATTTGGCCTCGTTGTCCAGCAGGGAGCCCAGTTCTATAATTCTCTGGTTGTGCCCTATTGACGCATTCATAAATTGAGTTAATATCCGACCCTTTCCAGGGGTATGGCATCACTTTACCGTGTAGAATAGTTGTGTACTGATTTCAGTTGCCCTGCCCAGAATTCAGAGTTTGGTTTACAAGTAGCCTGTGGTGCACCGTGTGGTCCTGGGACACCATCGCTGCAACCTTCTTTGATTATTTTAAAGATTTTTGTCTGTGGACGGAGAGTCATACTTGCTTTTTTATGGTGTCCCTGCTCTTGAATCTTGGGTATCATTACACCCTGATGTTTTGATGATAATACTGCCTCTGCCTTTTTCAACATGCTTTTTCTCCATCTGTTGTTCTTCAAATATCTCACAAGGATTAAAGTGCTTAGTTAAGAACGTTTTCCACTGTCCTCTGAAATATTTGAATTAATTTGGTTGTTAAGCCACTGCCCTAGATGGTTGACCCTCATGCAAAATTCTTTCGAGTTTGTGTTTAGACTGGAGTAAAGCAGCTTTGCTCAAATGATATCTTCTCTCTGTTTCCTTCCCCCAAATTAGTTTCCTATATTTTTTGCCGTTTTATCTGAAAGACATTTTGTAAATCTTTATTGTACATTTCCTTTCAAAGAGTTCTCAAGGTCCTGTTTGCTTATTTTGGCCTCAAAAGATTGCAGCATTAATTCCTTTCATCTCTGACATTAAAAGCACCCAAAGTTTGCTCAAAATTCCTAGCTCACTTTAGTGTGAATATGCATTCTGCAAATGAAAATATATTGAGGAGTTCCAGGGGTTACTGCCACCATGGTTAACTTGGTGGCATAGATTATGTCAGTAACTGAATCCCAATAAACTCTGATCTCTTGGCAGCTGGTAGACATGTGAACTCAATGAGGTTGGCATCTGAGGCATATGGATGGTACGTCAGGCGTCTATGTACTAATATTTTTCGGGGTGATATAAAAATCATAAGTTATAGCAATGCTACATTCATAGTCTGGATGTTGATGTAACTAAATAGTTCACGGGCTAAAGACCTCTTGAGTTATACTCTTTGCAGTGGTGTAACGAAACTTGAGGAGGACCCCCTGCAAGCTACCTTGAAGGGCCCCCCTCCACCGTGGACCCATCAGAGGCCTGCCACCCGTGCACAGTATTCTGTGCTGATAGGGACCCCCGGAGCTCACCCCTCAGTCCCATACCGCAGGGGCTGTGGGGGCCTTTGTTACCCCACTTACACTTTGTGTAACCAAACTGACCATCTTGTACAAGGTGTGGCAGCTGGTGGTCCATCACCTTCAATAACACATGATAGGGGAAGGTGTATAGGAAAAGGGATATAGTATCTCAGAAAAATTATTCAAAATTCCAATATAATTTTAGCATATGAAGGAAACCAATACGTAGTCCAATTTTATAACGATTTCAGTTATTTAGAATCTAGGAGCGCCACCTGAGAAACACAAACTCATAACTTGATTAATGTGTAAATGGGGATGGGGGAGGAGCATACAGCCTTGTAAGCGTTATTCCTGGTGTTGGATGATATGCCCTTCATGAATCAGTCAAACCCCTTTGCACTAACCAGGAGTTTAGTGTCTTTGCAGTGTTATATGTGAAGGGTGTGGGAAGTGGCAGCTGTGACCTGAGAATTTCCATATCTGTGACACTGTTGAAACCCCCCTACTATCAATGGGTAGTGTGTTACAGGAGCTAATTGCTGTTATATTTTGTCTATAACGGAGTCTTAGTTTGTATGTGTTGCATGCATGTTCAACAAAGCAACCCCCTTCCTATCTAGCCTGCAGCCGTGGCTCACGCTAATTGTAAGGGGCATGCACGGGGAGGGCCGGGGGAATTAAATTAAATTAAAAAAAAAAATTTTTAAACACTTACCTCCTCTCCCGCACCACTCCTCTGCTTTCTCTCATCTCACTGCATGCAGGAACAGGCTCCCAGCCTGCCCTGCACCAATCCTGACGCTGCTTACAGCAGCGTCAGGATTGGCTGGGAGCGCCAAGCCAGGGCACCCCCAAGCAGACTGGGAGCCTGTGCAGGCTCTCTCCAGCAGAGCAACCATGAAGCAAGCATGGATGGATGGTCGGATGGCTGTGGGCGCCTATGCTGGTGCCGGGTGGATAGATAAAAGGGGATCATTGCCTAGCTAGCTGTATTAACATCAGTTTGAAAGGATGCATGCTTGGTAGTGGATACAGCGATGAATGGTTGGGCGTCAGTGTAATATACCCACTTGCATGGAGACAGGTGACTTAGCAGTCACTGAAGTCTGTCAATATAAGTTACTGGGCAGATAGATCACCTTGAGGGTACCAGGACATTCTGATTCAAACCTCTATTGAGGTTCCATAGTCAGACAAGTGGACAAAAACTCTCTCAGGATCTTTCACTCATTGTTGATAACTCATAAAAGAGAAAACTTGGAACTCATGGACTATAACAACAGCCATAATGCCTCTGTTTCCATGAATCTCATAAGAGGCTCAAGGTATGGCAGGATGCCTGAAGCCTGTGTTGTCATCAAGGTGGCCAGTTTGCCTCCTCAAAAGTATCTCTCTTAATGTTCTTGCCCTAGGTTGTATATACTCCTACACCTTTAGAAAAGGGTCCAAATCTAATCGAGGTCAGCACCTGGCTTAAGCCCACAGCATTCAGGGGTGCCTAACAAGAAGGGTGCACAACATGCTTTAAGAAATATATATGTAAGACAGATATATATCTAAAACCACATTTTTAAATGTAGATTATGCAGACTAACAAAAGTGCAATGTGCTGACATTTCAATGTTTTATATTTTAAAAATAACATCTAAATAAAGCGAACGTGAAAAATGACCACATGAATCTCGATCGGTTTGCTCATCGAAAACTGGAAAACATGCCAGGTGGAAGGTAAATATAGGCAACAATAACGAAATCATATAATGCTGAAGTCAGTACACACATATATATTGGCTGCTGCTCCAGGCCTTCATTTCTTTTTGAGAGACCAGATCCCCAATTTAAAAGAATCTTAACCTTCAAGGAATTTCGCCAGGCAGGAGAGGAGGTTATTTATGATTTAAATGAAGATTCCTAGAATGCTGACCTTTGCATTTAACAAGGACAAACCTACCCCAACTATGAGCAAGTGGGGGATCTGGTCTTGAAATTCCAGCTTATTTCAAATAGTCCACCTGCTACACGAATAACACCCTAAAACAGGTACATGCCACCCTAAGGATGTACAAACTGTGTAAGAAGGTTCTCCTCATGAACTGTTTAGTAGCCTGAGCTCAGGCATCTTTCTTTAGCTGAAATGAAAGAAAAACAGACAGTATCTGAGGACTGAAAGTAAGATGATTGCAAATCTTCTGTCTACTGAACAATGGCCTTTACTGTTCACGCAACACAGGGCTACTAATTCACTTTAAAATATCTTGGTATTGATTATTCCTGGATTCTCTGAGGCCTTAAACAATCCTGTGTTGAGTTAATAACCCTAAAGAACACTGATCAGTAGGCATAAGGTTTATAATAATCTTTCCTTGAGACCTCAGAAGGCATACAATATATTTTGAGGTCAGGCTTGTCTAAACATAAGAGCCTATTTCTCCTTTTCTACCTGAAATCAATCACTGGAGATGTGGTCCCAACAGACTGCTCAAGAGATAAGGCTTTGGAGCACCTAAAAGCTGTACTTGTGGAAAAATAAAATCCCTAGTGGCCAAGTGGACCACCGTCATCCATGGATGTAGATACCTAGATGTGGAATGTGGCATAAAATCCTTATCCACCGCTGAAATCAACAAAGATGTATTGACTCAAGTAGACATAGAAGAGCAAAGGTCTCTCCAGGAGCACACGCCATTAACAGAGTATCCCCTTTCCAGACATCCCTTCTTGTCATTAATTACTATTCTGCATAAACTCAATGTTATTAATCCAAATAAACTATGTCAAGTCTTCTCGTTTTTATAACACCATTTTCCTGTGTCCCGCCTTCTCCTTCAATGTTCTCCCTCTGCAGTCAGGCCTCCTGCCCACTAGGTTCCTTCTTTTTCTCCCTCACCCATTCAATGCAAAAGTAACGCGAAGCAGCGCAATTCACTTCCTTGTGCTGCGTTGTGTCAAGGGGCGTTCCACGGGTGGTGTATAGGTGTTCCCAGGCACCACCCGAGGGTTTTGGAGCTAATCCATATTTTCAAGGAATTGTAGACAGGGACTTGCTCCAAAATCCTGCGCCTCCTTAAGGCTGGTGTGACCAGAAGAAATGTTTCAATTTCTCCTCATGTTTCCCTCTGTGCACAGAGAGAGAGAGAGATGCCTTAATGCATGGTTTTTGCACACAAAGGACCTCTTTCCCGTAGCAAACTATGCCTTCTACAACGAAGTGCGCCACCACCAGGACAGAGCAGAACAGCGCCGCGTCTTAGTAGACGTAGCGTTGTTCCGCTCTCTCCTGTTCACTCAACGTAGCGCAGCAACTATACTCACGTTGCATGTGCGTGATTTCTTAGTAATTCTGGGCCCAAATGTTTGGGTAGAGTATAAGAAGGTACATTTTTGATGTTGTTGCTTAGACAGTCAAGTTGTCTATTTTTTAAATTCCTTTATTACAATTGTGTATCCTTTTTCTAAAATAACCCACATGGAAAGAACAATTACTGTCTGTATTTGCCAGCAGGGAGAGAGCAGGTAAGAAGGGTGCAGGAGTTTTCATTAACAATCTGTAGCTGTTTTTTGGCATCAGTTTCAAGAAGAGAGAGAGGCTCGGTGTGGCTGTTTGCCGAGTTCTCCAGAGTGCGCCCTGCCAGGGCTCCCTGGAGCTTGCTGTGTCTTCTTAAGCAGGAGGCTCCTGCCTGGTACTGGCTGGGAGTCACCCCAGATGGACCCATCCTTAGCCCCGTCACCAGCTCCCTGGTGAGGACCCAGAGGGGGGCAACACCTAAGTGACCCCTGAGTGGGGGAGCACCCACCCTGCCTTCTCACCAAGGCCCTCTCCTTCACCTGGTAAGAACTGATGGCTGTCCAGGTGCCTCTGTGGGCAGTGATACTTCAGACTGGGCGACGGCTTCCTTTCCAAGAGCCACAGCAGTTGTGTTTTATTTGCATTGTGGTACTAGTAGTGACAGGTTTGAAGGGATAAAACGACTGGAATTTGTTTTGTGATAAACAGGGCAAAACTACTGGATTGCAAAGAAAACACCCTGCTCTTCATACTCTCTTCCCACGTGGGATCTGGAAGCCTGAGGTCTCTTTGTTACAGAACTGCACGTGGGCAGCATTTCTTTCTGTATTGCGCATAAGACATTACAGTAAATATGTATATTTCAGCTGCTTGTGAAGCAAAGAGAGTCACTTCCTAAGTGTGAGCACACAGTACATTTCGAAGTGTTAGCTTACAGCCCATACCAATGTGAGCTGCCAGCCCACTTCCAAGTGGGAGCTACCTGCCCAGTTCCAACTGGGAGCTGCCAGCCCAGTTCCAAGTGGGAGCTGCCAGCCCAGTTCCAAGTGGGAGCTGCCAGCCCCGTTCTAACCATGAGCTGCCAGCCCCGTTCTAACCATGAGCTGCCAGCCCAGTTCCAACTGGGAGCTGCCAGCCCACTTCCAAGTGGGAGCTGCCAGCCCAGTTCCAACTGTGATCTGCTAGTCTAGTTGTAAGTGGGAGCTGCCAGTCCCGTTCTAACCATGAGCTGCCAGCCCAGTTCCAACTGGGAGCTGCCAGCCCACTTCCAAGTGGGAGCTGCCAGTCCAGTTCCAAGTGGTAGCTGCCAGCCCAGTTCCAACTCTCAGCTGCCAGCCCAGCTCTACCTGTGAGCTGCCAGCCCAGTTCCAAGTGTGAGCTTGCAGAAAATCATTTATTATATGATTAATTAAAACTGTTATATATTCATAAGATCTAAATGCGATAAAAAGACAGTGCTTAATTTGTGCTCTTTGTTTCCGGTGCTGAACACCGGCACTTATTTTTTAGGGCTGGGGCTTATTCTTCGGCCTCAAGCATTTGCTGCGAGCAAAAGACACTATAGGGAAAGACAGAGGAAGGGAAAAACGAAAAAGCGTCACAAAGGGAGAAAGTAAAAAGCTGCAATAGTGAGCTGAAGGGGCAAGGAGTGGCTTTCTATGGATTGAAGAGGCCCGAGATGGCTTCAGGATTACGCCGCCTCAGTATTCCATGTTTACACATTTAATTTTAAATTTAAGAGGAGGGCTTTGAGCACCAGCACCTTTTTATTTACAAATTAAGTACTGTAAAAAGGGTTAAAATACGGTCTATTCGAGATGTATATAAACATCTAGAATGGACTGTGAACTAATGATGAGTTATTTATTGAACTAGAAGTGCGACTTTGCGTTATTCTTTCCATTGCTATGGGATCTCTTAAGTCCTCAGCCTGGCAGGTAGAATGAGTTAAACGATGGTCCAGAGTCTCCTGGCTGGGGCCCCGCAGCGGCCCTGCTCAGTTCTTTGGTCCCCACCAGGGTCATGAACTTCGAAGTCGTGCGCTTAAGTGCCCTGATAGGCCCTCTAGGCGCACTACCACTGGAGCATTACAGGTTCATAGCTAAAAAGATCTCAGTCACAGCATAAGGAGTGGTTGGCAGGTCCACAAGGACATCTTAAGCATTGAGGGGGCCCGGGCCAAACGTATTGTGCGGGCCCTTTCAGAGCAGCCTTGAATTTAGCATCCAATTTCAGCCCTTCCATGCCCTCTTTGGCCAAGTCACTGACATTGCACAGGCAAACTCGTCCAGATTCTAAATGAGTTTGCATGTAATATTCAAAGACAGTGATGTATGTTTTCAATGTTGTAACACAGCAGCAGCTCCCTATTGTTATTGCAATAATGTTCGGTGACACCCTCCCGTTTCTCAAATGTGAGGTCCTGTTTTATCTAAAAGAAACCTTTGTTTATGGATGTTGTACGAAACAAACACATTACTCTAAAAATGTCTGTAATAGACTTGCACATCACCCACATTAAAATAAATTAAAGGTAAATGGTATTTAAAAGGTCATCAGGGCAATGCTCTTTCCAGAACAGAATGGCTCTATCAAGGGCCCCATGAAAGGCTGGCACCCTGGGCCAGAGCCCACTTTGCCTTAGAGTTAAAGGTTCTCGGCAGGTACAAACAGTATGCACTAATGCTATTAGGCAACAGCCCAAATTGTGCATACACCTCTTGGCCCCGCCTCCTTCTTCCCAACCAATAGGCTTTCAAAGAAATTGAATCGAATCTGTGCCTTACTACTGCTTTTCATACTGCACTGACTCAATTTTTACTGATTTTTACAGATAATTACAGACAGAAAACACCCTATTTCCTGTCTGTATTTATTTTTAAAAGCGTAAAAATACGGAAGATTGTCCTTCTTGTGAGTGACTCTCCTTGTGGTCCTTTATGAATTCCAAACCACCTGCTAAGCAGATAGACACCATGTGGATCTAAGAACAGGCTGGGATCCCCTTAAAAACAGACATATGCTAACATGTCTTTGTATATAATGCTAATATTTACTTGTCAGTGTAGTGCTTTTTTATATTTGGCTGCCTAATTTGCTAAAATGGGACAGGCACCAATGTATGAGTACATGTTTATCAGTTACATGAATGTAAAAAATATACAATTTTACATCTCCACTTACGCTAAAAAAATAAAATAAACTATGGATAACTACCAATTAAATGATCAAAAGTTAAGTATGGCTAAATACAGGGAGAAATGTTACAAAAACAAACACCATAAAACCTGTGAGCCCTGATTATCAAGGTGTGAGGCTAATTTGGCATGAGTCTTTTTGGGGAGTTCTTCCATATCCATCAGCCCTGACTATAACTTGGCACACTGCTTCTGGCCCTGGTAAGTTCTCCAGCAGGTGCAAGAAAGCAGTATTAAGAAGCTGAGTTGCATTTTTGAGGGCTTGTCTATAGGCTGCGAAACAGCCTCTTTCATCAAATCACATGCCAGGTACTATAGACAGAAGACCTTTTCTAATTTTCCATTGATGATGTGACAGTCTCCCTTCTTCTTTAATGCACAGGCTTCAGAAACAATCTTATATTTCATCCTGTTTTTTTTTTAACATTTCCATTGAAGTGTGCTGCCAGTTCATCCAGACGCCTTCGAAGTCCCTTTACTGGCTGATCAAGAAGTGTTGTGCCATCCGCACACTGTAGAATATTCCCCCTGTGGCTGGCTCGTTTGGGGGGAAGCTCTGGGAGCTGAAAATGCCCGTTCCATGTCAGCTAGATGGAGATTAAAAAGAAGGATGCTAATATGCATGCATGTTTCAGTCCTTTGTTCGTATAGATTTTTCCGAATATGTCTATTTGAATGTTAACTTGATCTTTACCCAGGTATCAATGTGAAGGCTGATAACTGCTCTTAGCAGAAGGGGTGGAATCTCCTTTTTTTCAGCTTTGCCCATAATTTGCCTCCACAGATTTCGTAAACATAGGGTTGAAGTCTAAAAAGGCAAGGTTTTGTTACTGGCCCCTTTCTGTCATGGCTTGACCTGCATGTGTTGCTAGGGCCAGTAGCTTGTCATCGATACTACAGCCTTCCTGAAACACTCTTAGAAAGGATGAACTTGGGTGCGCCTCTGTGAGCTATCAGTCCAATTCAAAGTGTGAGCTATCAGTCCAATTCAAAGTGTGAGCTGGATGTCCAGTTCTGAAAGCAAGCATGCAATCCATTCCTAAGTGAGAGCCAGCAGCTAATTCCAGAGTGTGAACTGACTATACAGTTCTAAGTGCAACTTGCAATCCATTCCTAAGTGCGAACTTGCTGTTAGTTCCTAAGTGTGAGCTGGCTGTCCATACCTAAGTGCGAGCTTGCAATTTGAATCAGAATGGGCACATGCAGATGCTTTGTAAAGTACAGACATTAAGGTACTGTTTACAAGAGGGAGGTCCATGTCACTCCTCCAATCAGGAGTAGAATGAAAGTATGCATCCAGGTAAGCACTTCAGGCGGGGATGCCTAGAGCTTAGCATGAAGGGTGCCAGCAACAAAGAGCTGGGTAAGTGGACGGAAGGAGCTGCGTCTTCAGCAGTCTACACTCGGGCCCTGGTTAGGAGTTCTGCACAACCTAGTACATACCTTATGATACGAAAATGCTAAAAATTATATCCTTGGAATTTCAAAAACATAAATATTTCTGTAGACGAAAGTTTGCATGTCCCCTGTGGGCGATTGTTGTAGAATTCCTTTTGCAGTATTTGACATGCATTTGACTTGTGCTTCTAGCAACTTGAGCTATCTGGCTGTGTATTTCTTTTAAAATGATCCTGCTGGAAAGGTGGCTCAGTGGGATAATTACTCGCTGCTGACATCTGCATGTGGTATATGGGTCGATGGTTGAAAGACTTGGAGAATGCACACATTCCATTATAATTTTAAGGTCTATTTATCTGGAGCTAGAAAATTGATTATTACTGAAAACAGTAATTTAAAGTGCTATAAAACGCAAACCTGCGACAGCAATAGCCGAATATTGCTTAAAACAGAAGGAAGTACTACCTTAATGTCTTTATTGTAACATCCTCAGAGTGTGCAGTTTATCTTGATTCTTAGTTAAAAATCTCCAACAACATCATATTTGTGATACAATGTCCTCAGAAAAGATATCGACCCCCTGTGTAGCATCTGAGGCAATGTACAGATGGGGACCAAAGTGCAAGGTTCCCAGGCCACAGTGCATGATTCTGAAAAAGCTGGAAGTTTGACTGTCCCTCGAAGCATCTTGTAACATTAAGAATGGAAGTTTAGAAGGGGGGTTTGTGTTGGGCCTGGGTGTTGTAGAGATGGGCAGACCGATAAATTAAAAAGGAGAGCTGGACCAGAGCTGAGCCAAAGGACTGGCTCGGCTCCAAGAGCTGGTGCACCAGCCGAGACATGAAAATATTTGGCATGTAAATTATCCAACAAACATCAGGTAAAAGTAAGATGCTGTCTCTTCAAAATGGAAAAATAATTTGTTTCAACCTGCTGAAGCTTTATATATCAGGTGATATCACTGCATTGAGAGGTATTTTTTTTTAAAGGGATTGTTTTTAAACAGGAACTTTGAAACATTCCTGCCCTCCAACCCTGACAAAAATACCATTAGTGAGCTAAAGGGAAAGTCAGTTGTCGTGTGTACCTTACATGTGGCCCAGTGTCCTATTCTAAATTTCATAACATTATGGTTTTTTAAATCAAACACAAGAGGCCTTTGTGTAGGGCGCATCCTGCACTCAGTTGTTTGAAGGCTTTTTAACATGTGCTAATTAAGCGAAGGGAGAGTCGGTGAACTACAATAATTGCCTAAGATCACACAGTTTGGTCAAGTGGGGAAGCCAGGATTGAGCCCACGTATTTTGCATTTATCGTTTACTCTCTCCTGCTTCACATCAAAAGTCAGCCTTTCCCTTTAATGTTGCTGCTGAGGTTACAGCACGGGAGGCAGCAGGAGCTTAGCTCGTTGTGCGCTTTAGGGTCCAGGAGGACCTCGAGCCGAGCCGGAGCCAGGCATCTCCAGCCCTCAGCAGCTCGCCCACCTCTCGGTTGGGGTGGGAGCCCAGTGATTCATCTGTGTGCTGGGGGTTATAGGTGATGCACCACAGCACGTACATTTGCAGACTGGGACTATTTCTTTTATCATCAAAATTTGACCCAGATCAAGTGAAGAGAAGCAGGGAGAACAGAACGATTGGAAAACACTGATGGATGGAGAAAGCAGGGCTGACGGAGACCTGCAGACATCAGATAAAGAGACAGGAAGTGTAGGGTGGTCGAAGAAAGAGGCAGGAAGTGAAACAAAGCATACTTTATATTTGATGTTTCTGTTATTCAGCAGCACTGGCGGAAACATCTAAAAAAAACTATTGGCCCTGGCACGTATTCATTTTCTTTCTTTCTTTCTTTCTTTCTTTCTTTCTTTCTTTCTTTCTTTCTTTCTTTCTTTCTTTCTTTCTTTCTTTCTTTCTTTCTGTGTATTTACTTATTTCTTTGTTTATTTGTTATTACAAATTAAGCACTGTTTTGCCTTCCTTGGTGGCTATGAGAGGGCCACTATAATTTGTACAAAGCACCAAAACATTTTGTTGTTTGTTTGTTGGTGTGTCACATTCATGCAGGTTTTCCAGGGGCAGCAAGGAAACTCGAGTGGGCACTGTCCTTACACTGCTAACTCAAAGTAGCAGTAAACACCTCGAGCCGCACCCCAGCAGAAGAGGGACGGGTGTCGCAAGCACAATATTCCACAGATTATGGAGCATGTAGTGTTATGCGATACAGGTCTTCTGGAGCATGTAGTGCCATGCAACACAGTTCTCATGGAACAGGTAGTGTCATGTTATACAGGTCTCATGGAGCTTACAGTGTCATGAGATACAGGACTCATGGATTAGGAAGTGTCATGAGATACAGGTCTCATGGAGCTTGCAATGTCATGCGATACAGGTCTCATGGAGCTTGCAGTGTTGTGCAGTACAGTTCTCATGGAGCAGGTAGTGTCATGCGATACAGGTCTCATAGATTAGGTAGTGTCATGTGATACAGGTCTCATGGAACATGTAGTGTTTAGCCAATCAGCTCTCCTGGAGCATGTAGTGTCTTGGGATACAGGTCTCATGGAGCTTGCAGTGTTGTGGAATACAGGTCTCATGGAGCTTGCAGTGTGGTGCAATACAGATCTCATGGAGCTTGCAGAGTTGTGCAGTACAGTTCTCATGGAGCAGGTAGTGTCATGCGATACAGGTCTCATAGATTAGGTAGTGTCATGTCATACAGGTCTCATGGAACATGTAGTGTTTAGCCAATCAGCTCTCCTGGAGCATGTAGTGTCTTGGGATACAGGTCTCATGGAGCTTGCAGTGTTGTGGAATACAGGTCTCATGGAGCTTGCAGTGTGGTGCAATACAGATCTCATGGAGCTTGCAGTGTTGTGGAATACAGGTCTCATGGAGCTTGCAGTGTGGTGCAATACAGATCTCATGGAGCTTGCAGTGTTGCGCAATACAGGTCTCATGGAGCACGTAGTGTCATGTGATACAGGTCTCATGGAGCTTGCGTTGTCGTGTGATACAGGTCTCATGGAGCTTGCAGTGTTGCGCAATACAGGTCTCATGGAGCATGTAGTGTCTTGTGACACAGGTCTCCTGGTGCTTGCAGTGCTGTGCGATACAGGTCTCATGGAGCTTGCAGTGTTGTGCAATACAGGTCTCATGGGGCATGTAGAGTTATGCGATACAGGTCTTCTTGAGTATGTAGTGCCATGCAACACAGTTCTCATGGAGCATACAGTGTCATGAGATACAGGTCTCATGGATTAGGCAGTGTCATGCGATACAGGTCTCATGGAGCTTGCAATGTCATGTGATACAGGTCTCATGGAGCTTGCAGTGTTGTGCAGTACAGTTCTCATGGAGAAGGTGGTGTCATGCGATACAGGTCTCATGGAGCATATAGTGTCATGAGATACAGGTCTCATACATTAGGTAGTGTCATGTGATACAGGTCTCATGGAACATGTAGTGTTTAGCCAATCAGCTCTCCTGGAGCATGTAGTCTCTTGTGATACAGGTCTCATGGAGCATGTAGTGCCATGTGATACAGGTCTCATGGAGCTTGCAGTGCCGTGTGATACAGGTCTTATGGAGCGTGTAGTGTCATGTGATACAGGTCTCATGGAGCTTTCAGTGTTGTGCGATACAGGTCTCATGGGGCTTGCAGTGTTGTGCGATACAGGTCTCATGGAGCATGTAGTGTCTTGTGTTATAGGTCTCATGGAGCATGTAGTACCATGCAGTACAGGTCTCATGGAGCATGTAGTGTCATGTGATACAGGCCTCATGGATCTTGCAGTGTTGTGCAATACAGGTCTGTAGGAGGCTGGACTGGCTTGTAGTGAGTACCAAGGGGTACTTGCACCTTGCACCAGGCCCAGTTATCCCTTATTAGTGTATAGGGTGTCTAGCAGCTTAGGCTGATAGATAATGGTAGCTTAGCAGAGCAGCTTAGGCTGAACTAGGAGACGTGTGAAGCTACTACAGTACCACTTAGTGTCATATGCACAATATCATAAGAAAACACAATACACAGTTATACTAAAAATAAAGGTACTTTATTTTTATGACAATATGCCAAAGTATCTTAGAGTGTACCCTCAGTGAGAGGATAGGAAATATACACAAGATATATATACACAATAGCAAAAATATGCAGTATAGTCTTAGAAAACAGTGCAAACAATGTATAGTTACAATAGGATGCAATGGGGAAACATAGGGATAGGGGCAACACAAACCATATACTCCAGAAGTGGAATGCGAACCACGAATGGACCCCAAACCTATGTGACCTTGTAGAGGGTCGCTGGGACTATTAGAAAATAGTGAGAGTTAGAAAAATAACCCTCCCCAAGACCCTGAAAAGTGAGTGCAAAGTGCACTAAAATTCCCCTAAGGACAAAATAGTCATGTTAGAGGAATAATGCAGGAAAGACACAAACCAGCAATGCAACAACTGTGGATTTCCAATCTAGGGTACCTGTGGAACAAGGGGACCAAGTCCAAAAGTCACAAGCAAGTCGGAGATGGGCAGATGCCCAGGAAATGCCAGCTGCGGGTGCAAAGAAGTTTCGACTGGACAGAAGAAGCTGAGGTTTGTGCAGGAACGAAAAGGGCTAGAGACTTCCCCTTTGGTGGACGGATCCCTCTCGCCTTGGAGAGTCGTGCAGAAGTGTTTTCCCGCCAAAAGGACGCCAACAAGCCTTGCTAGGTGCAAATCGTGCGTTTGGCGTTTTTGGACGCTGCTGGGGCCCAGGAGAGACCAGAAGGTCGCAAATTGGACCTGAAGAGAGAGGGGACGTCGAGCAAGATAAAGAGCCCTCATTGAAGCAGGTAGCACCCGGAGAAGTGCCAGAAACAGGCACTACGAGGATGCGTGAAACAGTGCTCGCCGAAGTTGCACAAAGGAGTCCCACGTCGCCGGAGACCAACTTAGAAAGTCGTGCAATGCAGGTTAGAGGGCCGTGGACCCAGGCTTGGCTGTGCACGAAGGATTTCCGCCAGAAGTGCACAGGGGCCGGAGTAGCTGAAAAGTCGCGGTTCCCAGCAATGCAGCCCAGCGAGGTGAGGCAAGGACTTACCTCCACCAAACTTGGGCTGAAGAGTCACTGGACTGTGGGGGTCACTTGGACAGTGTCGCTGGATTCGAGGGACCTCGCTCGTCGTGCTGAGAGGAGACCCAAGGGACCAGTAATGCAGCTTTTTGGTGCCTGCGGTTGCAGGGGGAAGATCCCGTCGACCCACGGGAGATTTCTTCGGAGCTTCTGGTGCAGAGAGGAGGCAGGCTACCCCCACAGCATGCACAAGCAGAAAAACAGTCGAGAAGGCGGCAGGATCAGCGTTACAGAGTTGCAGTAGTCGTCTTTGCTACTATGTTGCAGGTTTGCAGGCTTCCAGCGCGGTCAGCGGTCGTTTCCTTATCAGAAGGTGAAGAGGGAGATGCAGAGGAACTCGGCTGAGCTCATGCATTCGTTATCTAAAGTTTCCCCAGAGACAGAGACCCTAAATAGCCAGAAAAGAGGGTTTGGCTACCTAGGAGAGAGGAAAGGCTACTAACACCTGAAGGAGCCTATCAGCAGGAGTCTCTGACGTCACCTGGTGGCACTGGCCACTCAGAGCAGTCCAGTGTGCCAGCAGCACCTCTGTTTCCAAGATGGCAGAGGTCTGGAGCACACTGGAGGAGCTCTGGACACCTCCCAGGGGAGGTGCAGGTCAGGGGAGTGGTCACTCCCCTTTCCTTTGTCCAGTTTCGCGCCAGAGCAGGGGCTAAGGGGTCCCTGAACCGGTGTAGACTGGCTTATGCAGAATTGGGCACATCTGTGCCCAACAAAGCATTTCCAGAGGCTGGGGGAGGCTACTCCTCCCCTGCCTTCACACCATTTTCCAAAGGGAGAGGGTGTCACACCCTCTCTCAGAGGAAGTTCTTTGTTCTGCCATCCTGGGCCATGCCTGGCTGGACCCCAGGAGGGCAGCTGCCTGTCTGAGGGGTTGGCAGCAGCAGCAGCTGCAGTGAAACCCCAGGAAGGGCAGTTTGGCAGTACCAGGGTCTGTGCTACAGACCACTGGGATCATGGGATTGTGCCAACTATGCCAGGATGGTATAGAGGGGGCAATTCCATAATCATAGACATGTTACATGGCCATATTCGGAGTTACCATGGTGAAGCTACATATAGGTAGTGACCTATATGTAGTGCACGCGTGTAATGGTGTCCCCGCACTCACAAAGTTCAGGGAATTGGCTCTGAACAATGTGGGGGCGCCTTGGCTAGTGCCAGGGTGCCCTCACACTAAGTAACTTTGCACCTAACCTTTACCAGGTAAAGGTTAGACATATAGGTGACTTATAAGTTACTTAAGTGCAGTGTAAAATGGCTGTGAAATAACGTGGACGTTATTTCACTCAGGCTGCAGTGGCAGGCCTGTGTAATAATTGTCAGAGCTCCCTATGGGTGGCAAAAGAAATGCTGCAGCCCATAGGGATCTCCTGGAACCCCAATACCCTGGGTACCTCAGTACCATATACTAGGGAATTATAAGGGTGTTCCAGTAAGCCAATGTAAATTGGTAAAAATGGTCACTAGCCTGTTAGTGACAATTTGGAAAGAAATGAGAGAGCATAACCACTGAGGTTCTGATTAGCAGAGCCTCAGTGAGACAGTTAGTCACTACACAGGTAACACATTCAGGCACACTTATGAGCACTGGGGCCCTGGGTTACCAGGGTCCCAGTGACACATACAACTAAAACAACATATATACAGTGAAAAATGGGGGTAACATGCCAGGCAAGATGGTACTTTCCTACACAACCCCCCCCCAAATGAAGGACAATAAGACTAGCCATGACCTGATGAGTCTTCATTGTCTAAGTGGAAATATCTGGAGAGTCCATCTGCATTGGAGTGGCTACTCCCCGGTCTATGTTCCACTGTATAGTCCATTCCCTGTAGGGATATGGACCACCTCAACAATTTAGGATTTTCACCTTTCATTTGTTTTAGCCAAAGTAGAGGTTTGTGGTCTGTCTGAACAATGAAGTGAGTGCCAAACAGGAATGGCTTCAACTTCTTCAGAGCCCAGACCACAGCAAAGGCCTCCCTCTCAATGGCAAACCAACGCTTTTCTCTAGGGGTCAACCTCCTACTAATAAAAGCAACAGGTTGATCCTGGCCCTCAGAATTAAGTTGTGATAGGACTGCCCCTACTCCTAATTCAGATGCATCAGTTTGGACATAGAATTTTTTAGAGTAACAAGGGCTTTTCAGGACAGGTGCAGAGCACATGGCCTGCTTCAGCTCCTCAAAAGCTTTCTGACAGTTTGCTGTCCATAATACCTTTTTAGGCATTTTCTTGGATGTGAGGTCATTAAGAGGGGCTGCAATGGAGCCATAGTTCTTAATGAACCTCCTGTAATACCCAGTGAGGCCTAGGAAGGCTCTCACCTGAGTCTGAGTGGTAGGGGGAACCCAATCAATAATAGTTTGGATTTTCCCCTGAAGTGGTGCAATCTGTTCCCCACCAACAAGGTGTCCCAGATAAACCACCTTACCCTGCCCTATCTGGCACTTTGAAGCCTTGATAGTGAGGCCTGCCTTTTGCAGAGCCTCCAAAACTTTCCATAGGTGGACCAGGTGATCATCCCAGCTGGAGCTAAAGACAGCTATATCGTCCAAATATGCTGCACTGAAAGCTTCCAGCCCTTGCAGGACTGTGTTCACCAACCTCTGAAAAGTGGCAGGTGCATTTTTCAAACCAAAAGGCATTACAGTAAACTGGTAATGTCCTCCAATGGTAGAAAATGCAGTCTTAGGTTTAGCATCTTCTGACAATTTGATCTGCCAATACCCTGCAGTCAAATCAAAAGTGCTTAGATACTTGGCAGATGCCAGTGTATCTATGAGCTCATCTGCCCTGGGTATAGGGTGAGCATCAGTTTTGGTTACCAAGTTGAGACCTCTATAGTCTACACAAAACCTCATTTCCTTCTTTCCATCCTTAGAATTGGGTTTTGGTACCAGTACCACAGGAGAAGCCCATGGACTGTCAGAGTGCTCAACCACTCCTAGTTCCAACATTTTCTGAACTTCTTGCTTTATGCAGTCCCTGACATGGTCAGGCTGCCTATAGATCTTACTTTTGACAGGTAGACTGTCTCCAGTATCTATAGTGTGCTCACACCAAGAAGTGGTGCCTGGCACAGTAGAGAAGAGTTCTGAAAATTGTCCTAGGAGATTTATGCAATTGTCTTTCTGCTCAGCAGTAAGACAATCAGCCAAAACTACACCTTCCACAAGAGCATCTTGATCTGTGGAAGAGAAGAGATCAGGTAGAGGATCACTGTCTTCTTCCTGTCCCTCATCTGTTGCCATGAGCAGGGTGAGATCAGCCCTGTCATAGTAGGGTTTCAGGCGGTTGACATGGAGCACCCTATGGGGACTCCTGGCAGTGCCTAAGTCAACCAAGTAGGTGACTTCACCCTTCTTTTCAACAATTGTGTGGGGACCACTCCATTTATCTTGGAGTGCTCTTGGGGCCACAGGCTCCAAGACCCACACTTTCTGCCCTGGTTGGTACTGAACCAAAACAGCCTTCTGGTCATGCCATTGCTTCTGGAGCTCTTGGCTGGCCTGAAGGTTTTTACTGGCCTTTTTCATGTACTCAGCCATCCTTGATCTGAGGCCAAGTACATAATCCACAATATCCTGCTTAGGAGCTTTTAAAGGTTGTTCCCAACCCTCCTTTACAAGTGTGAGTGGACCCCTAACAGGGTGTCCAAAAAGAAGTTCAAAGGGGCTGAAGCCCACTCCTTTCTGGGGTACCTCCCTGTAGGCAAAAAGGAGGCATGGTAGAAGGATATCCCATCTCCTGCGGAGTTTTTCAGGGAGACCCATAATCATGCCTTTGAGAGTTTTATTAAATCTCTCCACCAGTCCATTTGTTTGTGGATGATAGGGTGTTGTGAACTTGTACGTTACACCACACTCCTTCCACATGGCCTTTAAGTATGCAGACATGAAATTGCTTCCCCTGTCTGATACTACTTCCTTTGGGAAGCCCACCCTGGAAAATATTCCCAGGAGGGCCTTTGCCACTGCAGGTGCTGTAGTGGTCCTTAAAGGAATAGCTTCAGGATATCTTGTGGCATGGTCCACTACCACTAAGATAAACCTATTGCCTGAAGCAGTAGGAGGGTCAAGGGGGCCAACTATGTCAACCCCTACCCTTTCAAAGGGAACCCCAACCACAGGCAGTGGGATAAGGGGTGCCTTTGGAGTGCCACCTGTCTTGCCACTGGCTTGACAGGTTTCACAGGACTTACAAAATTCCTTTGTGTCCTCAGACATCCTAGGCCAATGAAACAATGGAACCAATCTGTCCCAAGTTTTCATTTGACCCAGGTGCCCAGCTAGGGGAATGTCATGTGCCAGTGTTAGGAGGAACTTTCTGTACTCCTGAGGAATCACTAATCTCCTGGCAGCTCCAGGTTTAGGATCCCTATGCTCAGTGTACAAGAGGTTGTCCTCCCAGTAAACTCTGTGAGAGTCACTGACATCCCCATTAGCCTGTTTGACAGCTTGCTGTCTGAGACCCTCTAATGTGGGACAGGTTTGCTGTGCCACACTCAGCTCCTCTCTGGCAGGCCCCCCTTCATCCAAAAGCTCAGCAGTGTCTGCTTCCAGCTCCTCTGGTGTAGGTTCTGCACAGGGAGGGAATTCTTCTTCCTCAGAAGTAGAATCCACTGTAGAGGGAGGATAGTAGGAAGTGGTTTGGTTCTACTAGCCCTAGCTTTAGGGAGCACTTGGTCCATTGTTCCAGGATCCAAGCTTCCCTGTCCTTTTTGCTTTTTGGCCTGAGCCCTTGTCAAAGCAAAAATATGCCCTGGGATGCCCAGCATTGCTGCATGGGCCTCCAACTCCACATCTGACCAAGCTGATGTCTCCAAATCATTCCCTAATAGACAGTCTACAGGTAAATCTGAAGCTACCACAACTTTCTTTGGACCAGTTACCCCCCCCCAGTTGAGATTTACAACAGCCATGGGGTGGCTTTGTGTTATGTTGTGAGCATCGGTTACTTGGTACTGGTGTCCAAGTATGTGTTGTTCAGG
This sequence comes from Pleurodeles waltl, assembly GCF_031143425.1. NCBI lineage: Eukaryota > Metazoa > Chordata > Amphibia > Caudata > Salamandridae > Pleurodeles > Pleurodeles waltl. The sequence continues at coordinate 48,857,144 of NC_090446.1, read as the reverse complement.
GTGCACCAGTTTCTCAATCACCATTGTGACACTGGCACCTGTGTCCCTGTAGGCCTGGACCTCAACACCATTTATTAGGGTTAGTTGCTTGTACTTCTCCAAGTTATGGGGGCAAGCAACCAAAGTGGCTAAGTCAATAGCCCCTTCAGAGACTAAAGTAGCCTCTGTGGTCTCCCTAATTAGACCAACCCCAACTAAATTACCAAAAGTGAGCCCAGCTACTCCCTTGGGTTGGCTATTAGTAGGTTTGCTCCCACCACCACTGCTATTAGTAGGGACACTAGGTGTAGCAGTAGGGGTTGTAGTGGTAGGAGCTGTGGTGCCTTTCTTTGGACAACTGGGATCTGTTGTCCAATGGCCTTTTATTTTACATAAATAGCACCATGGTTTATTTTCCTTGTTCTGATTAAAGGAGGATTTGGTCCCACCACCCCCACCAGAGTGTTTTTGTGGGCCTGATGAAGACTCATTTTTAGATTTGTCCCCACCCTTGTCAGAAGACTTACCATCCTTCTTTTTGTTGCCATCTTTGTCACCCCCTGTATGAACTTTTCTGTTCACTCTTGTTCTGACCCATTTGTCTGCCTTCTTTCCCAATTCTTGGGGAGAGGTCAGATCAGAGTCCACCAAGTACTGGTGCAACAAATCAGACACACAATTATTAAGAATATGCTCTCTCAGGATCAAGTTATACAGGCTGTCATAATCAGTAACTTTACTGCCATGTAACCACCCCTCCAAGGCCTTCACTGAATGGTCAATGAAATCAACCCAGTCTTGTGAAGACTCCTTTTTGGTCTCTCTGAACTTTATCCTGTACTGTTCAGTGGTTAAGCCATAACCATCCAGGAGTGCACTCTTAAGAACTTGGAAATTATTAGCATCATTTTCTTTCACAGTAAGGAGCCTATCCCTACCTTTTCCACTAAATGATAGCCATAGGATAGCAGCCCACTGCCTTTGAGGGACATCCTGTACAACACAGGCCCTCCCAAGTGAAGCAAACCACTTGTTAATGTCATCCCCCTCCTTATAAGGGGGAACTATCTTGTGCAGATTCCTGGAATCATGCTCTTTTGCAGGATGACTATGGGGAATACTGCTGCTGCCACCATGGGTATCTAAACCCAACTTCTGTCTTTCCTTCTCTAATTCAAAAGACTGTCTATCCAAATCCAGCTGTTGCTTTTTAAGCTTCAGTCTGGTTTGTTCCACCCTCAACTTATTGAGTTCCCTCTCTAACATTCTGTCATCAGGGTTGGTGGGAGGGACATTTCTAGAAACAGAAGGAGACCTGTCCCTTACAGAAGCCAACTCAACAGCTTGGTTTACAGAAACATTACTACCAGTATGGTGTGAATAAATGCTTTTGCTATGATGTGAGACAACACTATTTCTTTGGTGTGGCTCATCATCATTACCATCTATGCTAGATTGTCTAGTAATGGGCAGGCTAGGAAGTTTCTTTCCTGAATCTTTTCCTGGGGGAGTCCCTGAATCAGATTGGGAACTATTAGGTACTTTTTCAACAGATGGGCCACCTCTGGCCTTATCCTGTTCTCTAAGTATGTTAATTAACAGTTCCAAGGCAGGATTCTTCCCTACACTCAAAACCTCTCTCTATACAGAGACTCCTTGCTCTTTTCCAGCTAAGGTTGTCATATGCAAGTTTGGACAGATCAACACTTTGGCCTGTGCCAGACATTTTTTAGAGAGAGTTATAAAGTGATAGAGAAAGAGACAAAAGTTTTCAGAACTTTTTGGAAAGACAGAAAAAAAACTTTTTAAACTTTTAAGAACTTTTTGAAAGTTTAGGAGTACTTTTCAGCCCTTAGAAAAGAGTGAAAAGAGGAAATGCAAAACTTTTTGGCTATGTGTATATACACTGACCTTGTTTTGTATATTTTTCTCTTATGAAAAGTACAATGACAAGAGTGGTAAGTAGTCTCAAGCACTTATCCCACCACTGCACAACCAATGTAGGAGGCTGGACTGGCTTGTAGTGAGTACCAAGGGGTACTTGCACCTTGCACCAGGCCCAGTTATCCCTTATTAGTGTATAGGGTGTCTAGCAGCTTAGGCTGATAGATAATGGTAGCTTAGCAGAGCAGCTTAGGCTGAACTAGGAGACGTGTGAAGCTACTACAGTACCACTTAGTGTCATATGCACAATATCATAAGAAAACACAATACACAGTTATACTAAAAATAAAGGTACTTTATTTTTATGACAATATGCCAAAGTATCTTAGAGTGTACCCTCAGTGAGAGGATAGGAAATATACACAAGATATATATACACAATAGCAAAAATATGCAGTATAGTCTTAGAAAACAGTGCAAACAATGTATAGTTACAATAGGATGCAATGGGGAAACATAGGGATAGGGGCAACACAAACCATATACTCCAGAAGTGGAATGCGAACCACGAATGGACCCCAAACCTATGTGACCTTGTAGAGGGTCGCTGGGACTATTAGAAAATAGTGAGAGTTAGAAAAATAACCCTCCCCAAGACCCTGAAAAGTGAGTGCAAAGTGCACTAAAATTCCCCTAAGGACAAAATAGTCGTGTTAGAGGAATAATGCAGGAAAGACACAAACCAGCAATGCAACAGCTGTGGATTTCCAATCTAGGGTACCTGTGGAACAAGGGGGCCAAGTCCAAAAGTCACAAGCAAGTCGTAGATGGGCAGATGCCCAGGAATTGCCAGCTGCGGGTGCAAAGAAGCTTCGACTGGACAGAAGAAGCTGAGGTTTCTGCAAGAACAAAAAGGGCTAGAGACTTCCCCTTTGGTGGACGGATCCCTCTCGCCTTGGAGAGTCGTGCAGAAGCGTTTTCCCGCCGAAAGGACGCCAACAAGCCTTGCTAAGCGCAAATCGTGCGTTTGGCGTTTTTGGACGCTGCTGGGGCCCAGGAGGGACCAGAAGGTCGCAAATTGGACCTGAAGAGAGAGAGGACGTCGTGCAAGACAAAGAGCCCTCACTGAAGCAACTAGCACCCGGAGAAGTGCCAGAAACAGGCACTACAAGGATGCGTGAAACTGTGCTCGCCGAAGTTGCACAAAGGAGTCCCACGTCGCCGGAGACCAACTTAGAAAGTCGTGCAATGCAGGTTAGAGGGCCGTGGACCCAGGCTTGGCTGTGCACGAAGGATTTCTGCCGGAAGTGCACAGGGGCCGGAGTAGCTGCAAAGTCGCGGTTCCCAGCAATGCAGCCCAGCGAGGTGAGGCAAGGACTTACCTCCACCAAACTTGGGCTGAAGAGTCACTGGACTGTGGGGGTCACTTGGACAGCGTCGCTGGATTCGAGGGACCTCGCTCGTCGTGCTGAGAGGAGACCCAAGGGACCGGTAATGCAGCTTTTTGGTGCCTGCGGTTGCAGGGGGAAGATCCCGTCGACCCACGGGAGATTTCTTCGGAGCTTCTGGTGCAGAGAGGAGGCAGGCTACCCCCACAGCATGCACAAGCAGAAAAACAGTAGAGAAGGCGGCAGGATCAGCGTTACAGAGTTGCAGTAGTCGTCTTTGCTACTATGTTGCAGGTTTGCAGGCTTCCAGCGCGGTCAGCGGTCGTTTCCTTATCAGAAGGTGAAGAGGGAGATGCAGAGGAACTCGGCTGAGCTCATGCATTCGTTATCTAAAGTTTCCCCAGAGACAGAGACCCTAAATAGCCAGAAAAGAGGGTTTGGCTACCTAGGAGAGAGGAAAGGCTACTAACACCTGAAGGAGCCTATCAGCAGGAGTCTCTGACGTCACCTGGTGGCACTGGCCACTCAGAGCAGTCCAGTGTGCCAGCAGCACCTCTGTTTCCAAGATGGCAGAGGTCTGGAGCACACTGGAGGAGCTCTGGACACCTCCCAGGGGAGGTGCAGGTCAGGGGAGTGGTCACTCCCCTTTCCTTTGTCCAGTTTCGCGCCAGAGCAGGGGCTAAGGGGTCCCTGAACCGGTGTAGACTGGCTTATGCAGAATTGGGCACATCTGTGCCCAACAAAGCATTTCCAGAGGCTGGGGGAGGCTACTCCTCCCCTGCCTTCACACCATTTTCCAAAGGGAGAGGGTGTCACACCCTCTCTCAGAGGAAGTTCTTTGTTCTGCCATCCTGGGCCAGGCCTGGCTGGACCCCAGGAGGGCAGCTGCCTGTCTGAGGGGTTGGCAGCAGCAGCAGCTGCAGTGAAACCCCAGGAAGGGCAGTTTGGCAGTACCAGGGTCTGTGCTACAGACCACTGGGATCATGGGATTGTGCCAACTATGCCAGGATGGTATAGAGGGGGCAATTCCATGATCATAGACATGTTACATGGCCATATTCGGAGTTACCATGGTGAAGCTACATATAGGTAGTGACCTATATGTAGTGCACGCGTGTAATGGTGTCCCCGCACTCACAAAGTTCAGGGAATTGGCTCTGAACAATGTGGGGGCGCCTTGGCTAGTGCCAGGGTGCCCTCACACTAAGTAACTTTGCACCTAACCTTTACCAGGTAAAGGTTAGACATATAGGTGACTTATAAGTTACTTAAGTGCAGTGTAAAATGGCTGTGAAATAACGTGGACGTTATTTCACTCAGGCTGCAGTGGCAGGCCTGTGTAAGAATTGTCAGAGCTCCCTATGGGTGGCAAAAGAAATGCTGCAGCCCATAGGGATCTCCTGGAACCCCAATACCCTGGGTACCTCAGTACCATATACTAGGGAATTATAAGGGTGTTCCAGTAAGCCAATGTAAATTGGTAAAAATGGTCACTAGCCTGTTAGTGACAATTTGGAAAGAAATGAGAGAGCATAACCACTGAGGTTCTGATTAGCAGAGCCTCAGTGAGACAGTTAGTCACTACACAGGTAACACATTCAGGCACACTTATGAGCACTGGGGCCCTGGGTTACCAGGGTCCCAGTGACACATGCAACTAAAACAACATATATACAGTGAAAAATGGGGGTAACATGCCAGGCAAGATGGTACTTTCCTACAAGGTCTCATGGAGCTTGCAGTGTTGTGCGATACACGTCTCATGGGGCTTGCAGTGTTGTGCAATACAGGTCTCATGGAGCTTGCAGTGTTGTGCAATACAGGTCTCATGGAGTTTGCAGTGTCGTGCAATACAGATCTCATGGAGCTTGCAGTGTTGCGCAATACAGGCCTCATGGAGCATGTAGTGTCATGTGATACAGGTCTCATGGAGCTTGCATTGTCGTGCAATACAGGTCTCATGGAGCTTGGAGTGTTGTGCGATACAGGTCTCATGGAGCATGTAGTGTCTTGTGACACAGGTCTCATGGTGCTTGCAGTGCTGTGCGATACAGCTCTCATGGAGCTTGCAGTGTTGTGCGATACAGGTCTCATGGGGCTTGCAGTGTTGTGCAATACAGGTCTCATGGAGCTTGCAGTGTCGTGCAATACAGATCTCATGGAGCTTGCAGTGTTGCGCAATACAAATCTCATGGAGCATGTAGTGTCATGTGATACAGGTCTCATGCAGCTTGCATTGTTGTGCGATACAGGTCTCATGGGGCTTGCAGTGTTGGGCAATAGAGGTCTCATGGAGCATGTAGTGTCTTGTGACACAGGTCTCATGGTGCTTGGAGTGCTGTGCGATACAGGTCTCATGGAGCATGTAGTACCATGCAGTACAGGTCTCATAGATTAGGTAGTGTCATGTGATACAGGTCTCATGGAACATGTAGTGTTTAGCCAATCAGCTCTCCTGGAGAATGTAGTGTCTTGTGATACAGGTCTCATGGAGCATGTAGTGTCATGTGACACAGGTCTCATGGAGCTTGCAGTGTTGTGTGATACAGGTCTCATGGAGCATGTAATGTCATGTGATACAGGTCTCATGGAACTTGCAGTGTTGTGCGATACAGGTCTAATGGGGCTTGCAGTGTTGTGCAATACAGGTCTCATGGAGCTTGCAGTGTCGTGCCATACATGTCTCATGGAGCTTGCAGTGTTGTGAGATACATGTCTCATGGAGCATGTAGTGTCATGTGATACAGGTCTCATGGAGCTTGCAGTGTTGTGCAATACAGGTCTCATGGAGCTTTCATTGTTGTGCGATACAGGTCTCATGGAGCATATCATGCCATGCAGTACAGTTCTCATGGAACAGGTAGTGTCATGCGATACAGGTCTCATGGAGCATGTAGTGTCGTGCAATACAGGTCTCATGGAGCTTGGAGTGGCATGCTATACAGGTCCCATGGAGCACATAGTATCATGAGATACAGGTCTCATGGATTAGGTAGTGTCATGCAATACAGTTTTCATGGAACAGGTAGTGTCATGTGATACAAGTCTCATGGAACATGTAGTGTTTAGCCAATCAGCTCTCCTGGAGCATGTAGTGTCATGTGATACAGGTCTCATGGAGCTTGCACTGTTGTGTGATACAGGTCTCATGGAGCTTGCAGTGTTGTGCGATACAGGTCTCATGGGGCTTGCAGTGTTGTGCAATACAGGTCTCATGGAACTTGCAGTGTCATGCAATAGAGGTCTCATGGTGCTTGCAGTGTTGTGTGATACAGGTCTCATGGAGCATGTAGTGTCATGTGATACAGGTCTCATGGAGCTTGCAGTGTCGTGCAATACAGATCTCATGGAGCTTGCAGTGTTGCACAATACAGATCTCATGGAGCTTGCAGTGTTGCACAATACAGGTCTCATGGAGCATGTAGTGTCTTGTGATACAGGTCTCATGGAGCTTGCATTGTCTTGCGATGCAGTTCTCATGGAGCTTGCAGTGATGTGCAATACAGGTCTCATGGAGCATGTAGTGTCTTGTGACACAGGTCTCATGGTGCTTGCAGTGCTGTGTGATACAGCTCTCATGGTCTCATGGAGCTTGCAGTGTCGTGCAATACAGGTCTCATGGAGCTTGCTGTGTCGTGCAATACAGATCTCATGGAGCTTGCAGTGTTGCGCAATACACGTCTCATGGAGCATGTAGTGTCATGTGATACAGGTCTCATGGAGCTTGCATTGTCGTGCGATACAGGTCTCATGGAGCTTGCAGTGTCGTGCAATACAGATCTCATGGAGCTTGCAGTATTGCGCAATACAGGTCTCATGGAGCATGTAGTGTCATGTGATACAGGTCTCATGGAGCTTGCAGTGTTGTGCGATACAGGTCTCATGGAGCATGTGGTATCATGTGATAGAGGTCTCATGGAGCTTTCAGTGTTGTGCGATACAGGTCTCATGGAGCATGTGGTATCATGTGATAGAGGTCTCATGGAGCTTTCAGTGTTGTGCGATACAAGTCTCATGGAGCTTGCAGTGTTGTGCGATACAGGTCTCATGGAGCACATCAAACCATGCAGTACAGTTCTCATGGAGCAGGTAGTGTCATGCGATACAGGTCTCATGGAGCATAAAGTGCAATGAGATACAGGTCTCATGGAGCTTGGAGTGTCGTTCTATACAGGTCTCAAGGAGCATTTAGTGTCACGCCATACAGGTCTCATGGATTGGGTAGTGTCATGCGATACAGGTCTTATGGAACATGTAGTGATTAGCCAATCAGCTCTCCTGGAGCATGCAGTGTCTTGTGATACAGGTCTCATGGAGCTTGCAATGTTGTGCGATACAGGTCTCATGGAGCTTGCAGTGTCATGGGATACAGGTCTCATGGAACTTGTAGTTTCTTATGATGCAGGCCTTTCATATTCAGTCTCAGGTATTTTGGCTCTTTCCAGGTCCCAGGTTTCTATATAAGCCATGTTTACATCTGGTTGGACTCCTTTCAAATAAATCAGGACTGTGCAAAAGTTTTTTCTTCAAAACGTTTCATATTCTTATGAAAACTGTATTTCTACCCACAGTTCACAAACTTTTCTATACTCTGTGTTAAAACTGAGATACGAAAAAACACTCCTAAACTTGCAAGATAACAGCCCATAGGTTTCAATGCCAACTTGCACACCTGAGGAAATATTTTGAGGTTGCACGGATCAACTACTTCATAAGATAGATTTAGGGGAGGCAGAAAACGAAACAAACTTCAGGAAGGAAGGGAACTGCGATCTAGGGTAGGTTTTGTACTAGAAACTTATAACCTCTGTAAAATAAAAATGCATGTAGGTTTGAATCCACCACCTCTGCAGAAGGTCACCTATAACGTAAAAAAAATGATGAGTACTCTGAATAACAAGGTGGAACCATGTGACTGAATCACTGGTCATCAGTGACCACAATGTTCATTGTGAATTTGTACTGCTTTTTGTCTCTCTAACGTTGCTGCCTCAGTATATTTGTGAGTAAAATTGTTTATAGTTGTTGCCCTTCTGCATTTAGTTCATCTTTTTATAAATCCATCCCCCCAAACACATTTTGGCTTTCCTTCCCTTCACTTCACCAATTGAGTTTAGTATTATATTGTTGATAATTATGAGATATTTATATGGCTATTCTTAGTTTACTATAAATCTCTGTAAAACCCAGTACAATCTGCATTGAAGGATAACCCCTGATCTCACACAGAGGATGGAGCATGGATTTCACAATCTCAAGTGTGGACTGGACTGTAAGGATAAACTTTGCACTTGACTGCAAGTTTAGTCTTTGAAATGGGAATTATATTTTTGTTTAAAATTGTTGATAATTATATGCATGTTCATGGTTGTTCCTAGTTTTCTATAAAATTCAGTAAAACTCAATACAATCTGCAAGCAAAGATTTCTCATGATCGCACACAGAGGACTGAACATGGATTTCACGATTTCAAGTGTGGATTGGACTCTAAACTTTAACTTTGTACTTGGCTCCAAGCTTACTCTTTGGAATGGGTTGTAAGAGCACACTTCAGACTGCGCTGCAAGATAACTATTTGGAATTGACAGCAAGCTTCCATTTAGAACTGGACAGCCAGCTCATACTTTGGAGCTGGATGCCACAAATCTCAAGGGGAAAGGGGCATGACGGGAACGGGGGAAACAAATAATAATAAAAAAGAGCTTCACCTGTTCTCAACCCCACCACCTCACTCCTCTTTTTTCTCTTCTGGTGTCCCAGCATTCCCTGGGACACCAGCACACGCTCTGCAGCAATGCTGGTGCTGCTCTCATGCTAAACCTAGCATGAGAGCAGTGCTAGGATTGGCCTGAGCAGCTTGGTCTGCCACTCGGACAGCGCACTGGCTAATGTGCAGTTTCTCCAACCCAGCTGTATGATGCAGCCGAGTTGGAGAAACATAAGTGCGCATGTGTGTTTGGCTGGTCTGAGACAGCCAGCCAAACACACATGCACACTTAGTGCACAGACTCCACTCCCCCTCCCCACTCCCCCCTCCAGTGACCCAGCCCTGCCTCTCCCTGCACATGCCTCTGGCGGTGCCAGCAGCTGTAAAGTAAAACAATAATGAAATATTTTATTTTACAGCTGTTGGCTCTTAGCCAAAGGGGTGGTGCTCCTCCGCCACTGTCACAGTTTGGAATGAGCTGCAAGTTCACTCTTTGGAATGGACTGTAAGCTTGCACCTAGGACTGGACAGCCAGCTCACACTTTGGAATGAGCTGCATGTTCACTCTTTGGAATGGACTGTAAGCTTGCACCTAGGACCGGACAGCCAGCTCACACTTTGGAATGAGCTGCAAGTTCACTCTTTGGAATGGACTGAAAGCTTGCACTTAGAACTGGACAGCCAGCTCACACTTTGGAATGAGCTGCAAGTTCACTCTTTGGAATGGACTGAAAGCTTGCACTTAGAACTGGACAGCCAGCTCACATTTTGGAATGAAGTGAAAGTTCACTCTTTGGAATGGACTGAAAGCTTGCACCTAGGACTGGACAGCCAGCTCACATTTTGGAATGAAGTGAAAGTTCACTCTTTGGAATGGACTGAAAGCTTGCACTTAGAACTGGACAGCCAGCTCACATTTTGGAATGAGCTGCAAGCTCACACTTTGGGGAAGGAGATTGATTATATGTGGTTCTTTTTTTCTGTGGTTTTGCTTTGTACTACAGGATGTGTGGATTGACCTTTGTAGTTACCTCTGGGCAATGGCAGCCATGTTGGGGGAACAAATTTTGAGCTGGCTAGGGAATAGGGTCTGTCAGAAGGAGATGAGATCTCACGTATAAGGACTGGATTGGAGGAGATGGACATGGAGGCTTAAAGACTACAATGAGGAGCTGATAACTCACACACATCAGAGGTTTCCAGCATGTGCTCCCAGCCAGCTGGTGCTTTTGGGTCCTCACAGTGTTTACCAGAAGGAAGTTGATGTCATGTGACACATGGTGGTACTGTGTGAGTTGGCATCTCTGAGGTAGGCAGTGGTCAAAGTGGGGGGGATCTGAGGGTCACGAATTGACCATGCTTTTGAATTTTAGAAAAATAGTTCCCCTGCTTTTTGTGAAAATGCAACTGTCTCGGGACGGTTAATTCCAACACTCTAAATACTTTGGCTGAAGTGTAAGGCAGGGAACGCAGACCGAGGGAGGCGCAGACAGCTGAACAAGCCTTCTTGCGAGGGTGCCTGCTTCCCTGAAAGAAATACAAATATGCGAAACTGATTAATCCACAATGGTAAAGGGTGCTTGGAAGCAGGTATTTGCTTTAATTGATGGAATCACTTGAAGCTTCCTGATGCCACATATTTGTTTCAGAGTTATTGTAATAGAGCTCCTAGCTAAGCTGTGGAGTGTGCGCTTTTAAAAGACAGTTAAAAAAATATTAGACTACATAAAGTTTGGGTATTACTAAAATCTCTATTTCTGAAGCACTTATTGTATCTTGAACTTTTTTTGAGCATTTTGTAGCAGCCTATCTTATACCGCGCTCATTGCACGTTTAATCTAATGAATTACATGTTGACAGTGCTTTCTGTCACAGACTGGGACCTTGTAGCGCTAAACATGGACAAGTTGCTATTCTCCACCACTCCAACGGGGATTTAGGGCCAGATGTATCAAGAATGCATTTTGAGAATTGTAAATAGCGATTTTTAAGAAATCGCTATTTCTGAGTCGCAAAATGCAATGCATCAAATTTGCGATTCGGTAATAGCGATTTCTTAAAAATCGCAAATGCTATTACTGAATCGCAAATTGCAATACAGCTATCATTCACGTCAATGGGCCTGTTGGCCCATATTTGCGAATGTTTTGCATGTCCCAAATTGCGAATTCCTAACTGGAATTCGCTATTTTGGGAAATGCAAAGTCCAGGGTGTGGGGGCCTAAGCCCCCTCTGCTGCACCCAAACATTTTTTAACAACATGTAAGGTGCACACATGCCAAAAGGGCATGTGTGCTTTACATGCAAATTTTAAAAATGCATTTTAAGTGTATTTTTAAAATTTGCACATGGTTACCACCAAGTTCAACTTGGTGGGAATAGTGATTACTTAAATACCCAATTCGCATTAGGAATTGATTCATACATGTGCTTTATAAATCGCAAATAAGGATACCTTATTTGCGATTTCTTATTTAGAGAGTCTCAATTTGCGAATCTCTAAAAAGGGTCGCAATTTTAAGGAATCACTATTTTAGCGCTTCCTTAAAATTGCATTCAGAATGCCTTTGATACTTTCTGAAAGGGCTTTTTGCATTTGCAAACGGGCATTTGCACCGTTTGCGAATGCAAAAAGCTTTGATACATTTGGCCCTTAATTCTGTAGCTTTCCTGTGTTGTGCTTTTACTAATAGAGGGTTCATAATGTACGACAGTGCATTTCCCACTGATTAGCATAACTTGTATTTAGTTTTCATTTGACTGCACATTATTTTGTATGTAGTTACCAGGAGGAGAAAGACTGGGACAAGTTGCAGAATATTTTATTTTTTTAGCCACGCCTTTTACTATGTCCCCATGGTCACGCACCCCATCCCCACTGCGCCCAGCATCACAGTCCCCATACTTTTTTTTTAATGCACTTAGACCACTGGAGATAGGCCAGTATTCTCGATCTGTGAGGAGCTGCACTTTCTTAATTCAAACTTTGCCCACTCCTAGTGGAGAGCTGCTGCTGCACTCCTTGAGGGTTCGCACTCCCACGTTTCTCAGTGGGGGTGGTATCACGAAGATGTGTGCCTGCAGCTATGTGTGTGTACTTTCTAGATACAAGCATTTGACTCAGATAATGCACAATCTGCAGTTGGGTTCTTTGAGTTAGTTCATATGCTGCGGTCAGCACAACTCAGATACAGTGAGCAGGGATTCCCTTTCTTTCTTTCTTTCTTTCTTTCTTTCTTTCTTTCTTTCTTTCTTTCTTTCTTTCTTTCTTTCTTTCTTTCTTTCTTTCTTTCTTTCTTTCTTTCTTTCTTTCTTCTTTCCTTTCCTTCTTCCTTCCTTTCTTTCTTCCTTCCTTTCTTTCTTTCTTTCTTTCCTTCTTTTTCTTTCCTTCTTTCTTTCTTTCTTTCTTTCTTTCTTTCTTTAGTTCTTCCTTTCTTTCGTCCCTTCTTTCTCAGTGTTAAACTGGAATTTTGGGCAGTATGGCACAGATGAGTGTGATTTGCAGGCCAGGTGTGTGGGGCGGTGTTTTTTGTTTTTTCACAGCAGTGGAATAATGAACGTCACTGTGTGGTCCTGGGTTTAATAAACATGCTTTCTGACAAGAATCCTCCACATGGAACGTGAGGAGCTGTATTTCTGAAGAGCTATTTAACACAACATAAAATACTGCCCCATGATCATTGACTCCATAGTCCAAAAGGGACACTTTCAGTTCACTCTGTCGGAAGCTGCACCAATAAAAGGGCGAGCCATTCTCGCAGGCTGTCCCTCCTCTTCCATGGAAGGAGTGACAAGTGTTTGCAGGTATTTCCTGGAGGAACAAACAGGTATGAAGCTCGCCTGCGGCTTGTGTGCAAGTGCTGGGATCACCTTAAGCAGTCTTGTGGACAGTAATTTGCTAACATTTCAATTTCAGATTTAAGGACTGAGATTGGGTGATAGTTGTACACTGATCTACCCTCCCCCTCCTTCTGAATTGGAGATATAGTTGCCTTATTTTAGATGTGCCCTGGGTGTCCTGTTTGTTCTTCCTCTTTCAATGACTCATAAAGCATGAAGATAATCAGATCTTTCCACGTTTTCTGGAGTTCGCTGAGGAAGCCATCTCCCCCTAGCGTGCCGCTTGTAAGCATGATTGCAGCAGATTGGGCATTTTCTTGCTTGGTGATCTCAACCGTCAGCTCCTGCCTTCAGGGGATAGAGCAGGTCATTTTAAACAGTTGAAGAAGTGTTGCACGTTTCCCTGGGATGGACCTTGTAGCTCTCTACATTAGGATGCCAATATCCCAGTTATCTCTACTGAGTGCATGTGTAATAGTCCTTCTTTGTCTTTAAAGACCCCCACTGCCATCTAGGACTCTCTTTCTGGAAGCTGGGCCTGCAGGAGCCAACCTCTTTTGTAGTGACACCTTTTGAGCTTCGCTAATGACTGTTCAGCTTTGGCCGAAACAGGAATAACAAGCTTGTTTTTCTCTCTCCCTAGTTTATATTGCAAGTGTGGGTTTGGAGTAGTATTGTGTTGAGTTGTTATATTTCTTATGCTCATTTCAAGTTGGCTCAGTTCATTTTGGACTTTCCTTCTGGCAAGAGCAGAGCCTGTCATTATCAGTCATATCCAATTGGCCTTGTTGGGTGCCAATAACGCTACGCGGACAGTACTAAACCCTTCTTTCTTGCCATATATATGGCAATGTGTGCTTTAGTGTCTTTCACCTGTATGGTGTGTATATCTATTGGCAGGAAAGCACCATAGTCCATTTGGATTTGCAGTGCACCCCAGGTCAAGTGTTGTGCGAATTAGCCAATGATTGGTCACGCCTTCTAAGATTTCACATCAACTCATGTTCAGTAATAAGGATGTGCTGGTCAGGATAGAATGATCTATACCTTATAAAGTCTCATGGGCATGTGAGATAAATATAGTGTTAAAGTTGGTCCGGTGCAATTGTCTCCATGTATCTACCAACCCACGGTCAGTTAGCAGATCTTTACATATAACCTGTGCTCGTCATAATTTTTGTCTTGATGTCCTGTTTGTTGGTCTACTCACCTCCAAGAATTACTCATGTGTGTCCACTTCCGTAAGTAGTCTTGAGAGTTGGGAAAAAAGACCTTCTGTCAGTATTGGGAGAATAAAAGGATCCAATCGTCAAGGAGTTGTCTGATGTTTTAATTTAGACCAACGTGTACTAACCTTCAGTATCGGTTAATTTCTTGATGTTTGTGTGAGAGCAACTTACCTTTATGAAGATATATTTTGTTATTTTCACAGGTACAAACAAAAAACGACTGTTATAAAACCAACAGCCTTCTTCAACCAAGTCATAGATAAGGTAGGTTCCTCCTGTAGGATAAATTCTTTATCATAGTAACCATATGCGCAAATCACACATTTGCATATTCACCGCACACAGTATCTGCTTAGCCCCCCAGAACCTTCAACATGGATTACCACGTCTGACCAAGTCAGTCCTCATCAGTGGCAATACACCCTTCCTCATCTATTAAGGAGCATGAACAAGCACCCTCGGAGTCCCTGAATCCAGCCAGGAGTCACGCCCACACCCCAGGTCCTACTCAGCCTTATTATTACACCTGCACAGCTTCAGATGTATCTCCTTCCCCCATCCACTCTGCCACAAGACCCACCCACCGCTTGACACTTGGACCCTCCTGACCCATTCATGTGATTGCCACCCATTGCATGGCCAGTAGTAAAAACCAAGTGCTAGAATGTAAACGTCATGTTTTAAACTTTCAGCCTGCTGATGTCATCTAACAAACAGACATCAGGGTCCCCAGGAATCCGCATGACAGCCTTCACTCTGGCTAGGATTCTCAGCCAATAATCATTCACTACAAGGCAGTCCCAAGCCAAATGCAAAAATAAGACCACAGAGGTCTGGCACCTGGGGCATCCAGCCAACTGACTGGGGTTCATCTTATGTAGCAGCAGTGGCTCACACTTATCCTTTCCCACACGCATGCACTCACATCAATTCACAACACTCACCAATATTCAAACATACACGCACGCACCCGACATTCATTTAAAAAACACACCCACACACACACACTTACCTTCAGCTCTGAGGTCCCAGGAGGGTTGGGACTGCTGCCTTCTCTCACTGGCTGACCTTAGCCCTCTACGCTAGGTCAGCCAATGAGGGAAGGCAGCAGTCCCAACTTTATCACAGAATGGGATGGGGTCAGTGAGACTTCTGACCCCACTGACTGGCACTCACCCTGGGCGCTTCAGGGCTTAAACCTGAAGCGCCCAGGTCGAAGTCAATGAGTGACACTGCCCCTCATTACCGAGGGGAAGGGCCTCGAGGCACCTTTGCTGAGCTGAGGAGGTCACGCCCATAGGAGCTGTGACCTCTTCAGCCCAGCAAAGTTCAGCTCAGGCAGACAGGAGTTTGCTCAAATCGCGCATGTATCGCTCCTGGCTGCCTGAGCTGAACATGAAGAGTGTCTGTCAGGCTGACCTTTGCTCGGTCTGACAGACACTCTTCACGAGGGGCAAAAGGTGGAAGGGGCGTGGCCCCTCCACCCTAAAGGACGGGCCACGGCTGCATAGCAGGACTCCTTTGACATACGTGCGATGCAGAAAATAAAAATGTATGAGCTTAAATCTTGCTATGCTGGACATGGCTTTATCAATAAACACATTCTCATCCATTGGGCATCCTCAATTTGTACCCATAGGTCACACTCCTAAGCCTCCCATACAAGGAACTAATTAGCAACGGAATCCTCTAATGATCTGCTCTCATGGCCCTAAATAAGAGGGAAACCAGATTGTGATCCGAGCCCAGTTCAAACAGGCCCTGGAAAGTGAATTGTGTTTCAGGGGCCACTGGGAATGTAGGGATATTTCCCAAACTATAGCTGAAATACTGGCATGTTCCAAGAATTGCCCCAGCCCTACATGTGCCTCCTCAAAGTTGATAATTTCTTCATTGGGGAACATGTCCCCCAACATCTCACAGCCACTCTTCAACCAGTCCAAGAGATCTACAGATTCCTTCAGTGCTCTAAAAGCCTGTAGGTCACAAAATAATAATTCTTTGGCAAAGGGGGCCTTACCCAGGACCACCTGAACAGTCTACTCCCACAGGGAGTCAGTGTGTCTGATAAGATTCGGAACCAGTGTTACATCCCAACCCCCAAACATCAGGAGTTGAGGAAGGGAAGAGCACCGGCCCACGTTCTCTTTGAGTGATTTCTCTGTGACCTTTCCTATATTATATTGCATATGCCTCTGTGGTGGGTGGGCAGGGCCAGCTCTAGGATGGTGCGACCAGTGCCACTGCACTGGACGCTGACTTCAGATGGGGGGGGGCGTGCTTGCAAGAATATTATGGTTTTAAAAGCACCTGCTGCCATGTTCCTTGCCGTCAATAATTTCCAGGCAACAATAAAAACATCAGATAACTCCAGTGATTAGTGTTCTTCCTGGAGAGAGATTGGAGTCTTGTCTAGTGGAAGGTTTGACTCAACGTAAAGTAAAGTAGCGTAGAGGGCTAATATACCTGCTGCAAAGAATGTGTATCATGTAATTCACAAAGTGCATATAATGTCAATAGGTCAGTGGGTTACTGCTTTTGTCTCAGAGATCCTTTTGTTATTTGAAGTGTATAAGTTAGAATTCTAATATTGAAAAGTGAGCTATCCACTGTCATCAAAGACCTGCATGCAAACTGCAAGGTAAGATTAGAGCGTTATGATTTTTCCTCAGTGTTTCACTACCCCAATGTTGCAGAAAGTGTTCATTGGGTAGAAATCAATTTTTATTATTAAAGAGAACCTCCCGACCATGGTGTTACATTTTAAATCCTGAGTTTGTGCTTCTCCAGACTAAGCACTCAATCTAAACTGCGTACTAGTATGGATGGCATGTGACACTGTGCAGTCCTCTGTCTAATGTAACATTTCCTGTACCCTGATTTACACACAATTGTCTCTGTGTAATGCGTGTGTGTGTGTGAGATGTAAAGTACTCTGACACCCTACACTGGCATGAGTGGTGCTATGATGCAAAATAAATGCATGTGAGAGGGACTGTTATGGAGACTTGAGGATCACTGTTAAAAGGTGGTAGTGAGGCAATCCGTGGGGGAAGTGGTCAAGTGATGCCAACAAACATTGTCTCACCAAGTGCCACCAGCTATAAAGCTGACCCTGTGTGTGGGCCACAATCACTCCCAGATGCCAGAATGTATCTGACTCTGACTGAAAGAGGCGTAGGCAGCAGGGTGGCTGGATCACATGCAGCCAGGGATCCCAAAGGAAACATTAGGGATTTCCTATGATTAAGTTGAAGGTCCAACAGTTCCCCAAATGTGACCAAGAACTGTTGAAATTGCTGAGGAGTTGAAAGATAGAAGTGCTAGCTCAATGGAGGCCACTACTAATTCCTCCTCTCTACCATCCTTTTATTAGACACCACAGGATCATAGAGTTATTATGACTAGGTGTGAAACCGGATTGGCCATGGTTTATTAATTGTGTAATCACTGGTCTCAAATGAAGGACAAGCACTTTGCAAAGTACTTTGGCGTCTGCATTATTCATTGTGAGCACTAAATAGGCAGATGGATCTGATGGATCCAAACTGGGCTTCAATATCATAGAGATGCATCCCTCCCACATAGATGGAGGGTGCTTCCCAGATCCCCCCCAAACCCTCCAAGAATACCTCTAGTAAGGATTGGGTGAGGACAGGGTCGAAGATCTGATGAAACTCTGTGAGAAAGCCATCGCTGCCAGGAGCCTTCCCACCACGGAGTTGCCCTAAAGCTGCAGGGATTTCCTCCAAGATGAGGTCAGCATCTATTTAAGTGCAACTACTTTTCCTAGCCGTGGGAGCGGCAAGGAAGGTAGGGAGACATTAATGTGCACCCATACGGATGGAGCCGGATCCCAATACACCCTCTCCAAATGTGATTTAAAGGCACCACTATGGTCCCTTGTGTGTAAACCTCCCTGCCCTGAGGGGAATGGAAGGTGAAGAATGGAGGGATAGGCATCACTCACCAGAGAATCCAAGAAAGAAGCCCCTGCCTATGCAAAAGTTGGCAATATAATGTTGGCAAGGCCTATTCCTCATCTTGGAGACCAATTGCTGAACTAGTAATTCCTTCCACTGCCTCTACGCCCTGTCCGGTCTCGACTGCTGGGCATGCACGAAATCTGCCTTCTTCCATAGAAGTTTGGATTGCAGGTTTCCCTGGATTCCAAAAGAAAGGGCGATACAATGTCCCCAGGACACAGATTCATAGTTTCCCATTCAGTTAACCACGAATACGTAGTGGACCAGTTCAAGTACAAAACATATAGGATTTCCTAAGAAAGCTTCCAGCTCATTGGCGACTGTGGAGCCCCCCGACTTGATCTCACAGTAAACAAGGGCATGATCTGACATGGAGCAGGAAAGATCCTACACCACACGGACGCGGGACTCCAGAGAGGTTCATATTTGCTTATTAGTACCACGTGTCGGTGAATAGCAGGTATATTCTTTAGTTGCAGGGTGGATAGCCCTCCAAATATTGCTAAGTACCAAGTAATCAGAGGCCTCCCTACATTCGGCAGTCATTTTAAGTTTGGTGTTCTGTTGCGGGGGTGTCTAGCTACAGTACCATCCATTATGCAGTTGAAGTCCCCTGCCCATAGATCCCGGGAGTCTAAGCCCGGTGAGGTAATTCCTCGCCCCTTCTGGTCTCATTGTCTATGTTGAGCCATTATGTATTCACCATGACCACTTTCTTTCCATCGAGTCTGCCCTTGATTAGTGAATAATGCACACAAGGCAGTCCCAACCTCCCCTCATGATACGATGGCAACAGAATCATTAAAAAGCAGAACAAAACCCGTAAACAATGGATTCCCCTACCACAAAGAAGTAATAGCAAACCATAAGTGCATACAATCCCACCAAGATCCATGCATCAGGACTCACAGCATCGCTAACCCACCCTCAACACACAACCCAGAAAATCTCTACCCTTCACAGTGTAGCAAAAGATTTGCCTCCACAGATACACACCAGAGATACACCAGATATAAAACCACATTACATGCAGAACACAGCCACCCGATATCGCACCTAGACCCAACGCAAGGATGAGCTGGATGCTGGAAACCAATCAAAAGCTGCATTAATGGGCTGACATTCACACACACAGGATTTGTCAGAGACTCCAATGGTATTCGTTCCCTCCGGACCAGTGACCAGGAACAGCCACTCTCTAATCCACACTCCTAACACAAAAAAATGCAGGCGGCTAGGGAACCTGCTCCATCTAGGGAGAACTGACATTCATCTCAGGGTGATATAGTGTTTTAGACAATGTCACTGAGTTGAAAGGCAGCATCAGTTGTCCCATCATCCAGTGTAGCCCCACTTATAAGCTTTGCTGGCACTCACTTAAGCCCAGGCTCAGCAGGATCCATGATGCCATTGTCCTTCACCACAATACGGCTGGTGCCTCCCATTGATGGCCTGTTACTGCCACTGGAGCCAGGAGCTCCAAATTCCTGCTGGCCATCATGAATGTGGAAGGGGGTCAGATTCACTCAGAGTACAGACTGGATGCATATCCAACATGTCCAGGCAAGACCAGATCTCTTTTGACCACTCAAAGAAGTGTGACCTCCCTGATGTGATAACACAGAGTTTGGCTATTTAAGGATACTATACCTGAGAGTCATAATGCACAATTTCCTTTTCACCTCCAGGAAAGTCTTGCTCCGCTCCTGTATCTTCTGAGTATAATTGGAGTAAGTTGCAATGTTACACTTTTCAAACTGAGGTACAGGTGCATCTCTGGCAGCTCTCAGGATTGCATCCCCGTAAATCAGTATCCTAGTGATGATAGCCCTTGAAGTGGCACCCGATGGTGGTACAAGAACCAGTGCCCTAAGCTGTCTTTCAATCACAAAGAAATCAGACAAGTCTTTAGGACATAAGGTGTGCCTCACCCAATGGTTTATGAAGTGCAGCAGAATGTTCCTCCACCCTCTCAGGGCAGCTTACCAGGCACACGTTGTTCCTTCAGAAGTGTCCCTCCACATACTAGACTCAGTGTTTCAGGGTGATGAAGACGACCCGCAGATGAGAGACCTGCGATGCTGGTTTCTGCATTCGCTCCTTTGTCCACCAACTTGTGAAGATTCGCCCTCAACCTTGATAGACATGCAAGCTATTTGGACCTAAAGGACTGACCTTGAGCCCTGTATTGCCTCTAGAAGGGCGGCACGCAAGGGTTCCCCTGGATGCTCCAGAGGGTTCTGGGGTGCTCAGGCATTCCTGATGAGCAAGTCAATAAATGGCCTGATGAGAAGTAGTGTATTCAGTGATAGTATTCCTCTGCTGCTGGCTCTTTGGCTTGTCCTTCCCCATAATGTAGATGAAGGAGGGATAGTGTGCCATGCACAATGCTCCTAAGTCCTGGGACCCTCCAAGTTGGGTGGTGGGAGCCATAATGGGGCAGCGCTGCCGAGCACACCAAGGAGGAAAGGCAGCCAAGAGTGTCCCAGGTCGAAATCAGCTGCATTAACAGAACCTACAGAAGGCAGCTAACATCCGGCAGCCCCACGGAGGTCACCAGGGCCGCACATGAGGCATTACCAAGCCACTGCCACCATATCAGAAATCACCCTTCTTAGGGCTCTATTGGTTAATGTGTGCTGAGGTATTAGGACACCAATCAGACACCTCAGCTGAGGCAGGTTAGCAATGTTTTTGGGAATTCCTAGGTGGTCGGGGACCTTCGCTCTCCGCTCGCACCTCCTGACTGGACAGATATCCTCTCACCTCAGGCGGCCCAGGTGGAAGACCTACTAGTCTAGGAACTCTGGTGTTTCCCACTGGAGCCTCCTTTCACTGTCTGGTGCAAGGTTCACTTATCCAGAGGTCATGCTACTTCCTGTAGCAGCACTAACCCCCACAACAGGCCCAAAAGCAGTTCTTTTACTCATCGCTCCTAAGAGACTCAACAGGGTACAGACACCTCCGCATCAGTCCACTGCCATGGTGCTCTCAGTGCTAGGTGAGGCAAATGGGCAATTTTCCCAACCTCGATAGGGCACAAAGATTCTCCTCGCCACAGGTAATCAGGGGGACCACCAAAAGTCCCAGTGCTGTGTGTGAGCCAGGCCAGAAGGTCCCAATGCATCTTCCTGTGAAGCACCTCACGGGCGCCCTGCACCCAAAACCACCTTGGGCAAGGCCAGCAAGCAGTTCATGGGAGGTGGGGGGCAACACAGGCAAACCAGGGCCTGGCAGCTCCGATGTCTCACGCATTCAATGGAGCAGAGCACCCCAAGGCACGGCAAAGGCCGCAGTAGTGGATGCTCCCGCCACTAACAGACTAAATAGGAGAAGTAGCACAATCCCTCAAGCACGGTCTCCTTCACTCTGGAGACAGTCCTCCCTGTGGCACCGGGGGAGAAGCACAACAACGAGTCCACAGGTCTTGTGTAGGCCCCAGTCAGCAAAGCCCTTGATGTGTGTCACGTGGCCTTCTCTGACCCTGCAGCAGTGAATGAATTTGTCTTCAGGTACTTCCCCCAGTAGCTCCGATGAGTGTAGGGGTGCTGCAGTGCTGCCACGTGTCCTCTAACGCAGTGTGGGGCAAGGGTATTTCAGGACTATTGAAGAAGGGAGACAGAACTCCCTTATGGCTTGTTCTGGTGGCCATCTTGGCTGGCCACGGCCCCAGTGAGAGCGACTTTCTGATAATTATCATTACCTCCTGTGGTTTTGTCTCTGTTCTGCACTCTTTTTCCGTGATTCAGTTTTATAACTACTGTTGATTACTGTCAAAAGGATTCACAGTTTATTTTTCAGATTCTGGGATGTTCAAGTGTGTCTCTTGGAGCCAGGCGATGCCTGCTTGTTCACATTGCATATAACTGAAGATTCATTTTTACGCTTGTGGGGAAATGTGGTTTATTGTATGGTGTGGCTGTGACACCTCAGTGTTTAATAAACTCACAAACCTGTCTTGGGTCCAGTCAGGCTCGTATGTAAGACCATAGCTGAACCCTGGGTAGCTGTGGCATTGAGCAGTCAGGCTTAAACAAAGGAACTTGTACAATGCATGTAGAAGTACTAAAACAATCCAATAATAAAGAAATACACTCTCAAGAAATCAGACATCAATTTACAAAAATAGACTGCGTTTTTATGAATTTAAAGACACCAATGCGAACAACATCCACTGGAGAGTCTGAAGACATAAATACTTGAATAAACAATAAGTCACAGCTTTTTACTCAACCGCAAACAGGCACTGGCAAGTATTGCGAAAACTAGATTTAGAAACTTTTTGGAAACCTCTTGAAACTTTTGCAAAGTTGTGTGCTGTCACTTTCGGTTACTTTAGGCAATAAACTCCAATAGGGAGCAGGTGATTGGTGGCTATTAAGTCCCAAGGAACAGTTACCTTACAGGAAATGTAGTCTCCAGTCCAATTCCAGTGCGAATGCCTTTAGGCCTCAGTATGCCTGCTGTAGGGATTATTTACAAACATTAACAAGCATTTGCAATGCGATGGGTCTTGTATTTGCTCCAGTTAGAACTATTGACGTTGTAAATTCGTAACTGAACTTTTCTTGCCACATAAATTGAAAATGAAAAGTAAATCATTAATTGACATAAGCAAGCCGATTGAAAGCGCCATGGCCACAATGAGCATGAGTGGGAAGTAGAGACACAAAAGGGAAAAGAAGTTTGCTCACAATCAAACATATTGGCAATCGTGCAATTATCCATATAGCAGGGTCAGTCTCCAAGCGGTAACAAAACGTCCCCGAGGAAGGACAAACAGAAAGCTTTTACCAATGATAACAAAGGATTTTTTTAAAGGTAAGCAGAGGAACAAGTGATTGTGATGGGCATGCGGTGGGCGTGCTTAAAAGCCCACAATACTTACAACAGGTCAAAGCGCTTGCGGTCGACCTAAAAAGGGTGAAAAGGATATTTTCTTTATAAAGGGAGGAGGGTCATACTGAAAAGTCACTTAGTATGGGTACTATATTTCGCTATATGCAAATATTTAATCTTTCAGGTATGAACTCTTATTTAAACTGGCTAATTAAGGGGGGGGAAAGCGCGAATCACCAAAGCAATCCGGAGGGGGCAGGAGCCCAAAACCCAGCGTCCAATTAGAAGGGCAGGAGCCCTTTAAATTCTCATTGCGCTCCCGCCGTCGCGGGAAAGCGCGAATCACCAAAGCAATCCGGAGGGGGCAGGAGCCCAAAACCCAGCGTCCAATTAGAAGGGCAGGAGCCCTTTAAATTCTCATCGCGCTCCCGCCGTCGCGGGAAAGCGCGAATCACCAAAGCAATCCGGAGGGGGCAGGAGCCCAAAACCCAGCGTCCAATTAGAAGGGCAGGAGCCCTTTAAATTCTCATCGCGCTCCCGCCGTCGCGGGAAAGCGCGAATCACCAAAGCAATCCGGAGGGGGCAGGAGCCCAAAACCCAGCGTCCAATTAGAAGGGCAGGAGCCCTTTAAATTCTCATCGCGCTCCCGCCGCGCGGGCGGCGCCCGGGCGAAGCCCGGGCCAAGGGCGGGCCCGTCCTTGCCCGTCATTGCCAGGAAGAGCCAGGGCAGGGCCACCCCCCTGACATTTTGTAATAGGTAAAGGCTGCCTGAAGGAAGCACCATATGGTGCTGTGGGTGGAGTGAGGCACCCAGAAAGATCTTCATCAGTTCGGAACTCCAACGCCCTAAACAGGTTCCACAGATGCAGGACTTGGGCAGTGGCTGACAACTATCTACCCACCCGGACACCTTCTCAAACAGAGGTGATCAGCCCTTCATGCCCCTTAGATATCTCAGCACTCCCTAACACAAACCTCAGCAGAGCTAAACAGGGTGAGGAAAAGAGAGGGAGAGTGCTCACAGGGAAAAGATTGCAAAACTTTTGAGCAGGATCTGAGTGTCCTACCAAAACAAGATGGGTAGACGGAAGGGAGGGATACCTTTGGAAGAGGCAGGCAATAATAAGACCTTAGACGGCTTCCTCCAAAAAGCGGTAGGGGCACTAGAAAAAGAAATTGAACTGGTCGAGCGCCGTCTAACTGCTCCCCCATCCTTCTTTTCACCAGCTTCACAGCCCCTCTCTGCAGAACCACCAGCACCAACCACCCTCACAATTCAAACACTCAACGCAGAACCCTTGGACAGAACCATACATTCTTCGGGATCTACCCAGCCTATGCCAATCAGGCCTACACCCTCCCCAAATCATGGCACAAAGGGCAAAAGGAAACGGGGGGAGACGAATCTAAAGAACAAACGGGCCCGTGTCCTGGACCCCTCTGTCCATACCGTATCTACCAGATCTAAGGATCATATACCTGCCCAAACTACCAACTATGGCAATCTGGATATTACTTCTATCACAGACTTTATTAAAGATGAGCTTCTAAAACAACTACATCCTATAACAATCCGTCTATTAGCCATCGAGGAGAAACTCGATGCCCTCATTAAACCCAGCCAGCCAATCCCCCCTTCCCCATCGGGCTTGCACTGCTTGCGACAACACCCTATCCTTGGCCCCCCTGTCAATGATGCCAGTAGTCCCCTTCTCCCACCACCTACGGTTCACAAGCCAAAACCACCTTGCTCTGACACACTACATCAACTAGCGAAGCTTTCTACACCTAGTCTGGCTAATCTCCCTAAAACGTGGTACACAAAGAGCGATTCCTCTTACCTAAGGCGGACTGGTGAAATTGCCCCTTCCACAAACACGGGCGCCAAACCCCATAGAACCCACCCAAATATCCCAGTAGATCGGATGCGCAGGGACTCAGGAATCAACATGGGAACTTTACATCTACCTCCAGAAGCCTGCCCCTACGTGCTTGTTATTACGAATGTCCCTAAGCTCAAGTCCATCATCCCTGAATCATTCACAGAACTGAAAAACAAGGTTATTCATTGGTTGCATAAACATGCTAGATTCGCATTCCATATGACACCCTCAATATTAATGGTGAGGAGGGTGGGTTGGGTGGGTCCACTCAAAAACCCTGGTACTGGGGACTGTATTGTTATTAACTTTAATGCGCCCTCCCTCGTCGATCAGCTTTCCCTAAATGCATGCCATCTCAACCCCCTAGGGGGGGCCACTTCACTTTGCAGGCTTCAGGCCTTTTACCCCCATAAAGCTGCACCAGGCTTCAAGGGGGTGACAATGACATCCAGAGATTTTCCTAGGGCTCAGATGCCAACTGATTTCCAGCCAAGTTGCAATCCTGCCTCGCCCACACTCTCCGAAAACGACTGACTATCACACATGACTTTTCTTAATTCCCGAGGTTCAAGCAACTGGAACAAAAACTATCCTATAGCTGGGAAAAATGAAACTCATAAAACAGGGCAAATCAACTGTGGGGCCGAATATACTCCCATTAGCAACACTAGTGAGTCTACTCTAACCCCCGCTCTCGCCCAGTCAGACTATCTTAAATGTTCTGAAATTCATATCGGGGGAACAGATAAGGAGCGCTGGGTGATTGAGATTAATTTAGCTACAGACCCACTAGATCACAGCAAACCCGCAAACCCACCTCTACTCCAGGTATCTGATTGGCTTAGACCACCCCCTGTCCTAGATGGGGCTGGAAGCACCCTAGACACGACCGAGAAGGGCATATTGCTTCCCCACGGTACGCTAGCCCCGAGAGAGAATCCCGTGGCTGAAGCTCCCCATAACAAACCAGATGGCTTAGATACCATCCTCAGTTGGAACATTGCCGGGTTGGAGAGTAAAATGAACAACCCTGAATGGGGAAAATTCATAGACAAACATAAAATATGTCTCTTCCAAGAAACATGGGCGCTGGAGCCTAAATATAGAATCGGTTACAAAAGCTACTGGGTTCCAGCAAATAAGGTGAATTCAGGGAGACCCTCAGGTGGCCTGCTAATATGGCTCAGCTGTTCTCTCAAATGCCAAATTGAACCAATTGACTTGGGCTGCCCTGATCTAATGGGTCTATCAATACCATCCCTTAGAGAGAAACCACTTTTAATAATTAACATCTATAATAGGAGCCTGGGCAATAAATATGAGTCCAACGCACTGACTATTTTAGACAATTTTCTCACCGATAAATCACCCTCTCATTTTATTCTCATTGCCGGAGATTTTAACACCACTTTTGAACCCTACTCACTGGCCCAGGAACTATATAAAGATGAAGATGCTCATTGGGGCATCCCCCAGCTGGTGTCAAGCAAAAGACCTAAAATCAACAGACTATCATACCAGCTCATGGACATTACATTGGCACACGGTCTCCGGGCTTGCAATGGGCGTTCCCGTTCGGATCTTAACCTTCACCCCACATTTAAACGTGGGTTGCAGAAGAGCCAGATTGATTACATCTTGCTCGACATCCGCCTTTGGGGTCACATGGTCGATATGAACATCACAGAACATGAGGAAAGCGACCATGAACCATTGATTTTATCACTCAGGAACCTACTACCCCTACTTGAAGCCTCCTGCCCCAAGTCCTATAGTCAGCAGCTCGCACTGACCAACAACAGGCGAAATGTTAGATGGAAATCCCTGAACACTGACATAACCACTTTGGCAAAAGTGTACTGGCAGCTGGCGGATCATATGGAATATATACTTCAACCCACGAAAGATAGTGGTGGGCTTATAGCAGCCCACACACTGTTTTTTAACTCTTTAAAAACTCTACTTACTAAAGAGTCGGCAACAGAGCCTAAACAGAACTCTAACGCAAGATGGTTCAACACTGCATGCAGAGAAGCACAGCATAAGTTGCTGAGAGCCCTAAGAGGTGGCCAGATGGATTATATAAGGGAAGCTAGAAAAGACTACAAAAAGGAACAAGGTAGAGCCCGTAGGGAATGGGATGAATCAAGATGGGTCCTCCTCCTGGAATCTGCTAAAACAAACGACACCACGAAATTTTGGAAATTGGTAGCTGATGCCAGCAATGAACCACACCGTTCGCCTGGTGCCTCAATACTCCCTGCAGAATGGTCCGACCATTTTTCCCAATTATACCTGGGGACCACCGATGCTGCTTCCCGGGATCTGATCCATATCATGACCTCCGAGACCCCCAAAATTGAATTCACTTTGGCAGATACCAAGGCTGCGATTGCCTCAATGAAATGGGGAAAGGCCCCCGGCCTTGATAAAATACCAGGAGACCTTTACAAGACAAATCCAGATGTATGGGCCCCATACCTAAACCTCATTTCAAATGAGATAGCTGCTGGAGCACCTGTTCCGAGCTCCTGGTTGGGAGCAGAGATAGTCCCCATTTTTAAGAAAGGCGACCCCTCTAACCCTGCCAACTATCGCCCAATCTCCTTACTCGACAACTTCCAAAAAATCTTTGCAAAGCAAATTTTGTCCTGTCTAGAAGACTGGATTTTAGAAACAAACGCCATCTCTGATCTACAAGCAGGGTTCAGACCAGCAGTCAGTACTATAGATCAGGTACTAAGATTTTTAACAATAAAATGGAAAACTGTAGAAATAGGAAGGGGTAACCTTTACGTAGTTTTTATTGATCTCAGAGCCGCGTTCGACCTGGTCCCCAGAAACCAGTTATGGCTGACGCTAGCCAATATGGGTGTCCCGCATGGCCTTCTGAAACTTATTACCCGCCTACATGAAAATACCTACGCCCAAATCAGGAACGGCAAGAAGGGTGATCTCACAGAACCAGTGGCTATTGAGAGGGGAGTTAGACAGGGGTGCGTCCTGGCCCCAACTCTCTTCCTATTATACATAAACAACTGCATCAAGTACTTAGCAAACTGCACAAATGATTCTCCCAAGCAGGCTGGAACCAAAGTCCCCTGCCTACTCTACGCAGATGACACTATTCTTTTGTCTAAATCACCCATGGGAATTCAAAACTTGGTAAATCAGTTTGGTGTTTACTGCAGAAATTATGGATTAGACATAAACCATAAGAAAACCAAACTTATGATATACAGCGCCCCGAACAAGAAGCTCAGCGCAAACATAAAGATGGATTTATCTCCCCTGGAGAGAGTAATGGAATATGACTACTTGGGCATTAGACTATCCGACAAGGGCAGCTGGGAGCCAGCCATAAGGAAAGGGGCACTAACAATTAGCCAAAGATGTGGAGTAATAGGACGCAAAGCTAGCACTGCCACAAGCCCCCCTCTGATCCTTATCTCTGAAATATATAAAGCACAAATCCGTGCTGCGGCCCTATATGGAGCAGAACTTTGGGGATTACATAGACAGATGGATACTCTCCAAACCAAAGAAAACAACTTCCTCAGACACATATCTAGACTGGGGAGGGGCACGCCAATGCTCCCCCTCAGACTGGACCTGGGCTTAAATAGTATCAAAGACATAGCCTATCTAAGACCACTCCTGTATTGGGTCAGACTATGGAAAACAGACGAACTTGAACCCTACAGGGCAGCAGTTAAAGAACTATTACCACCTCATCACGGATGGGAAAAGGTACGGTGGCTCAGGGAGATGAAAGCGGCATGGAGCAAACTGAGTCTATCCCAGTACTGGGAGAACCCCGAGATGATTCCTGGCAGTGCTAAACGCCTGATCAAAGAACATTATTGGGCAAAAATCAACGAGGAATCTCTCGGTTCACATGTGTCAGGTCGGCTGACAGCTGAATTCCTGCTGGTCAAACACGTTCCCTTCCCTGAAAGCTCCCTGGATCTACCCATACCAGCCCGTGCTCGCTCTCTACTACTCCAGCTCAGGTACGGGACATTGGCGGTTAATAGCTACACGGCTGGTTGGTCGACTAACAGTTCCCCATCGGACAAATGCATAAATTGTCATTTATGCAAGGAAACAGCTGAACACATCCTATTTTTCTGCCCTCTGTACAAAGGTCCCCGAGGGAAGTGGATTATTCCCTTGTGCAGAACACTCCAACCACTATCCCGCAACAGTCTATTCAGAATATGTAAATACGACACTTCCATACTGATAATCAGCGCTGTTTCTAAATATCTGGCAGCAGCATGGAAAATTCGTAATAGGACTATTCTAGATTTTAACTCACTGTTTGAAGAGCTGTCTTGAAAACAGTAAATCAGCATCCTGTTATATCAGCCTTGGGCTCTAATTGTAAACCGCGACTTATTGAGCACAAAAAACCGTATCTCTGAATAAGTGCTATATTGAGTTATTTTAACTAAAGTGTTTTATAAATTTAAAATTATACTTAATTTTATAATTGTCAAGATGCAATTTATTGGATTAATTAACCCAAAAAAACTAATTAACCTAGAGCATCATCCACCACTGTCTGACTTCTTAAATTTTTTAATCAGTTTTACTGTCTGGAGTTTCAATGCCTGATTTTATATAGAGATGTGCCACACAACAGCTTTTACGTTATCATTATTCTACTGTTCAGGGTTATGTACAGGGTAAGATCCAGAGACTATTCCGAGCACCTCTTTCACCCCTCCTATTTATGTAATCTTTCTCAGGCAGCTACTGGACCCCTACTTTTTTTTACTATTGTTCCTTTTATTGCGTACTGGTTTATGGTTTTTATCTTTCTGTACGTATGTATATATTTTTTAAATCTTTTAAATGGCCCAAATTTGGACCGAATAAACTATTGATTGATTGAAACTGGCTAATTAAGTCCCAGCACAGATTCTATTTGACAATGCTAAGATAAGACGTGGTTCATCATTTAGTTGCCGTCCCTTTAGCCGCTCTAGGGGTGACTTTTTTTCTCGTTGCCCATGTGATGCTCTTTAAAATCAACTGTGCACTTTCTGTTATTTTGCAGGCTGTATCACTCATTAAGAGCTCAATTTCCACGTCCCATTCTGCTGCACAAACGTGTTACACTATATGAAGATGGTTTGGGGTATCTGCAATCTTTAGCTGCACCGGAAATGTGTTTTTCTGTACTAAGCTATATCACTACTGCTATAAAACTAAGGAAAAAATATGCTTCCTAAACTATAAAATTATGGTGCTTTAATAGGCTGTGTTTTTTAGGATTTTTTAGTGATTGTACATTTTTTATTCAGGCATATTATTGCTTCTATAAGGAGGGGATCAAATTATAATTTGGGAAATTTTATCTTGTTGTGCCTTTTTAAATTTTAAGTGTTGTCATATTTTTATTACTGTTATGATTCTGAAGACTGTATTTCTTATTCTGTTTTTATGGTCATTACTTTTACCGAATAAAGATCTTTGACCTGACTTGAAGTCATGGCATGGTTTGAAACTTGAATTTTCAGGAGGGGATATAATTCCCTAGCGCATTAGGTTTCATTTTTAGGAGCCGCCGGTAGGCTGAAGATTTTGGTAGCGGAGCTCCAGATCCGCTCAGGACGGTGTGGAAAGTAAGGTACTGAAGTCAGCGTCAGGGTTGGTGTTTGTATGAGGCTCCATTCTGGATTTTCCTGGGGCAGTACAGAGACAGTGTGGATCCACATGGTACCACCCTGTGGTACTGGTGACCAGTGCTTAATTTGTAACTATAAACGTGCAGGTGCCCAAAGCCCTCGCGGTTGCTGCAATTAAAAGTGCGAGCACTGAATACTGAGGCAGTGTAAACCTGAAGCCATCTAGTGCCTCTTCAATCCATTTACAGCCACTCCCTGCCCCTTCAGCTCACTCTTGCAGCTTCCTGCTTTCTCCCTTTGTGACGCTTTTTCGTTTTTCTCTTCCTCCGTCTTTCCCATATGTGTCTTTTGCAGGCAGCAAATGCTTGAGGCAAGAATAAGCCCGGCCCTCAAAAATAAGAGCCGGTGCTCAGCACCAGAAACAACAAGCACAAATTAAGCACTGCTGGTGACACAGAAAATAGTAGCTTACTCTGATGAATAAAAGAAATGAAATATGACATTACATTCCCCAGCTTTGCAAACAGGAAATGGCCGACCTGCAAGTACGGAAAAGATTCAGATAGAAGAGAGAAACAGGCCAAATAAAGTGGGTTAAAAAGGTGATGACTAAATATGTAAAAGTGTTATTTGAAACGAAAGGTTGACGACTGTGGGTTCTGCTGTACCCAGGTAAAATTTCATAACTACCTGACTCTTTTGGCAAAATCGTTTTTTGGTACCACTATCAAAAAGTATGATACCTGTAGGGTGCTGTTGGATTAATAAATACCAAGTAAATTCCACAATTAAATAAGCATTGTTGTTCAAACAAAAATCAAAAACGTTGCTTAGAAAAAAATAAAAGCTGGTGAGGTTAAATAAGTGATACATAATTTGGTTCAATAGAAATGAAAATTAATTGGAAATGTATACAGTTGGGCTAAACGAGCATTCCCAAGATAGGACAGCCCGAGCCTGGTCAATGGGTGATGTCAACTCCAAGTGAATATCGTCACAGTGACACATTTAGACACTCATTACACATAGCGAGGGACACAGAAGAGGTAATGAATACACAGAGGGCTGGCGGGTCTGCCTGCCTGGGATTAGATGGGCAGTAAAGTCGCCCCACCCTGACTTCGCGTAGTATTCAATATCTGCATCCTCGGAGTGAGAGGAACCTTCCCTTAACTGAAATGATAAATATTCTCTCACACATTTAGCAGCTTTGAGGGCAAATTCACGAGCAATCCCTGTCACGCTGGAACTACGCAAACCCAGGAAGTGGGCTTGTGGTGCGTACAGTCTCCTGTTTATTGCATGCGTGAAGTTAGGATCGGAGGTTATGCGAGTTTTCTACGTCTTCTTGTCCCTCAGCTCCCATGACGGCGTCACAAGACACATTTCACAGCACTCAATGGAATGTTGCAATGACAAAGCACACCGACTGTGGGACCGCCTTTCCAGGGCCTGTTTCCATCACAGGAAGGGCGTGTTCATACACAAGTGACAGTGTTCAGTAGACAGTATAAGGCACAGCTCACTCTAGGAGGACAAAACAAAACAAGCATTTACAATGCAACGGGTCTCGCATTACGTCGAGTTAGAGTTGTAAACTCCTAACTGGACTTTTCTTGTCACATTAGATGAAAAAGAAAAAAAAAAAAAAAAGCGCGATCACGCTGTGAAATAAAGAGAAAAAATAGTCCAGAAACCATACGGAAAACATGGAGCCTCGTATGTTTTCAGTAGTTGACTGGTGCTCTCGAGGAGGGCTAAACACTGGTAAAGGCATGACTTATGCATACCTTTCACAAATGAAAACAAGTGGATTTTAAAAGGCAAACCCACAAGCCAATGAAAGTGACTAACGTAACATGGGTGTGGTTAAAATCCCCCTAAAGAGAGATTAGAAGAGGGGCGGAACGCTTGGCGCTCGCCCCTAAAAAGGAAGGTTTGAGCCAGCAATGGCAGGTTGTGGGTCATGCGTTTGCTTTGTCACACTCGTGGTGGCACAACTAGTGCTGCAGTCCACAGGAGACACTTTAACTAAAAAGCCCTAGGTACCCCTGGTACCATATGCAAGTAGGGTAAGTTATAGCAATTGGGTATATGTCAATTAAACATACACTTTAAAAAGGGTCAAATCTCATACAGCAAGTCCTGATTAGCAGGGCTCGGGGCATTTCAGAGCCATTACACCAGTGCCCGGTAGTCAAAATGGGGGCAAAAGTGGGGGTAAACCAACCTGTTTCTTCACAAACTTTAATGAACCTTGCTAATCTGTTGACATTTTAAGTGGTCAGAATCTGGGATTTAGCTGTTGTAGTGTTTCTTGCCCCATGTTCATTGTTTGTGAGTTTTGGTAGTTTTGTTGTTGTTTTGTCAACGGAAGTGCCACAGATGTTCAGCAGTTGTGTGAGCTGTCAATACTGTTTGTGGTTTGTCTCTATCCTAATCCAGATTGTAAATCTTATTTTGTTTGGAGGCTAAAGTAAGGGATCTCCTCTAATGGACTAACAGAAGGAACAAAATTAAGAAAGAAAGTGAGGTGGGGTGGGGTGCAGAGAGACCTAATATGAGGAAGAAGTTTATTCACTTCAGTTTGTATTGGCCCATGGTTGTTTTTTCATGTCTTACTTCCCTTAGGGAAATAATAGCAGTATTTCTGGGTTAGGGTGACTTTCTGTAGAGTCGCTTCTGCGGACCTATTCATCTTTTACACACAGGTCACTTCTTTATGCCTTTAACCAATACAAAGACTATTATTGTACCATAATTAGAGAGTTGAGACAGGAGGTTGCTGCAGTGAATGAACTGCCTTAGTGTATGTAAGGGCTGAGTGTACAGAAGCTCTTATTTCTGGGTAGAAGGAGCTCCTGCGGGTAAAGCATCAAGGTAGGTGGCTCGGATGATAGTTGACTGTATGCACTCTAGGTGTCCTAGTGTGTGCATGACTTAAAGTGAGAGAAATACATGAAAGATGCTTTCTTTGTTGCCAAATCACTGGACTCCATTTGGGTAGTCCATCACATTGTTTCTCCTCTTCTGCATCCTTTTTACCAAAGAGCCTATGCATTAAGTGAAAGAATTCAAATCCACTCATATTGACTTCAATTCTTTGGATACTGCACAGCTTTGTATCCATCTTCCCGATAGAGAAACCAATATTTTTTTGTTCTATTATGAGCATGTCCATGGTGACTATATTAGGGGTGGGTGAAGAATTCCACTGTGCCGGTGGAGTTCGCAGAGTTGTGCCTACTCGACACTCTGCCTGGAGTGCAGAGTTCTGAAAAGCGCTAGGAAGTGACACCGAACAGAGTTTTATCTCTCATGCGGCATGCCAACATTAACTTGGCAAGCAAAAGAAATTGCTTTGTGCACAAGCAAGATTTCTGAACGTGGGTGGTTGCGTCAGGTCACACCCGTCAGCATTGAGAAAGCTGCCTCTTGCGTTGAGGAAATTGCCCCTTGAGTAGAAAATCTATTTGAGTGGCAGAAAGAAGTTAGTGCCCTCTGGCGCACCCCATGATGCCATTTGCACTGATCTTACAGTGCAGGAGAAACTCCTGGTGCTGAAAATCAGTGCAAGCAGCACAACCTACCCAAACGGCGCCGCTTGTTAATCTCCACATAGCGCGGCACCATTTCTTCAACACTCCCAGAGTCCTGCGTAGCAGAACTCCATAAACTCCGCTCAGGACTAGACTGTATGTGGTGGCAGCTGCATTTCTTGCTAGGTTTTTCCCTGTTTCATGTGTTCCACTATGCTAGCGTAGTCTTGCCTGTGTTTCTGAGTGTTACAATTGATGTACTGTTTTCAGCAGAAGGACATAGATTTACCTGCATGTCATAAACAGGTTGTTAGTGTTTTTCATTAATGCACTATTATTCTTGTAGCTTCTGCCTGCCAGATCACTGGCAGGACGCGAGGGAGGAGCTGGGCCCAACCACTCTTACACCTGAATAGGTTGTGTCCTGTCTCCACACAAAGGGCTTGACATCCCTTTAGGGCTTAAGGACTTCTGGCCGCAAGTCCATCACAATCTGGAGCCCAGCCTGGCAGCCCATATCCTTCCAAAGTGTAAGCTTATCTCGGGCTTCATTTGCTTTTTAACTGAACGGAATGATTTGGAAAGTATGGCAAAGTAATATGCACTGATGTCTTGATACATATAATTCTTTTCTTGTTTTAAATGTTGATTTTTCATAAGCGTATAAAACTTTGCACGCCAGTAGAATGTATTGCCTTTGTGGCTCGTTAAGCTGTTAACACGGCAACACCATTGTTATTATGGGAGAGCGCAAAGCGCTCAGTCCATAAAGTAATCTCTCTTTGGGCTTCAAACCACGCCCAGGTCACGTTAGTCTCTTTCATTGGTTCCTGGGCTTGCTCTTTAAAATATGCTTGCTTTCATCTGTGAAAGGCATGCATACATCATGCCTTTTCCGGTGTTTAGCCTGCCTACCCAGCACCGGTAAACTACCAGAAACATATGAGGCTCGATGTTTTGAGCCTGGTTTCTGGACTACTTTTTCTGTTAATTTTCACCGCAGCGTGATCGCGCTGGGGTTTACATAGCGCGATCGCGTTCCTTTTTTATTTTTTTCAATTTCAGCGCGATCGCACTGTGTTTTTTTACTTTTAATTTGTGTGGCAAGAAAAGTTAAGTTAGGAGTTTAGAACACAAATAGCTCCAACTCGAGCAAATGCGAGCCCCGTTGCATTGAAAATGCTTGTTTGTACTGTTCTCAAGGAGAGACTGCATGGTCAGCATTTGTGCCCCTCCTTATGTTTCTTCTGTTCATATCCTCCCCAAAGGTTGTCTGATAGATCCAATGAGAATTTTACAAAAGGCACTGTTTTAAGGGTTGGGCTGGAGACAGCCTTACCTGTCTTGCCAGAGCTCATATTGTCACACACAACATACACAAACACACAACCCACACACATGCAATATACAACATACACATTAAAATGTTCATACGTGCAAAAAATGGCTTTTGGAAAGTTCCTTTCAACCATTGGCTGCTGTGGTTTTTGCTGGAATTAGGCAATGGCTTTAGGGGTTCTACATTAGCATTTTTGCAGAATTTTGCTGATGTAAACTACTTAAAAATAGTCCAGATTCTCATTGCTTTGCATGGCTTTTATTTTTTTGTGATAAAAAATGGGCTAAAATTGCATCACTTAGGCCATCCCCTTGATACTCATGTCCTTCCTCTTCAATGTATTGGCCTTGCCTGTAAATCCTACCTCCACCATTGAAAAGCTCTTAATGCTCAAACAGAGAGTCTCTCTCTCTCTCTCTTGCAGGATGTATGGAACCTTCCCAAGTGTACAAACACAGCTTTGGAGGCCAATCTTAGGTGGCCGACAGACAAGCCTTTTTGCGTCACCTTGCCTGACCAAGCTCACGGGGGCCTATTTCACTTTAGGCAATCTAACATGCACGTCTAGCGGCCATATTGGACATGGAATGACTGTGCTCCAGACAAGGGCATATTTCATCTTCTGTACATTGAACTGAAGCCATCTCAAGTAAACACCTCCGAGCGGCAGTGGGAGCATCGCTGTTATGTTTCCCAGGTCTATGCATAACTAGCTAAGCCAGTCCCAATTTTTCATAGAATTCTGAGATTTGTAGTCTTAGTATTAGTAGTTGTAGTATGAAATCTGGGCTATAGGTACCAGAATTGTTTTTAAAAAGGGACCGGACTAACCACTCCTTCATGCGCCAAAATCCTTGGAACCAACCCTGCCCCCCTGCTCTTTGTCTATTTCATTTATTAACAAATAATTAAAGATATTTTTTCTGAGGGCCCTTCGGGTGGATCTCCAAAAAAGTCTTGATATGGATCCCATAACACATCACTCTGCTGTCAGCATGGCGCCCAACAGGTCGCACACACTTTTCATTTACTTGCAGTGTTCTTGGTACATCAGTTAGAGGAAGGGAAGATACTTCACCTTATCTCAAATATATTTTGTAAACGTTTTAGTTTAGACTCTCCATCGATTCTAGTCGACAACACATATAGAGGCAGCCAGGGACATATATTGGTTATGTAATGCACTGGTTACTTATTGGTAATATTCATTAGTCTGAGTCCAGGTCTTCCTCTATACAGTCTTCATGCGAAGGCAATGCATAGTGTGGGTTTGGCCTCCTATGGAAGGTTGAACACAGGACCTATCCAGAGGCACCGGACCCATGCCTGAGCACACCCATCCAACTTAGGACATAACACTGAAGTATTATACATTTGGTGGCTGGAATGCTGGAACTAATCTCAGGCAAGGGCATAGTGGGTGAAAAACAATGAACTGGGATGCCACCTGAGTGATTGCCAGTGGCTGAGATTATTTCAAGTATTCCATCCATCACCTTGTTGTTGTTGCTGCAGTTGATGGTCTATATGCAATATGTATGTCCAAACATGGATTCCATGCTCACTGTGCCACTGAAAACAAACTATACTAGACTTATGACTCCTAATCAGGGTAAAACCGGTCTTGGGTTGCTTGTGTTTCAGTCAGGGGGGACCTGGTCTGGTAGTTAGAGCAGGACAGTTCCTATTAGAGCAGGGCTAAGACTGATTTGCATTTGGTTCTGCCCAGACTGAGGCAACATGTTGATTGAAAAACAGTGACTGGGATGCTGCCCGAGCGATTACCAGTGACTAAAATTAATTCTAGTATTACTTTCCATCACCTTTGGGTTGTTGCAGTTGATGGTCTAAATGTGACGGGTATGCCCAAACATGGGTCCCTTGCTCACTGAGCCACTGAGATCAAGCTATACTCAACTGATGAGCCTTAACCAGAGCAAAACCAGTCTTCAGTTGCTCGTGTTCTGATTTAGGGAGATCCTGGCTTGGCAGTTCAGTCAGGACTGTTCCTATTGGAGCAGGGTCAAGACTGATTCACATGTGGCTGGGTCCAAAATGAGGTGCAATATTAGGTGAAAAACGATGGACTGGTGAAATGATGATAGGTCACAGCCTCTTTAAAAGAAAACTCTGTCTTTATTTTCTTAAGTTTCAGCTAATAATAATAACAATAAACACCTCAGCCTACAGATGCATCTCTCCCCAGTCTCCAGTGGCGGTTTCTTATCGAGGGCGTCAGGGCTCCACCCCCTTTACTTTCAACCCCCCTAACAGGGCATGTAACAAATGAAAGTAATTGTGAGGGTAACAAATGATTCAAAAACACATTTACACATTTTATTTGTCTTGCTGGGGGCCTGCTCCACAGTGACATTCACTGTGCTTTTTGTTGTAGTGATGCTGGCATTCATTAAAACTGCACCCCCAAAAGCTAAAATATTTGCCGACATGTCATTCAGTGAGTGGAGAGCATGCTCACCCCACCCTTTCTCAACTCCTGACAGGGTCCCACCCTGTGATGAGTTGGGAAAGGGTGGGGTAGAGGCTGCAGGCAGGAAGATACACTGCGCAGACACTAGGTGTATGCTTCCCACACTACAGTGAATATAGGACGCCATTAATCTTCGATGATTAATTGCCAGCCAGCACACTCATGTCATACAGAGAAGGTGGTACATTCGTCTGGTTAAACTTTTTCGTAAACGAGCTTCCCTCCAGTCCAGACGGTGCCCCATGATCCCAACCGTGTGAGGTAAGTAAAAAACGTAGCAGCTGCACTGGGCCTGATCTAAGTAAGAAGCAGATCTAGCCTAATCATTTCATCTGTGCTTTAAACCAAAATGTAACTGGTACTCATGTAAAGCGCTGAAATACCTTGCGCTATATAAAACTGCAAAAACTAAAACCAAAAGATAATCTTTTGAAACTAATGTCTTTTAGCAAGGTATGTGCGGCGATCAGTGATAAGGTCCTGGCTCTTAATTACCACGTTTATTTTGTGGAAGGCAATTCATCGGCCATGTTTTCCAGAGGGTTGCTATTTAAAAACACTAAGGGCCATATTTATACTTTTTGACGCAAAACTGCGCTAACGCAGTTTTGCGTCAAAAAAATTAGCGCCGGCTAACGCCATTCTGAAGCGCCATGCGGGCGCCGTATTTAATCAATGACGTTAGCCGGCGTTAGCCGCCGGCGCTGCTTGGTGTGCGTGGAAAAAAACGGCGTACACCAGGCAGCGCCGGCGTAGGGGGATATGGAGCTTGGGCGCCAAAAAATGGGGCAAGTCAGGCTGAGGCAAATTTTTCGCCTCAACCCGATTTGCGCCATTTTTTTCGACTCCCAACCCCCATAGAAATGACTCCTGTCTTAGCAAAGACAGGAGTCATGCCCCCTTGCCCAATGGCCATGCCCAGGGGACTTCTGTCCCCTGGGCATGGTCATTGGGCATAGTGGCATGTAGGGGGGCACAAATCAGGCCCCCCTATGCCACAAAAACTAAAAAAAAAAATACTTACCGGAACTTACCTTAATGTCCCTGGGATGGGTCCCTCCAGCCTTGGGTGTCCTCCTGGGGTGGGCAAGGGTGACAGGGGGTGTCCCTGGGGGCATGGGAGGGCACCTCTGGGCTACTTCCGAGCCCACAGGTCCCTTAACGCCTGCCTTGTCCAGGCGCTAAAAAACGGCACAAAAGCGGCCGTACGTCATTTTTTTTGACCCGCCCACTCCCGGGCGTGAATTTTGCCCGGGAGTGTAAATACGGCGCACATGCCTCGGAGTCAATTTTTTAGACTGGAACGCCTACCTTGCATATCATTAACGCAAAGTAGGTGTCCATGCTAAAAAAGGATGCAAACTCCATGGACTTTGGCGCTAGACGCGTCTAACGCCAAAGTATAAATATGGAGTTAGTTTTGCGTCGGAATTGCGTCAAAAAAATGACGCAATTCCGGCGCAAACAGAGTATAAATATACCCCTAAGTTTCGTTCAAGTCTGTGGCTTACATAACTACTGCAGTCAAAAGAGATCAAATGCTCCAGTTTTCTGGGAAAGCTCGAACCTGACAACTAGGTGCTATGACACCCTCAGCTATCCTATAGTTAAGCCAGTAGCATTGAGACAAACCTGCTTGGTATGCCAGGCACGGTGTTGTGTATTTTCCTGGAGTTTTGATGTAACACGAAGTGCATGCGAATCAGAAAGAAGGGGCCAAAAAGCATCTCCAATTGATAACACCTAGATACTATCAGACCCCATCATAAACCTTCAGTGACAACTTGGCACTGAAAGTTTGCGATGGGCCCTAACGTTTGTATGTGCAAGCAGGCGAGGGATATTGCAAGGGGCTGAGGGGCAGAATGGTGCTTAGTCTGAGAGTGGTGTGTTCTGTAATGGCAAGGGTGTAGCAGCCTGGTGCAGCTTTTTGGCAGTATTTGGGTAAGTGCTACGGGACCAAATTAATGAGGACATTGGTGAAGCACATGTGCTGCCTGCACGTCAGCGGTTCAAATGACAACATAGCTGAATCAGTCATCATTTCATGTTTAATAACTGTGTACCATCAACTACAGTGACAGCTCCCAAAAAATGCTGTGCCTCTTAACGTGAACCCTCAATGGCCCGCCTCAGCCCTACCCCCCAGTTCAGCCCCACCACTCATAAACTTCACCAGCCACCACTGCCTGTCTCCTTCTTCGTCTCTCTGCTCCAAAAGCTGCTATCACCTTGGAGACCCTCACATTCCAAAGAATGCATACTGAACTTAGAATGCCACACATCTTCCCCTTATTAGCAAAATCACAACACATTTGTAATGCACATTCCGTTGAAGAACAAACAGATAATACAAATTATAATTTGAATAAAACAATTTTAAACATTGTTACCTAAAGTCCTAAAACATTTTAGAATCTACCTCTTTTCTTAACAAGAAAAATTACACAAACATTTACATTGACACATGTGAAATGTAAGCCTCACCCCCTAATTATGTTTAAACAAAGTCTTCTAAGAATCTAGGACGTCTAATGAACCTGAAGTTCCTCCTCAGTATTACACCGCCATCCTCTTGTTCACCCTTTTTTTTTTACAATTTCCCACCGATTCACCTTTCCTATCTCAAGTGATTTTTACCACTCTCCCAATGTTCCATATTTTGTGATCCTCAGTCTTCACAGCATTCCTCATAACTTTTATCACTTTGAGATGAGAAGAAAATTTTGAAAAACTCCTGGACAGACCAAAACGGGGATTTCTCACTTTGACAAGATCACCCACACAAATTACAATTTCTTTTACTGCTTTCCTCCTGTCAAAGTTGGCTTTTCTTTCAAAAGCCTTTCTAATTTCTCTGTCCATCTTACGTTCCACTTTACTCTCAACATCCGGTTCTAACTCAAACGGCGTAAGACCAGTGCTCGTGTGAGGAGTTAATCTGTAAGCTCTTAATTTTATTCAACATTTCCTCCTTCTAGCATTTGTTATTGACTAAAGCTAGTTGAATAGTTTCTTTTAAAACTCTGATTAACATCTCCACCATACCATTTGTCTCGGCATGATAGAGAAAGGCTTTCTTATGTATAATACCCCTATCACTAAGAAACCTTTCCATGTCTTGAGACACAAATTGTACCCCCATTGTCAGTAAGAATAGAAGCTGGAAACCCTTCCCTATCAAAGATCTGATTGAGAAAGTCTATGACTACTTGCGTTTCTACAGATGATGTAATTCCAATTTCTGGCCACCTTGAATACATATCCATCAAAACTATCACCTACTTGTCAGTGCTGGAATATCTGATAGGCCACAAAATAGCTAATGAAACTTCCTGCCAAGGTTCACTTGGTAGTTTCCTCAATTCCATGGGTTGAGTTCTACACATCAATGCCTTATCAGCTCTGGAACACTCTACACACTCTCTAACACTCCGCTCAATTTGGACGTCCAATTTGGCCACCAATATGTGAGCCTTAATCTCTCCTTCATCTTAGAAATTCCGGGATGAATTTCATGAGCTATTGAAATAAGTTCCTTCCTTAGCTTCTCTGGAGGAATCAGTTTAGTCCCTCTCAATAATATTGCTCCCTGAAAGGACAATTCATCCTTGACCCTCCAAAAAACACACAAGTATTGATCTTGTTTCTCGGGGCCAGCCCATCCATTTTTGATTTTCTTAAGAACCTCCTGCATAACCACATCACTCATAAGTTCAGTCATCCACTCACTCTCTCTAATTATACCTTCCCTGATCATACAAACATCAAAGTCATCAAAACTTCCAACAGATTGATCCTCAGAATCCGAAACTTCATTCACAAGCCTAGACAATCAATCTGCAATAAGATTTTGAGCACCAGGTACATATTGAACTTCAAAACAAAATTCCTGTAGAGTCACTACCCATTTCCTAATCCTTCCTGAAGTAGCATCTAGGCCTTTTTTCTCGAAAATTTCTTTCAAGGGTTTGTGGTCAGTTCTCACAACAAATTTACTACCCCAAACAAATTTCCTCCGCTTATTTGCTGCCCAATACATCACTAGTGCCTCCTTCTCGATCACAGAATAATTTAATACTGCACCCTTTAAGCACCTTGAAATGAAGAGTATTGTTTTCTCCCCTCCATTGTGAATTTGTATTAAAACAGCGCCGAGACCTTTGGCGCTAGCATCAGACATATTAATAGTTTCTCGGCCCGGTTCAAAACTCTGTAAACATGGAGCACACTTCAGGTTGTATTTCACCTTCTTAAATTCCTCATCACATGCTTTGTCCCACCGAAATGTAACACCTTTTCTAACTAACCCTCTAATGGCTTTCTTTTTTTCAGCAAAGTTGTCCACAAACTTACTATAAAATTCAGCCATTCCTAAAAACTTCATTACCTCTTCTTTTGAAGTTGGACCCGTGAGATTATCAATTGCATTAACTAGGTTTTCTTTTGGCTCAATACCATGAGATGAGATCTTGTGACCCAAATAATCAATTTCATCAAGATTGAATCTACATTTTTCAGCTTTCAATGTTAAACCACTTTCCCTTAGTCTCTGAAGAACTTGCCGAACTCTAAAGTTATATTCAACTACATTTTTCCCATGTACTAAAATGTCATCTTGGGATATCTTGATGCCTTGTATTCCTTCAAGAACTCTCTCCCTGGCACGTTGGAATACTGCAGCCGCAGAGACCAAACCAAAAGGCATCCGGACAAACTTGTAAGTGCCAAAAGGTGTTATGAAAGCTGTCAAGTCTTGTGAATTGTTGTGTAACTTAATCTGATGGTAAGCAGAGGTCAAGTCAATGGATGAAAAACATTTTGCATCACAAAGAAGAGCTAACATTTCATTTATGTTAGGCAAGGGATAATGATCTATAATGACACATTTATTCAGCTCTCTCAAGTCAGCACACAATCTCGGCTCACCATTAGCTTTTACAGCCATCACAACTGGGGCCAACCACTCAGTGGCTTCTACCCTTTCAATTATTCCATCTTGTTCTAGTCTTTCTAACTCCACTCTCATTTTTTCCTTCACCATTAAAGGAATACCTCTCACCTTGCTGACCACAGGAGTAAAACAATTTTATCTTGATTTCATGAACTTAGCACTTTAAACAGCCAAACTTAGACTGAAAGAGATCAGAGAATTCTTGCTCACAAGTAGGTCTGACATTTTCCACTGTATTGACGCAGCCACCATCTTTCAGTCTAACTGACGGGGTCTCATTTGGATCAAGATAAACTCTTAAATCCTTCCGGTGAGACCAACTAATGAGAGAATCTCCTCTGATGGAGATAAAAATCTTGCCAGCTGTAAATATATCCATATATTGAATGGAACCCATAAAATAACCCAACAACTTGATGGGTTCACCACCATATCCTCTAGGAGAGATGTCCGGTCTGAACAGTTTTACAGAGGATCTCAAATGTTTATAAAAAATAATCTTAGGAATTAATGTGATCTTTGCACCTGAATCAAACATCATAGGGACACTTACTCCTTCAATGTGTACCACCTCCACTGGGCCCCTTACTCCATTTTTTATTTGTAATACAAATTCTGTTGGAGAATCATCATCCTCCAACGTTATTTGCTGAACCCCCTTTTAAAAAATATTTTTTACAACATGAAGCAACGTGCCCCTTTTTTTCCACAGGTTTTGCAAAAAACTTTCCAACCTATACAACCTTTAAAATTGGCATAATGGCCAAACTCACCACACCTGTAACATCTACTCTGCACACTCTTCTTGATCCCGAGTTGTCACAACTACCTTTTACAGATTTCTGAGAGTTTGACTTAACTTGTATGTAACCTCCTTGATTGACAAGATGAATATCATCCTCTTTTCCCTGAAAACTCGTTTTTTTGATTTCATCAAGACAAGCTGAACTATGTTCATGCGTTTTAGCAATGGATACTACTTCACAAAGTGAAATGATTGTCCTTAGTCCAAAAGGATTCCTTAGCTTTATCAATGTTGCAGCCCAACATAAATTGGTCCCTCAACTGCTCATCTTTGCTGTTACCAAAACCACAAGTTGAAGCTAATTTCCTAAGTGTCGTAATATATTCTTCTACAGATTCCCCTGGTCTTTGAAATCTTTTCCCGAAATGATACCTCTCTAGAACTGTGGAAATCTTCGGTAAGTAGTGCAAGTCAAGTTTTTTTATACATATTTCAAAGTCATTGAGATCACTAGCATCTTCAACCGTAAGTTCAGGTAGATTCTCAAATACTTCTTGTCCTTCAGAACCTAAACAGTGTAATAAAAGAGACATTTTCCGTTCTGCACTTAAAGAGGTTCCACAAACCCTGGCATAGTGCACAAAAACACTCTTCCATTTCTTCCAAGGAATTTGTGGTTCTCCAGGAGAAGCCAAAAAAAATGGTGGACATGAAGAGTGTAATAATATTGGGACAAAATTAAAACACTGCAAGAAGAGTTATTGTTTGACAAGTAAAGAGATTGTTGACAAAAACTGTTGAGAGAATTTTTTTCCACTGTATGATGGCTGCCAAAGAGAAAAACAAATATATGTATTTGTTACTAAGCCCAACGTAACGTGAGATGGTCACCAGCAGCTTCTACCTCCATTTATGTGCTTCCCAACTCAGCAAGCTGGCCTCCGTGTCTTCCCGTGTGAAAACGAGGCTCGACACGCACTGTCCCGTACAGGAAGTACAGGATAATATCGATGCAGCGGCGAGAGAGGAAGGATCTAAGCTCCACTTAATTTCAGAGAGAGAGCTGTGCATGTTTGCCAGTAAGAAGCGGTACAATGACAGGAGACAGGGAATACAGCAGGAGGTGATGCCTGAGCGGATGCTGTGCGGCACACGCTATCCACTTTCAGCGCAAGCAGTACACGTGATCCACTTCCAGCGCGTGTAGTGCCTGTTTGATGTTGCGCATGTCAGAAGTACAGCACGATCTAGTCCCAGCGCGTGCAGAGCCGGTTAAGCGTTGGGCACGCCGACACCAGACACCCAGGTCCAAAATGACATAAACCAGGCTAAATATCAAAGAAAGCAGGCTCCAGACACAGTAGCTTGGCAAAACAAAACAGTCACCATCATATAACGAAGGTCGCACTGTACCCGAAGTAGTTGAGGTGTTCAATGTTCCGATTATCCTCGTTGGCAGTGAAATGATGATAGGTCACAACCTCTTTAAAAGAAAACTCCATCTTTATTTTCTTAAGTTTCAGCTAATAATAATAACAATAAACAC
Source organism: Pleurodeles waltl (assembly GCF_031143425.1). NCBI lineage: Eukaryota > Metazoa > Chordata > Amphibia > Caudata > Salamandridae > Pleurodeles > Pleurodeles waltl. The sequence goes on along the minus strand of NC_090446.1, from coordinate 48,812,159 downwards.
CTCAGCCTACAGATGCGTCTCTCCCCAGTCTCCTTCTTCCTCTCTCTGCTCCAACTGCTGCTGTCACCTTGGAGACCCTCACATTCCAAAGAATGCATACTGAACTTACAATGCCACAACTGGGATGCAGTCTGAGCTATTTCTAGAGACTGAGATGAATTCAAACATTCCATCCATCACCTTGCTGTTGTTGCTGAAAAGAAATTGTAGTCATGCATCACATTACCTGAGGGCTAAATAAGATCTCTTGAGGAGATTCATACCAAGAGGGTATCCTAATACGATTTTAGAAATTGCTTCAGAAAAATATAATCCCCAAGCTAGGGAGGATCTTCTCTTTAATCATATGAAGATGGAATTTCCAGAGATAGTGTCCAGCACATTGTGAGCCAATAAGGTTAGATTCATAAATACATTCTCATTATGATTCAACAGTGTTAAAAAAAGGCTATACACAATGGGATATAACATTAAATGACAACTTGATACAGAAAAATATTGTAAGCAATCCTAGTACTATGCATAAAGAGCCTAGAATATCTAGAGGCATCCTGCTAAGGGGTTATTTGTCCCCAGTAATACAAACTATGAGGTTAGGAGAGAAATCATGTTTTTTCCTGTGTGGGAAAGGCAAAGCGTGCAAGTATAATAATATTTTCACACATTATAAAGTACCACATGCACAAATATATCACTTGTAAAACTAAGTGTACTGTTTTCGTAATAACCTGTCTGTGCCAATAAATGTATATCAGGAGTGACATGTTTCTGTGAAAAATTGCATCTTGGTGCACCTTAGGGCAATAGTCCAACGAAATACCAAGTACCCCATAGCATGACATTTCCAGAGATTCCACAATGTAAATTGGGTCAAAGTATCTTTTTTGGATTTAACAGAGTTCCTAGACTCCCAAGGGCAGATGATAGATTAAGCAGTTTATGCATGCTTGAATCAGGATAGATCATTGATCTTGAGACATGTAAACCTGGTGCCCTAAATATTGGTGAAGATCATTTCATACATTTGTCAAAAAAGTATTTTTTATAAACATCTAGCTCTCGCTTGCTTTATCAGAATGATTTTCTTGTTGCTAACTTTTTTCTTTCTCTTACTTATTTTTTCTCTTTTCAGGGTGTGTCATCTCCTTTGTGTCAAGGGTGATTCCTTTTTCTAAATACCATGGATGAATCCAAGTAATGAAATTAGAAAATCATATATGTACTCTGAAGACAGGACATAAGAACTTAAGAACAATAGGAAATACATATAGGAATATGAATTTCATTTTAGAATTAAGAAGCCTTAAGAGCAATACTACTTTGTGAACAAATATACCCAAATATGCCTAATATCTCAGATATTAATTTTTGTCATAGCTTATGCTTTTGCAAATGGAAATTAATTTATCCTATATAGAGATTAAAAATTGATGCAATGTTGAGTGGACAACATACCCATCTGAGTGCAATGGCCTAAACACTAATTAGGAAGCATATCTCTTAGTAGTGAAAACATGAATTTATTCCAGGTCATGGATTGAAAATGATAATTAATGGATGTGATAGAAGTTGAAGTAAATACTACTTTAGATGCCCTGTGTTTTTTTTTAACTTGTAGCACTGATCACAAGTATAAATGGGTAATATGGCCAAACCACAGTGACAAAGACTTGCTTGATGAGTTGATGAGTTGAAACACATTGGGTCTGTTACTGCAATAAATATGCACTATATATATATATATATATATATATATATATATATATATATATATATATATATATTTTACCTAGTGGCAGTCACCAACGGGTAGTTATAAGTTATAGTTAGGTCAGTGATCCCATAGGGAATGCATTTTTGTGATGCTAATAACCTTGGCACCATTTGATGAATCTCAGCAAAACTTTCGAACAAAGTGCTACTTTGTGCCTAGTTTGTGCATGGAAAGTTTTGAGGTGATCCGTCAAGCAGAATCTAAAAGAGGGGGTCCCCAAACACAAACTATTTTTGCTGTAGAACTGCCTAAATAAAATTCTATGGAAATTGCATTGGGAAATATGCCTTTGATACACCCTTTTCTCACACCTAGTGCTTGATGCATCACACCAAACCTTTCTAGGAATGAGCTGAAGTGGACAAACATTTTTTTGCAAAGTTTCATGAAGATTCATCAAATAGTGCTAACGTTATAAGAAACCAATTTTTTTTTGTTCCTATGGAAACGCAGACCTAACTACAAGAACCCACAAGCGACCACTATATACAGGGAGTGCAGAATTATTAGGCAAATGAGTATTTTGACCACATCATCCTCTTTATGCATGTTGTCTTACTCCAAGCTGTATAGGCTCGAAAGCCTACTACCAATTAAGCATATTAGGTGATGTGCATCTCTGTAATGAGAAGGGGTGTGGTTTAATGACATCAACACCCTATATCAGGTGTGCATAATTATTAGGCAACTTCCTTTCCTTTGGCAAAATGGGTCAAAAGAAGGACTTGACAGGCTCAGAAAAGTCAAAAATAGTGAGATATCTTGCAGAGGGATGCAGCACTCTTAAAATTGCAAAGCTTCTGAAGCGTGATCATCGAACAATCAAGTGTTTCATTCAAAATAGTCAACAGGGTCGCAAGAAGCGTGTGGAAAAACCAAGGCGCAAAATAACTGCCCATGAACTGAGAAAAGTCAAGCGTGCAGCTGCCACGATGCCACTTGCCACCAGTTTGGCCATATTTCAGAGCTGCAACATCACTGGAGTGCCCAAAAGCACAAGGTGTGCAATACTCAGAGACATGGCCAAGGTAAGAAAGGCTGAAAGACGACCACCACTGAACAAGACACACAAGCTGAAACGTCAAGACTGGGCCAAGAAATATCTCAAGATTGATTTTTCTAAGGTTTTATGGACTGATGAAATGAGAGTGAGTCTTGATGGGCCAGATGGATGGGCCCGTGGCTGGATTGGTAAAGGGCAGAGAGCTCCAGTCCGACTCAGACGCCAGCAAGGTGGAGGTGGAGTACTGGTTTGGGCTGGTATCATCAAAGATGAGCTTGTGGGGCCTTTTCGGGTTGAGGATGGAGTCAAGCTCAACTCCCAGTCCTACTGCCAGTTCCTGGAAGACACCTTCTTCAAGCAGTGGTACAGGAAGAAGTCTGCATCCTTCAAGAAAAACATGATTTTCATGCAGGACAATGCTCCATCACACGCGTCCAAGTACTCCACAGCGTGGCTGGCAAGAAAGGGTATAAAAGAAGGAAATCTAATGACATGGCCTCCTTGTTCACCTGATCTGAACCCCATTGAGAACCTGTGGTCCATCATCAAATGTGAGATTTACAAGGAGGGAAAACAGTACACCTCTCTGAGGTTGCTGCTGCACGCAATGTTGATGGTGAACAGATCAAAACACTGACAGAATCCATGGATGGCAGGCTTTTGAGTGTCCTTGCAAAGAAAGGTGGCTATATTGGTCACTGATTTGTTTTTGTTTTGTTTTTGAATGTCAGAAATGTATATTTGTGAATGTTGAGATGTTATATTGGTTTCACTGGTAATAATAAATAATTGAAATGGGTATATATTTTTTTTTGTTAAGTTGCCTAATAATTATGCACAGTAATAGTCACCTGCACACACAGATATCCCCCTAACATAGCTAAAACTAAAAACAAACTAGAAACTACTTCCAAAAATATTCAGCTTTGATATTAATGAGCTTTTTGGGTTCATTGAGAACATGGTTGTTGTTCAATAATAAAATTAATCCTCAAAAATACAACTTGCCTAATAATTCTGCACTCCCTGTATATATATATATATATATATATATATATATATATATATATTTATATATATTTATATATATAAATATATATGTATATCACCAGTGTGTAGTTATTGTTAGGACAATGTTTCCATAGAAAAAACGCTTTGACTTGCCTATATCTTTGGGGGCGGGGGAATTATAGTTACCTTAGGATGCGAGTTATAGTTACTTGAAATAACTATAACTATAACTGCTGAAATTCTATGGTTTTGTGCATGTAAATTCAGAACCTAACTATAACGTCCCTGTAACCTTTGGCTTTTTAAGTAAATATATATTTAATACCTAGTGGTGGTCGCCATTAGGTAGTTGTAGTTAGGACCTAGTTTCTATATAAAAAGTGTTTTTTACTTGCCTATATCTTTGGCGCTGCTTGATGAATCTTCACAAAAGTTTCCCAAAGAATTTGCCAGTGACGTAAGCTGCCATCTGGAAAGTTTTGGGGTGATCCGAGGGGGAGGTGAGAAAAAGTGGGGGTCCCAAAACACTTTTCCCCATTCATTTTTCCATAGGGATTTTGAACAGCGATAGAGCCAAAACTGTTGGACAGAATTACACCAAATTTGGCATAAAGGTAGGTCGTGGTCCAGAAAGCTTTTTTTGTAGTTTTAATGTAAATTCAGTAGTTCAGTAGTTTTATAGAAATTAAGGGGAAAACAAATTTGTATATATAGGCATGTGAAGGATTCGCGACCCCTCCCGATCTCGTGCTGAAATCTAATTGGCTGTCATTCCTTAGCCATAGTGGGGCTCAGCAGTCGAGTCCCACACAAAGATGTAAAAAAAAAGAAATCGAGCTAGCGTAGAGACACCCTGACCCCTTAGCTCAGGTAGTGGGGTCCCAGAGGGATCCTCCCAGGGCTAAAAAGCATTTTTTTTAAAAATGTTGCCATGTTTCGTGATGGATCTGGGGAGCGCCACCTCCCAGGGGTGAAGCTGAAATTATGTGCGTGGGCCCCGCACTCCAGGGACCACCACCTCCCAGGGGCATTGATGAAATTGTGTGCAGGGGGGCCATGCACCTCCGCACAGAACCGGGGACCACCACCTTCCCGGAGCATGTATTAAAAAAATAGAAAGGGGGTCTGTTTCAGACCCCCTGCAGCCCCAGAAACCACTACCTCCCTGAGGCTTCTTCTACATTGGAGGGAGGTCGCAAGGCCCCCCTCGAGGAGCCACTGATGTCCCTGGGGAACACCATCCCCCAGGGCCTGCTCCTGCTATTTCCCGGGGTGCCTACCCCCAGGACATAGCTGCTTGCTGTGGCTTGGCTACAGCTTTGACTGCTGCAGCCAAGTCACAGCAAACACTCTGCTTTCTGACAGCGGGATCTGTCAAACAGTCCCCGTGTCAAAAAGTGGAGTTTTCATCTCTGTTCCCTGCACACAGATATGTGTGCAAGGAACAGAAATAAAAGCTTTGCTCCAGCAAGCACGGAACTTCTACTTAAAGCAGCTGCCTGCTTGCTGGAGCAATGGTAAAGCCGGGGAGGTCTTGAGTCTTCCCCTGCGGTCCCAAATAGCCCATAAAGGGCATAGAATATAATAAATTTAGAAAATCATTATGGACCATGGTGGAGGCCTTGAGGCTACCCCCACAATCCCAGATAGCTCATGCAGGGCTAAAGAAAATGTTAAAAATAAAATCAATAGCTCAAGTGTGAAGCTCACACTGAGCATTGAGAGTCTGAGTCCAGATGTTTTCCTGGATTTTTCCCTCTTTTATTTTTTTTTAATGCAAATGGTTAAGGCTCATACTGAAAGGTGATCTTACTCTTGTTAAATAACAAATACATTTTTCTTTTCAAATTGTGCAGAAATATCTCATTCTAAGGGTAACATACATCAAAGCCTAAAAACTCTCTATCTCTCTCCCTTTCACTCTCTTTCTCTCTTTCAATCTCTTTCTCCCAGTAACACACCCACTCAGACTGTTACGCACCCACTCACAGATCCACTCTGACACTCACATACCCACTCACAGACCACTCAGACCCTTATGCACCCACTCATCACCTCACTCAGACTCTCACACACCCACTCACAGACCCACTCAGACTCTCACACACCCACTCACACTGATGCACCCACTGGGCGCATATTATAGTGACCTTAGGGCAGGAGTTATAGTTACCTGAGGAAACTAACTATAACTAGTGAATTTTTAGTGAATTTCTATGTTTTTCATTCTATTTCCTAACTATAACGTCCCTGTATCCTTTGCTTTTTTTCACAGAATATATATATATTTATATATATATATATATATATATATATATATATAGTATACATTATGAAGTGATTAACCTTGAGCTGCAACAACTGAGATACAAATAGTTGAGTGTTATAATTGAAGGAAAATGAATGCTATTAAGCGCAAGTGACACTAATGATAGTGAAAACAAAATCAAAAAGTTTTATTGAACTTTTGCAAACCTCTTAGTATGTTATTTATGTTTACTGATTTAACAAGCATAAGATGTGTTATCAAAATGGAGAGTTGTCAGACTGAGAAAGGCTGTTTGACCAGTCAAAACGCATCTCGAAACAAGAGCTGGAGGACATATTATTGGATACGAGCTGTGCCGTTTGAAGTTTCTATTGGATTTTCTGCTATTTGGTGCAATTGAATGAATGGATTGCTACCTGTCTTGAGTGGAGGCTCTCTTTGATGGAGAGGAGTGTTTGTTTTATATATATATATATATATATCTTTCAGCTTTGTATGGCAGAATGCTGGGAAGAATCAGAACAGAAGCGGAGTTGAGGAAGTACAAGGTCCACCACTTCATATTGATATCCAAGATATCTCCAACACAACTCGCAAAGAAACACCAGCACATTCATGTATAATCACAAAGTGCTCTATCTATTCCCCCATCATCAGTCAAATAATGCACATAAAATCAAGTACTAATATTATCATTTAAGCCCACAGGCGCAACATTTGAGAAATGTTAAAGGAGGAAATTTGTGCATGGAGGATAGCAAGTCTATGACTATAACGATATAAAAGAAGATGCAATGATAGTATTGATATATGAAATTGGCAATAATATTATTACATTTATAAGTATACCATCTTAAGTAAGGAATTGTGTAGTATATTTTCACTTTCATTTAAGCACACTAGGGCCCTGATTTATACTTTTTGATGCAAACCTGGGTTAGCGCAGGTTTACGTCAAAAAGTTTGCCGCCGGCTACCGCCATTCCTGGATGCCAGCCGGGCATCATATTTAAGGAGTGACGCTAGCCGGCACTAAGGCCCAGTTAGCGTCAAAATAAATGACGCTAACCGGGTAGGGGAGGTGTAGGGAACACTGGAGGTTGTGCGTGAAAGAATGGCGCTAATCAGATTAGAGTCAGAAGAATTACTCTAACCTGACTAGCGTAATTGTTTGACGCACAACCCCAATGGACATGACTCCTGTCTTAATATAGACAGGAGACATGCCCCCCCTGCCCAATGGCCATGCCCAGGGGACTTTTGTCCCCTGGGCATGGCTATTGGGCACAGTGCCAAGTAAGGGGGCCCAAGTTAGGGACCCCTATGGCACTTTAAAAAAAAATAACTTACCTGGGCTTACCTGGGATGGGTCCCCTCCCATCCTTAGGTGTCCTCCAGGTGTGGGTGGGGATGGGTGGGGGTGCCCCTGGGTGCAGGGAAGGGCACCTGTGGGCTGCTTCAATGGTCTCTGACCATGGAAATCAGCCCACAGGTCCCCTAACACCTGCCCAGACACAGGCGTTAAATAATGGCACTAAGCAAGCTTAGCGGCATTGTTTAAGGCCCTCCTCCTCCCATGTGTGATTTTTGCACGGGAGGATAAATAAGGCTATAAGGCCTTAGAGTAATTTATTGCCCGGGAATGCCTACCTTGCATCTCATTGACGCAAGGTAGGTTTTCACGGTCAAAAAATGATGCAAACTCCATAACTTTGGCGCTAGACGGGGTCTAGCGGCAAAGTATAAATATGGAGTTAAATTTGCGCCGGATTTGCGTAAAAAAAATGACCCAAATGTGGCGCAAACAGAGTATAAATGTGCCCCTAGTTCTGGTATAAAATGTAACTCAAAGTCGATTGAGAACTGCGTAGCCGAAATGTGGAGCATTTTACCAATGATAGTAGAATAAATAGAGCCCTTTGCGATAATGCAGGAGTGTGAGGCATTTAATTACGAGGAGTTGTGTTGGATTTATCTATCTATCTATAGCTAATTCTATATCCATGCACATATATTACCTACTGGCGGTCACCAGTGAGTAGTTATAATTAGGACTATGTTTCTATAAAAAAAAATTTTTTTAGAAATTCAACATTTATAGTTATGGTTATCTCAGGTAATTATAACTCGTGCCCTAAGGTAACTATACCTCGCCATGCACTGATAATTACCTCACATATTACATCACTCATGACATGTTTGATAACAACATTGATAATATCAATGTAACATTTGCAGTAAAATTATTGAGGAGAAAAGTGTGCACGGTAGGGGCGCAAGTTATAACCACCTTAGGGCACAAATTAGACCAATTCCTTACTTGTGAATCACTATTCTTTAAAATCAAACCCTAAGGAATCACAATTGAAGACCTTGGTGCATGTTTCTATGTTACTTTGTAGTTTCTTATGAGCAAATCATTATTTTTCTCCAATAAGAAATAATGAAATAATGTTTTTGTACATAAAGCCCATAGGTAGTAAACTAGGATGAAGGAAATTAGAGCAAAATATGACAGAAGGTTGTGGTAGGAAGTTTGAAACTCAGAGAGGCATACCCAGACTTTCATATTCTGTATGAATTGTGATTTAACAGTAGTACCTGCATTGCCAACTATTCCATAACACTACATTACTACTACACTGAAGATGAAATAAGAAGCAGAGTTGGCTAGTGCTACATACATGACATGACTGATTAATACTTGTACCCTGCCCTTTACAGCTGGTGTTTAACCCTTTTTTTTCTTGTTTATCTGATACCACCAGGCAATGGAAGGGGACAACAGGACGTCAACAACCGACTTTGTCATCCTTGGCCTTTCTGACCGTCCAGAACTTCAGGTCCCAATCTTTGCTGCTCTTTTAGTAATTTACATGATCACTTTGGTGGGGAATTCAGTGGTCCTTGGCATCATCTATCTCAGTCCTCAGCTGCACACACCCATGTACTACTTCCTGGGTCAGATGTCTTTCTTAGACCTGTGCTCCATATCTGTCACCCTCCCTAAAGCAATGACTGTACATTTGAATGATTTAAAGACCCTGTCTTTTGGTGCTTGTATCGCACAACTTTACTTCTTTCTCTTCCTTGTGAGCACAGAGTCTGTTCTACTTACTGCCATGGCATATGACCGCTATGTAGCCATATGCAACCCTCTGCGCTATACCACCATCATGAGCAAGAAGTCTTGTGCAAAGCTGAGTGCCATCTCATGGCTGATTGGTGTGGTGGACGCCGTTCCTCACCCCTTATTAACCTCCCGTTTATCATTTTGTGACTCGCGCCAACTGAGGCACTTCTTCTGTGACCTCACTGCGCTAATGAAGCTGACATGCGGTGACAGCTACATCATTGTGATCATGACATTTGCACTGGGGGCCCCATTGGGGATTGGCTCCACCCTGTTAACCATGACCTCCTATGCACTAATCATTTCCACCATCTTGAACATCCGTTCTGCTGCTGGGAGGCGCCGAGCCTTCTCCACCTGCTCTGCCCACCTCTCGGCGGTTCTCCTCTTCTACATGACGATCCTCTGTGCCTACCTTAGGCCAATGTCAATGTACTCACATGGTGAGGATCAGCTCTACTCCTTCTTCTATGCTGTTATGATTCCAATGTTAAACCCCCTCATTTATACTCTCAGGAACAAGGATGTTAAAAATGCTTTGAGAAAAGCCTGTGGAAAAAGAAAGAATATCCAAGAAAAATAAAGACATATTTTTAAAGTTTCAGTGGAATATATCTTGGCCGCCCTGCTGAAAGTACAACGTCAATAAGCCTGGATACCCTCTTGGGTGATAAGTGCACTATAAAAATCAATATAGCATCACATACTATTACATAACATAACAACATAACACAACACATTCATACATTCACATGCTGGTGTAAAGCTTCCTCTTTTTTCCAATTCAAGATCAATTTTCAATCTATCATGAAAACAATATTCGAGGTAAAATGGAAGTCAGACTGCAGCAGCCCATTATGAGAGGGCATGTGTTCATAAAAGCACCTTCCTAATTCAGTCAACACCTGTTGTCATTTCTAATAAACATTTGCCTGGTTAAGCAATGATGAAAGTTTCATAGATATGAAAGTGGCATTGGTGTCCCTCAAGGGATTGCAATATTTTTATTTCTGTTTTTTATCATACAACAATATAGGATATATGTAAAATTTGTGCACATCTATATATTATCTCTGTAACTAGGGAAATGCTGCTTTTTGACTTCAACTTTGTCAGATAAACAAGTATCATTGCCATCTTGATGGGAAAACATGCCTTCTATATCCTGGATCTACGATGATGCAACATTGACTAATTAATACAGGGAAGCTTGTTGCCTTGCAAAGATCTGGATTTATGTGAGAACTAATGTGACATTGACCCGGAAAGACTGAATTTCTATAGCAGCCTCTTAGAAAGACACCCTACCACTCTTCAATGTAGCATTCAGTTAGACTGGCACTCGCTGGTATTGAAACCAAAGTCTAATTTCATTGTGCTCTGAATCCAACGCATTCTATCAATTCCAGTATTCAGATCCAGGGCTCCTTCTAGAGTGTCAGACACTAGATAACAAATGCAAGGAAGAAATGGTCAGAAAGCTGTAAGAAGTAACTGAAATGAGCAGCCAGTTATTGGAAGTCAACAATGAAGCTCCTCACTCTGACGATATGGAAAGTGGGAGAATTTACTTTGAGGAGAAAATGGCTGATCATCACTAAATTTGTGTTGTGTAACAAATTAGCCATTCCAACAGCTTCAGATGATCTGTCGACTATAAACTTTCGTCCCCTATCAGGGGTGTTGTACTTATCTGCACATTCAAGATGCCTTTGACTGTTGTTAGCATATTGGAGCACTTTGGGTCAAGAAAGGGGTAACACACGAGAGAAGGAGGTGGTCACTCTGAAGAACAATATAACAAACCCTCTGTGTCAGAAGTTTTTTTGTGTAATTATTTTTATACTTATGGATGGCATCTCTCTTTTCTAGCCACGTCTCTATCAATGTTGCCAAAAATTATTAATGTCCTTCCAAATTACATCACATTCTTGTGTCCCATTATAGCATCCAAAGCCCGGACTTCCCTGGTTATCACAGAAAAACTGTAGAAAAACGTAATACTAAAACACTGATTAAGGCTCCTTGAGTGTTGCATAATGTGGGAGTGACAGTTTTAAAGAACAAGTTACTTACCTTCGCTAACACATTATCTGGTAGAGACATGATCTGGGTGCCGATTCCTTACTTTAGAATCTTTACCAGGTGCCAGTCTGGATCTGAAAACGTTTTATATCTATAGCACGTCTGCACATCAGAAGAGGGTATATATATATATATATATATATATATATATATATATATATAGTTTCTTATGTTATCCCACGATCGCCCAGTAATTTCTTTGGGTCACAGAGAATAATGGCAGCACCTCCAAGTCCAGAATAAAAGGATTCAATTATTTTTTATTCACATCAATCCATCAAGTATGAGGTGCAAAAAGGAATTCCACCCACCACATATTAAAAGGTAATATACACTAGACTGCTAACCATGTCACTTTATGGTCAGCAATTGGTCTCTCCTCAGTTGCCATTACAGGTAGAAATATTTTTGAAAACTCTATTCAGCACTCTATTTGTTTATTCTTTAGTAAAGGAGTATCCCCCACGGCTAAATGTTATCAAATGAAGTACTGATCCCTTGTTTGTTATTAAACATGAACTATGCACATGATCCTGATTATGACATTTGCCTCTTGGCCTTATTTATATATCCCTAGAAAAGTAGTATTTATTGCCACTCCATACTAAGGGCCTCATTCTAAGTTTGGCTGGCGGCGGGCGCCGCCAGCCAAACGGGAACCGCCAAATGGCCGCTCCGCGGTCAGAAGACCGCGGATGCCATTCTGGCTTTCCCGCTGGGCCTGCGGGCGACCACCAAAAAGATGCCCGCCGGACCAGCGGGAAAGACCCTGCAACAAGGAAGCCGGCTCCGAATGGAGCCGGCGGAGTTGCAGGGGTGCGACGGGTGCAGTGGCACCCGTCGCGATTTTCACTGTCTGCAAAGCTGACAGTGAAAATCTTTATGGGGCCCCCAGGGGCCCCACGACACCCGTTCCCGCCATCCTGTTTCTGGCGGTGAAAACCGCCAAAAACAGGCTGGCGGGAAGGGGGTCGGAATCCCCATGGCGGCGCTGCAAGCAGCGCCGCCATGGAGGATTCCCTGGGCCAGGGGAAAACCGGCGGGAAACCGCTGGTTCCCCTTTTCTGACCGTGGCTTTACCGCCGCGGTCAGAATGGCCCTGGAAGCACCGCCAGCCTGTTGGCGGTGCTTCCGTGGTCCCCGGCCCTGGCGGTCCATGACCCCCTAAGTCATGTAATCTCTCCATTGCTAATCCTCCTCTTTATTTTTCTTATGTTGGTCATTTGGTCACAATCCTTAGGTCCATCCTTCAACAAAGTACTAACTAGGGTCAATTATTCTACCACATTTCACATTATTTCCAAAGTGTATCCCTCTAACCATTTTCAAATTATTATGGCACTGTTACAGAGAGTTCACCATTATGTCTGATTGGATAAGCAAAACCTATATATATAGCTAAGGTGCTACCACTTTTTCCTGGATTTATTTTATGTCACCCACACCACTAAATTGCAAATGCGCTCTTACTAACAATACATGGAATAAAAAGAGTATTTTGTGTAACGTTCTATCAGCATTACAAGCGGTTCAAAGCGGGTCTGATAGTTCTCATGAAATCCCAACAGAATTCCCTAAAGTGCAAGTGCATTGTTTTAGCAGCACTATCTCTGGACATTATTATCTTTTATCTATATAGTGCTAAAAACATCTTACGTCACCCAAACCATTAAAATGCAAATGTGTTCTATCGAAAATACAAACAGTTCAGATAGTAATTAGTGCAATGTTCTATCAACAATACAAGCCGTGCAAAGCGGATACAATAATTATCATGATTTCACAAAGCTCCCAGCAGCACTATCTCTGGACATTCAACCTTACTTCATAATTCATCATGTCCATTTCCTTACTTGATCCAGTTACTATAGCCCTGAAATACAAATACATTATATCATCATTCCATATGCTCTAGAAAGGGAAAACCTACATTGTCATGACACCCTAAATTCTCAGTGAAAAAGAATCTAAGACTTAGGAAAGCCCACCACATTCACTACATTCATTATTATGTTTCTATTCTTGGTCATATTCCTAAGGTGCAAGTCATATGTCAGCAGAACCATCCCTGGTCATAAGCTCTTCTTAATGTTCCATCATTGCCATTTTCTTACTTAATCAGTTATCATCATATTGGACCACCTGTGCTGTCTCTGTTCACAGTTCTATGATGTAATTGTTTTGTACACATTGCTACTGACCCAAATTGTCTCTCTTGCATGTTTCAATCCACAGATTTATTGTGTTCATATATATCCTCACTTCTCTGAGGGGTCTCTTTGTCCACTCATCTACATTGACAATCCCCCTTGGTTCTTCATTGTAATAAATGCACATGTAGTTCCACATCTGCATTCAGATCCCATGGAATCTCAGTTTCCATTAAGATGATCCATTTTGATTCCGCTCTGTGTATCCAAAGCTCCCAATCCCCTCCTCAGAGACTGGGACTGCTATGTTGAATACCATAATATTGTAATTCAGTCCGATCACCATTATGTTCTTCCCAAATACGTTTTGCCATTAAATATGTTGTGTCTCTGTTGTCAATTGCTCTGAGGTGCTATATTATGCGGAGTTCAAGTTTATTCAGTACCCACATACTTTTTACCACATGCGCACTCTAGCACATAGACCACATGTGAGGTTTTACAACTTATCATCTCCTTGCTTTTCATCATTTTTCCATCATGTAATTTGAATGCTGTCATGTTTTTTCCAATTGAACATGTTTTGCACTTAATACACTTCCAAAAGCCCATCTCTTTTAGTTTTAGCCAATTTGTACCACAGTTATTCTGAGGAGTCATGTAGCTTTTTGTCAAGTGAACTTCCAAAGACGGTGCTTTCTTATAGGTGGCCTGCAGATAATTTGATAATACTCCTTTTAATGTATCATCTAATAACAATAAATTCCAATTTTCTTTCAACAGTCTTTTGGTTTTTTGACTAGCTGTGTCAAACCGCATTATATATCTGATCTCAATGTCACTCAGTCCATCATCATTGACTTTGCGGTTTGGTATCAAGAGTTCATCATTCTTTTGCTTCTTCGCCCTAGTCATGGAATCTATAAGAACTGATTTGGGATGCCCTCTCTGAATAAATCTGTCATACATATCATCCATCTGTGCTTCCATCCTCTGAACAGTTGCATCTAACTCTCAGAAATTTGCCATAAGCCACACTCTATTTTAGAGCTCGAGGGTGCCCACTATTTGCATGTAATAAAGTTTTACAGTTCGTTGGCTTCCTGTGAATTGTTATGCATACCATGTCATCTTTTATGTACATACCACTGTCCAGATGGTTAATGATTGTTGTGTTGATCTCATAAGTGAATTTTGGGTGCTGCGGATTATTATTGAGCGAGACAATAAATTCCAGTAAGTCTTCTTGGTTCCCTTCACAAATTAAGAATAGATCATCGATATAGCGTGCCCATAATATCACATGTTCCAAAGCCTTCTGATTTTTTACTTGCTAAACTGTCTCTGCCTCCCACCATCTCCTTGTGAAGTTAGTTATGTTGGAGCGAATGACATTCCCATGGCCATTCCTCTTTTCTGCAGACAATAGTCTCCATTAAACAAAAATACATTTTGTGTTAAAAAGAACTGCAGCATTTCCAATAACATTTCAGTACGTTCTAATAAACTGATAGATCTAAATCTAAAGAAATACCTGCAGGCTCTTTAACCATCCTCATGTCTATTGAGGTACAGAGGGACACTAGATCTATTGTGGCCATTATATTGTTCTTTTTCCACGGCATATTATTGATCCTATTCAAAAAAGTCCACGGAGTCCCTCAATAGGATGAAAGGTTCAGAACATAGGGGAATAGAAAAATGTCCACAAATCTGGAAGTGTTGTCAAGTAGTGAACCTATGGAACTTACAATTGGTCATCCTGGGTATATTGTGGGGATGACTGGATTTTCCATTTTAACATATCCCAATTCTTCCTCTTCTATTAAACCTGTATCCAACCCACGCTTGTAATTTTTAATGGTGTTCCACTGTGTGTTCTTCCATCAGGTTCCCCTCCAATTTGGCGTAAGTAACTTTATCTTCAAGTTGCTTCCTAGCTTCTTTTATATAATCCTTATGTTCCATGACCACTATGTTTCTTTCTTTATCTGATGTTTTGATGATAATTGTATCATCATCCCGTAAGTCCTTCATTGCCACCCAATCTCACGTTTGTGCAATCCTGATTTTTTTATACAAGAGCGATCTTGGTCAACCCATCTATCACTGCTTCCTGGAGTAAATCTCTTTTGTTCCCAGTACGGAGTTAGGGGCAAAGCCATGATTTTGGTTTACATTGACTCTGGATCATTGAAACTGTCGAAATTCCTAATATTTGGCATAATTCAAAATCAAATACGTCACTATAAGTTGATATTCCTGGGATCCCCTCGGATTCTTCTTCCAAGCTCGATGGAGTTCTTAAATAGCCCATATCCATGTTAATAATTGGGGTGATGCTTTGAAAACTTGTGTTATGATGCCTAAGGCTTTTTTGATGATTTTTTTGCCCAAATAATTTTTTTTGTAATCCTTTATTTAACAATTGTATATGTCTATCATCGACTTTCTTTGAGGAAAGGTTAACCAGCAGATCTTCCTGTAGTTTCAAATTACTGAATCCTTCTATTTTCCTCCTCTTTTGCCCTTTCCCCTTCCTATTTGATCTCCTTGCCCTCTTACACCCATTCTTTTTTGTGTTCCTCTTCCTCACCACCTCGTTTCCATATTGTAGAGGCTCATCTCCCCAGAAAAATCTAGTCTTGGTCCCACTACTGTCGGGAACCCGTCCCCGAAACTTGGATCGGAACTTTCAACACTTGAAGAGGTCTTGTCTTGTTCAATGGTTTTATCTATACTTTGTCTGGTATAAGAAGAATCAAAATGTAAAGCAAATGTATATACCCTGCCTGTGGAATAATCTATCTTGTCTCTATTAAATTCATTTTTTCATTTGTATCTCCTTCTCATGTTTCTCTAGTCTTTTCTCCATTTCCCCCATTTATTTTTTTACTTCCACTGTGATTTGTGCAGATTCCAAATTATTTTCAATCTTTTTTTATCCTTTGTAATGTCCGTTTCATTTTCTACTCTGCTTGTACCACGAGTGTATGCATTAGTTTCATAGAACATTCATTTGTATCTGCCTGACATTGTTTAAGTAAGTGAGGGTCCATATCATTCAATGGTGGCACTACAAAAGTCCTCAGTCTCCTAGGGACTCTCCTACATTCAATATATTTTCTCAATGTGGCTTTCTCCCAACATTTATGTATCTCCATTATTGTAGCTTGCTCCAATTCTTTCAACAGTTTACTAAGAGATAATTCATGATTTTTTGAAGTGGATAATTCCTGCAGACCCTTATTACTATCCTTCTCAAAAAGGGTTTTAAAGTCCTGTTCTCGTTCTGATATCAGCTCCACCATTATTAGCGATATAGTGTTTTTTTAGAGAAACAACTCTAATCCTAGAGCACCCCCACACTTTTTCACTTTTTTGAATTTTTCTATTGTTATAACACATTCGGACTTAGTTACTCAAATCACAGAAAGTTCAAACTTATTGCTGTCATGTCATTTGTGAGTCAGAGATAAATCAGGGTATGTTCTCACTGCTGTATCAAATTCCTCTGGACAACCGCATTGCTTATCACATTTATATTATTTTTTTACTTTTGTTTCCGCGAGGTAAGGGAGGGAAGGAAAGCAGAAGGTACACCTACCTCACGTCTCCTCCGAGACACCACAGCCAAGGCCCCCTCCCTGCCCACTCCCTCCTTAAACCCCCACTGACTGTATCCGATGTGAAAAATTACACTTTCATTATTCTGCAGCTTTCCAGCTCCTGGCAGCGGCAACCAGAACCCCGCTCTGCTCCATCATGAACCCCAGCAGATGCTCGTGAACCTCCCGAGAGACTTTGCGACCCGTTCACTTGCTTCATTCCCTGGTTAACAGTGCTCTGTTCCGCTCCATCGTGGACTCCACCTGGTGCTAGCAGATCTCCTGTGAGGCACCGTGATTCGTTCACTTCTCACTTTCACTCCACTGCATTGAATTTGCCTCATACACAGCAGGTTTGTGTCATTCTCTGACGAATATCAAAACCAAAATGAATAGAGCCGTGTCACGTTATTCATCGAAACTTTCTCCTCTGCAGTCTGCAACCCCCGCTCGTCTCCGAGTGCACATCCAATGCAGTCCGGGCCCTGCACTTATCACTGTTTCTTATTCTATCCCATGATCGCCTCCCAGTAACTTCCCTGGATCAAATCGCAGAGAATAACGACAACACCACCGAGTCCAGAATAAAAGGATTCATTTATTTTGTCTTCACATCAATCCATCAAGTGCGAGGTGCAAAAAGGAAATTTGGCACAGCATTTCGGCCTGGAGCCTTCAACGAGCCAGAGTTACATAGTAACAGAGTGTATTCAACATGTGGAATTCCACCCACCACCTATTAAAATGTAACATACACTAGACTGCAAACATTGTCACTTTATGGTCACCAATTTGTAAACATATTTCTGAAAATTCTATTCAGCACTCTATTTTTTTATTCTTTACTTTCTATTTAAATAGGAGTGTACCCCACAGCTAAATGTTATCAAATGTATCAAATGTTATCGAAACATCTGCAAGTGATTCTCACTAGATATATACATATATAAATATAATATATACTGACATAGGATTATCAAATAAAAATAAAATAAAAAAAACACCTATGTAGTTACCAATGAAATACATATTTCTCTTTATTTATTGATTACTTATATTAATCATATATATATATATATATATATATATATATATATATATATATATATACGAGTATGTGACTCTTATAATGATTAAGACTCATCTACAGATGATTTTGTATATATTAACGGGTAACAGAACCTGGTCAGAGCCCCACAACTCACCACATCTTCGATTCCCCTAGGTCTCCTGTTTTCAAAAATGCACAGGTTTGGTAGGTTTCCCTAGGTGCCGGCTGAGCTAGGGGCCAAAATCTACAGGTAGGCACCTCTGTTTTCTGTAAAAAAATAATGGGATGTGTCCACGTTGTGTTTTGGGCCACTTCCTTTGGTGGGCGCTAGGCCTACCCACACAAGTGAGGTACCATTTTTATCGGGAGACTTGGGGGAACGCTGGGTGGAAGGGAATTTGTGGCTTCTCTCAGATTCCAGAACTTCCTGTCACCGAAATGTGAGGAAAATGTGTTTTTTTAGCCATATTTTGAGGTTTGCAAAGGATTCTGGGTAACAGAACCTGGTCAGAGCCCCACAAGTCACCCCCTCTTGGATTCCCCTAGGTCTCTAGTTTTCAGAAATGCACAGGTTTGGTAGGTTTCTCTAGGTGCCGGCTGAGCTAGAGGCCAAAACCTACAGGTAGACACTTTGCAAAAAACACCTGTTTTCTGTCAAAAAATGGGATGTGTCCACGTTGTGTTTTGGGGCATTTCCTGTCGCGGGCGCTAGGCCTACCCACACAAGTGAGGTATAATTTTTATCGGAAGACTTGGGGGAACATAGAATAGCAAAACAAGTGTTACTGCCCCTTGTCTTTCACTACATTTTTTCCTTCCAAATATAAGAGAATGTGTAAAAAATACATCTATATGAGAAATGCCCTGTAGTTCACATACTAGTATGGGCACCCCGCAATTCAGAGATGTGCAAATAACCACTGCTCCTCAACACCTTATCTTGTGCCCATATTGGAAATACAAAGGTTTTCTTGATAGCTATTTTTTACTCTTTATATTTCAGCAAATGAATTGCTGTATACCCGGTATAGAATGAAAACCCACTGCAGGGTGCAGGTCATTTATTGGCTCTGGGTACCTAGAGTTCTTGATGAACCTACAAGCCCTATATATCCCCGCAACCCTTTCAAAAATCTGAGAATTGCAGGAAAAAGTTACAGAGTAAAACGTAGAGAAAAATTGCAGATTTTTTCACCTCAATTTCATTTTTTTTTTTTTTCAGTTGTTATTTTCTGTAGGAAACCCTTGTAGGATCTACACAAATTACCCCTTGCTGAATTCAGAATTTTGTCTACTTTTCAGAAATGTTTCGGTTTCTGGGATCCAGCATTGGTTTCATGCCCATTTCTGTCACTGACTGGAAGGAGGCTGAAAGCACAAAAAATCATAAAAATGGGGTATGTCCCAGTAAAATGCCACAATTGTGTTGAAAAATTGGGTTTTCTGACTCAAGTCTGCCTGTTCCTGAAAGCTGGGAAGCTGGTGATTTTAGCACCGCAAACCCTTTGTTGATACCATTTTCAGGGAAAAAACCACAAGCCTTCTTCTGCAGCCCCTTTTTCCCATTTTTTTGAACAAAACAAAATTTTCACTGTATTTTGGCTAATTTCTTGGCCTCCTTCTGGGGAACCCACAAAGTCTGGGTACCTCTAAAATCCCTAGAATGTTGGAAAAAAGGACGAAAATTAGGCGTGGGTAGCTTATGTGAACAAAAAGTTATGAGGGCCTAAGCGCAAACTGCCCCAAATAGCCAAAAAAAGGCTCGGCACAGGAGGGGTAAAAGGCCTGGCAGCGAAGGGGTTAAGGAATCCCGACTGTGCACATATATATCAATGCTCACTAGCGTACAATCAAATGCTCAAATACTCCACGTAGAGTATGGTATATACCAAAATAGTAACAACTCCTAAGCACATGCTTTTCGTCAGAGTAATGTAAACAATATCACTTTTATTTCAGGTGTATATAAAAGTGATAATCTGCTAAGACACTGTTATTGACAAACATGAAATGGAAAGTCATCACTTTACACCAAGCAATGACGATAATGAAAGTAGCCTTGAACGTTAGGCATGAAAAGCCCTATAGGGTTCCAGGACATTGTACACCCAAATAACAATTTAGGGAAAAATAGCACCTGCCAAAAGCAGGCACACTCACCGGGTGCCACAATTAGGTTATAACAGATATATAACTGAAAAAGCCTCACTGCCTTGCCGAAGCATGGCTCTTCTGCGGAACAAGTAAAGACACCTTACTAGTCAATACAGGAGTTATGAACCAAGCTAATTCTGTGGTCTACCCCTACTGTCAAGGAAATGCCTTAAAGCTGAGTCTGCCTGTGCACCAAATAATTGGGCACCATCAAACGGCATGTCAGGCAATGTGGCTTGGACTACTTCTGAAAACCTGAGGTACATAACTAGGCATGGCGACACAGAGTAACTGAGGAAGCCATTGCTCGACCCACAGTCAGTGGTATCCATGCCACAGCAAATTATTAGTTTAGCTGCTTGCTGGCCACCCTGAATCATAGGAGTAAGACTGCTCCTGATTTCTTCCGGAAGCATAGGCAAGATGTTCTCTAATGAGTCCCATAATGAATGAGAGAAACATCCAAGAACACAAGTTGTATTCATATAGCATAGAGCAGAACTTGTGGAGGAACAAATATGCCTGCCATAGACGTCTACAGTCCTGGACTTTCTATCAGATTGGACATGTGGGAGAGGCTCTACATCATGGAAAGCTAAAGCAACCTGTACCACCAAACATCGATGAGTAGGATGTCTTATTAGACAAGCCAGATCACCAAGGACAGGTCGGTCCCTGTGGGATATAGCACGGTCAACAGGCGCCTCACCTCCATAGGAGGGAAATATGCCTGAGACTGGAGAAGAATCCAAGTCACTAGCTGCAGCTAGATCAGTCAACCAGGTGTCCTCTCCATGAGGTTTCAACTCCTCTACCGCCTCGCCAACATCTCCCTCAGTAGGATAAACATGAGTAGACTCTTATGGAGGAAGATCAGGAATAACCGGCATGAGTGGCGCCATTCACGACATCCACAGGCGGCGAGAAGGTGATTCCTCAACATCGTTTTGGACTTCACACAGAGAGAGGGATTCAATTTCGATCCGCGCCGCCAGTGGAATTGCCAGAGTTGGATGGTTGGATACCATTGGCAAAGGTGGGAACCCCAAATGGGCTGTGTACCGGCACCAAAACGACTTCGCCAACTGATGCTGAAGGCCGAACTGAAGCCAAGGGTGGCGTGGACATAGTTAAGGCGCTTTGCACCTTCTTGGGACCAACAGGTGCTCCAGAGGGAGGTGATTCACCAAAGACAATGTGAAGGGAAGTGTAATATTCACGCATCGGTCAAGAGTCGCCCCATGCCCTGGAACAGAAGGTAGATTAGGGAAGACTCCGACCTTGCTCATTGACCAAAGAATGGTGTGAGGTCATATGCGGTAAAGTCAGGAACTTTCGTGACGTTCGCCGCTTACATCAAGACTTACCTCCTCACATCAGTGGAGAATGGTGTCCATGAGAGCGACTCCTTGAACAGGCCCACGAACGGGCATCAGTCTGAGAAGGAGACCTCATCAACAGGAAGACCGGGAGGACTCTGACATATGTGTCACCAGATGCTTCATTCAACGCTGCCGCAGAGCTTTCAGCCGAAGTTGACATCAGGAGTTGCACTCTTCGGCATCATGGTGCTTACCTAGGCACCACATACAAACTGAGTGGGGGTCCCTAGCCGACATTTGTCATCCGCAGGACCCACAGGGTTTGAAACCCAAAGACATGGAAAAAGCACACGGTTCCAGTACAAGGAAAACATAGAGGTGGGCCCCAAATGGCCCGACTAACTGTTACTGGATTAGCGTTGCACGAGCAGAAAAGAAGGAACTGAGGTCAGCCAGGGGGTTGTATGGACTGTGCTGACATCACATCAGGTGGATGACATTGATATGGAGTTGCATAACACCTTCTTCCGACACGCAGACGTGCTATGGGGAAAAAGTTTCCGGGTCCAGGCTCATGTCTTGGGGAAGATCCTAAAGTAAGTTGTGGCTACATCTATCTATTAGATACACCTTTTTGTTTAATTTAATGAAGAACAAACAGTTGTGATAAATACAGTCATACCTTAAAGGGAATTCCTTAGTTACTGAGTGAAGATTTAAGGACAACTTTTAAGGCAGTGCACAGTGGTGGTGAATGAGTTGCCAGAGCACAGAATTTTGGTTTTAAATTTTCTGGCTACGGTAGACATGAAGGCTGAATCTTCTCAGTGCCAATAAAGCACTCATCCATCCATCTGCCCAACCCACTAAACCCCAAAGGACTGTGCACCGGCAACAAAATGGCTTCGCCAACTGACGCTGAAGGCTTAACTGAAGCTGAGGGGAATCCACCAGCGTGGACACCGTCAAAGCACTTTGCAACTCCTTGGGACCCACAAGTGCTTCACAGTGAGGTGATTCATCAAAGACAGCATGGAGGTAAGTGTAATGTTCATGCATCCGGTCAAGAGTCGCCCCATGCCCTGGAAAGGAAGGGAGAAGCAGGGCAGACTCTGACCTTGCTTTGTCGACCAACGAATGGTGGGAGGTCATATGCGGTAAAGTCAGCAATTTTTGTGACTTTGACCGCTTGCATCAAGACTTATTTCTTGACATCCACGGAGAATGGTGTCCATGAGAGCTACTCCTTGAAAAGGCCCACAAACGGACATCAGTCCGAGAAGGAGACCTCGGTTGACAGAAATGCCACCAGAAGCTTCATTCAACGCTCTGGCAGAGCTTTTGGCCGAAGTTGACAACAGTTGTCGCACTCTTCAGTGTCACGGTGCTCGCCCAGGCACCACATAAACATTGAGTGGGGGTCCCTAGCCAACATTTGGCGTCCACAGGACCCACAGGGTTTAAAACCCAAAGACATGGAAAAAGCACACTGTTCCAGTAAAATGAAAACGTAGAGGTGGGCCTCAAACTGCCCAACTAACTGTTACTGGATTTGCGTTGCAAGCACAAAAAAGAAGGAACTAACGTTGGTGAAGGGTTATATGGACTCAGCTGACATCACATCCGGTGTACGACGTTGATATGGAGTTGTACAACGCCCTCTTACGACACACAAACGTGTTATGGGGA
This sequence comes from Pleurodeles waltl, assembly GCF_031143425.1. Taxonomy (NCBI): domain Eukaryota; kingdom Metazoa; phylum Chordata; class Amphibia; order Caudata; family Salamandridae; genus Pleurodeles; species Pleurodeles waltl. The sequence continues at coordinate 48,788,911 of NC_090446.1, read as the reverse complement.
AGATTCTAAAGTAAGGATCCAATGGCTAGATGTCGCTGTCAAATACACCTTTTGTTTAATTTAATGAAGAACAAACAGCTGTGATTAATGCAGTCATATCTTAAAGGAAATGAATTAGTTACTGTGTGAAGATTTAAGGACAACTTTTAAGGCAGTGCAGAGGGGTGGTGTATGAGTTGCCAGGGCGCAGAATTATGGTTTACAATTTTCTGCCTGCGGTGGACATGAAGCCTGAATCTTCTCAGTGCCAATAAAACACTCATCCATCCATCCACCCAACCCATCTACCTACCCCATCCATCCACCCATCCATCCATGAATCCACCCAACCAACCCATCCATTCATCTATCCATCCATTCATGCACCCATCCATCCATTCTTTCCTCCATCCTTCTTCCCTTGTGTGCTTCTATGTGTGCTCTCTGTACCTGTAATAGAGTGGGATCTGGCAGCTATACTTTAGAAGGGTCTGTAATCCGAGTCAGTCTCAAGGAATCTATCCACCTGTCCCACCCCAGGGTGGAGACGCTGGACACATCAGCAGTGCCACGGAACACTTACTGTATGCTTTGCAGGGTGGAAAACAACCCTCCGGGGGCGGGACACAAATTCCTCAATGAACATACAGTGAGCGCCCTTTGTGTGACTTATGTCCTTGGAACAATTGCCGTTCACCACTGCAGCCTGGTGCCCTGCCTATCAGGGAAAATTAGTATACCATTACCATGTCACATCGCAAGCTGTCAAGAGATTAGAGGTGCACTGAGATTTTATATTTTGGAGATTTTCAATCTCAGTATGTGCCATGAGAATGTCAGGTATATCAGACTAGGGCCCAGATTCTGAAAGGTGTCACCGAATGCAGCAGAGCAGCCACAAATGCAGTGCTGCATTGCGTGACAGGGAGAGCAGGCTTCAGCTGCCTTGCACCAGGCACACGCCTTCGACCATAGCGCTAGGGTGCGTGCATCGGACTACCTCAGTTTTTGAACAGGAAGGGTACAGCACACATCCAAAGTCAGAGAAGCACAGAGAATTGAAAACATTTCTTTGTTTAATGCCTGCTTTTCAGCGGCGTTAATTTGTGGTGCCAAACCCTGTCCTCTAATGTTAGTGAATAGGGTTTTGCATCAAAAAGCATGAATGGTTGCATGGGAACGCCCATGTACCGCCCATGTAACACCCCATTGGCGCAAACTAATGCAAAGCAGCGTGTCATGCTACTTTTTGTTACTTTTCCATACAAACCAACACAAATACCAGTTTGCGTTGGTTTCTTAATCCCCAAAAAGGTTTAGCATCAGTTTAGCATTAAAAAGGTAACGCTAAACCTGCGGCTAAACATTTGTTACTCTGGACCCAGGGCCCGTAGTCCCAAAAACATGACGCAGCGTGGTGCTGCAAGCCAGCTTGTTGCACCACCCTGTGTCATTAGGAAAGTGCAGGGATGCATCATATTTACAGCAAAAGGACGCATCCCTGTACTTCCTAGGTGTCCCGGAAGTGAGCAGCACTAGCCTGAAGTAGAGCAGTCTGTTATTATTTGTCTCGAAAGTGAGCAACAGAAGCAGTCTGCTGCTTGATGTCCCAGGGTGAGTAACAGGAGGAGGCCATTATTAGGTGTCTTGAGAAGGAACTCTACAAGCCTGCAGTGCCTCAGGATGTCTCCAGGCATCCCAAGAGAAAAACGCATAAGCCTGCAGTAATACAGGCTATTACTAGGTGTGACAGAAGTGAATAATTATAGAAAAGCTAGCCTTTTACCAGGCGTCCTAAAAGTGGGTTTCTCCAACTTGTGAGCTCCAGTTAGCTCCCCAGCTACCTGTAAGTAGCTCTCCTGTGTGCTACTTTAATTAGCTCTATTAAATTACTCAGGTCTAGGAAATGTTAACCCATCAAAGTATATATATATATATATATATGTATATATATATATATATATATATATTATATATTGTTACAGGGACTTTATAGTTAGGAAATAGAATTAAAAAGTACTTTAGAAATTCACTACAAAAAAACAAGGTTAGACGAACATTATAGTTAGGTTCAAATTTTACATGCACAAAACCATAGAAATTCTACAGTTATCGTTATACTTATCTGATGTCACCAGTGATGGCATAAATTATGTCATAGAACATGTCATGAGTGATGTCATATGTAAGGTCATAAGCAGTGCATGGTGGGGGGCGCAAGTTAGAGTTAACACTGATCACTATAACTGGTGAATTTCTGTGATTTTTTTAGCTCAAAATGTTAATGTTATCACTGGCATATTGTCCTAATTATAACATTACTTTAATCTTTGCTTTTTTCAAAGGATTTTTAAGTTGTTTTTTTTTAAATAGATCTTTTTTGACACCTAACTATAACGTTACTTTTACCTTTATTTTTTTTTAGTGAATACAGATAGATAGTTAGATAGATAGATATATAGATAGATAGAAAGATAGGTAGATAGATGGATAGATAGATAGATAGATAGATAGATAGATAGATAGATAGATAGATAGATAGATAGATAGATAGATAGATAGATAGATAGATAGATAGATAGATAGATAGATAGATAGATAGATAGATAGATAGATAGATAGATAGATAGATAGATAGATAGATAGATAGATAACTGTGGGAAAACAGCAAAAAGTACTCTGGATCGATCATATGTTGTTGATTCTCCCTGTGCCTTTGGCAGGATTCTCAGATGCTTCCTTTGAAAATTGCTTTGGGAAGAAAGTGAACCACCAGATCTTCTAAGTATTCTGATGAGATTACACCATCCTTGTGGCAAAATCTCAAAGCCTTTGCCTGCAAAGAAGGCACTATGCAAGGGACGCACAATAGCCACATTCCCTTCTGTTTTTTTAAAGAACATTTTATTAGATTTATCAAATGTCATGCTACAGTACACAAATCCAACAGGGCTGTGTAACATTTCCTTGTCCATGTGCCCCTGTTGTGTCACCCTACTCATCCAAAGATCAAGGAGCACACCAGTTTCAAAAGTATATTCTCCACCAACTTAGACACGTTGGTTCTCTACAGTTAGTATCAAGTGTCTCTCTGGGTTCCAGTTTAATCTCAATACCCAGAGTGTTTGTGGACACGCCAGATTGTAAATAATCAAACACGGGTTTCCACACAGCTTCAAATTTCTTGCGTTCGTCCTGATGATCATATGATATCATTTCTATCAGCATTAATGTCATTACTCTCCTCTCAACCAGGTACTTCAGTTTGTAAGCAAGGAGTTATATCATACATGTCTTCTATTTGGCCCCAAAATCTCCATTTAACTCTTTGTGGATGATGTTCTGTTGGTTTCAAAGATGTCCATGTCTTGCAGATTCCCCTAGAATAATTCAAGGCATTCTGTGCCCCAAGGAGTTTAGCCATCAACTTTTTGAAAACTAAGATGATGGACAGGGCCGTAGTTAGGTCAGTAAGATTTGGTGGCGGGGGTGAGTGTGGGTGGGATTTTCCAACACTCCCCCTGGCATGTATTGTTAAAATACATTATTTGACAAGCAGGGCACATGAGAGGGGCTAAAGGGTCAGTAGAAATGGAGATGAATGCAGACTGGTAGTGGTAAAAAGTGAGAGAAAACACAATACATTGCAAAATAAACAACATTTTTGAAGATTTAAAAAACAGAGTGAGAGTGTGTGCTTTTTTATCTGTGTGTGCATGCAAAATTACTTGTGAAATCCGACAGGTACTCCGCCATGCCCGATTGAAGAATACATTAATTGGAGGGAAGTAACACCGCAAACACCCTGAGAAATGCGTGACATTAGCATGCGGACACCAGCACTAAACTGTGTTAGTGACACCCCTGGTACCTGGCACATGGCAGGGCTGTACGTGATGCATTAGTTTCTGCACTTTAATAGTAACAAATGAAGCTGTGATTGCTGGCCAGTGCATATACAGCGTTCTGAAGTTCATGTTTTCAAATCCGAGCAAGGCTGTCTCTGTCTTTCATTTTTCCAAGGCCAGTAAATTGAGTACCATTACATTAGGTGTCTGTGACTTGCTGTACCTCTTACTTTACAACAATGAACTTTAGCAGGAAAGGCCTTGAGCGGTAAGTTCCCAAAGTTGTGTTTAATAGTAACATACGAGAACTGTAAAGGTGTTGGGGGGGGGCTGGGGAGGCAGGGAATGCGCTGGGAGGGGGGCAATCTTAGCCACAATTATTTTAATCATGTTTTTTCTATTGAAAGACTGTGGCACGCTGTCGTTTTGCTTAGAAAACCGAACCTAATAGGTAGATTTCCATATGATTAGTTAAATCTGAGGTACATGTTTAATGTGTAAATGTTAAGGCGTGCAAGACCTGTGAGATCTCTAAGATCTGCCTTACCTAAGGGGTTGCCCTGTTGTCTACGTGCCAAGGTTTGTGTAACTTGAGTGCTGGCTGTGCTGTGTGCCGAGTCTGAGCCTTTTGGTACTCTGTGACTGGAGTGATAGCTCTGTTGTGTCTGAGCTGGTATTTCCTTTGTACTTAGAGATAGCAATGCTTTCCAAAGCCAGGGCCTCTAAGTATGTGTAACCCATAGTGGTATGTGAGACACAAGCCTTCATTTTCTGTGCCACCAGGGTGCGTCAATCATTTTGAAATGTCATTGGGGGGGGGGTTGGGGGGAATGAACATCTTAAAAGTTTGACTTTTAACTCACTCTCTTCTTTTTATATCAGAAACCCTGCTTATATAATCTGGGCTTGCGCCTGAAATTGCTGGTCCTGAGACGCTGCCATGATGAGGAACACAACAAGACGCTACCAACCACCAAATCTGAGATGTGTTTCAAATGCATTCTCACCCACAGATGTTTCCAAGCCTCAAGCATGAGTGATTCCAGGTTTCATTTAAATGCTGCCTTTAAAAGATTTCTTTACTCTCTATTCTAGTGCCACAACAAATTCCGGACACTCGTGTTTGAAGTGGGAAGAGAGTGGACCAGCAGCCTAGAAAAGCAGCTTTAAGAGAGTTGCAGATGTTTTAAAGTTCTCTCTAGTCCCAAAAGGTGGCACTGCATGTACCTCCTTTCATATCATTGAAGCAGCTGCTTTCTTGTAATGGCAGCAAGGTGTCACTCAAAGTGACACGCATGAGGCACCAAAACGTCACACCTGATACACTGAAAACATGTAAATGTCACACCTAAGCAATTTGAAAACTTGACTGCTATTTTTCAGTTTCCTTTTAGAGTTTATGGTTGCTTAGTTTCGGGGTTTTTCTGACATTCACATAGACTTCATTGCTTTACTCACAAGAAAGTGTCACTCTAAGTGTCACACATTTGGCGGTAGAACCACTCATACAGACACCGAAATCTTGAAACTCTCATCCATACATGCTCTGAAGCCATAGCAGATGCGAGGAGCGGTGTTTTATTTCTCTGGTTACTCCCTTGAACTGATAATAAAGACGCTCCCATGAACATTTCCCAAACATCAGTGGCTTTATAGACCTCCACTCACGTTCATCCCACGCTTTATTGGATGCAATTACCGCGCAGAAGCACGGTCTAGTAACAAGCGTGCGCATGCGCAAAAGCGTCCAGGCCCGCTCTGTGGCATGTGACATGCGGGGTGGTGAGCACGTGCATGAACAACCGTTGTTCTCGCGCCTTCTTTGAGACTTTCCCTCCAGACCCAGGACACACCTGACCGGCGAGGTTGTAGGCATCCGCCTCCACTGCCCCCGTCCCACCGGAGGAAAGGCAGGAAACGGGTTGTGTGTGTGTTTGAGGTTGTATGTCCTGGGGTGACATAGCTGTTAGTGGTTTACTTCTGGAAGCCAGCTCTTTTGGCCTTGTAAGGGCTTGTTTAAACAAAGGGTAGCGCCAGCAGTGTATTTTTGGGAATTTATGTATTTAAGAAAACTTTTATTTTCGTTTAATAATACACACAAGCCATACTAAAACTATGGAGATTGTGAACGAGCTGGTGCTTAAAAGTTTTGTTACCATATTGTCTTTGCTGGTGCTTTTTTATTTTGCAGAGGTACAAGCATGGACACCTGAATCAAAGATGAGATGTTGGCTGGTCCGATATATATCTTTCTACTGAAATGAAGGAACTAGAAAGGAAACAAAAGCTGAGTTTACAGTACATGACAGAAGCATGCCATCTGGAAGCCTGTAGGGCTCTCAGGTTATGTGTTAATAGAATTGCCATGAGACATTGTCATCCGACGCTCAGTTTCCACTCTTTTCTCCCTCTCTCTTGACTCTGTTTCTTCAGCCGCGGTAATTGTGTCAGGCGGTAGCTATCTCTTCTCATCTCACTGTCCCCTGTTGATGGTTTGAGGAGAGAGCGCTCCTGGAGGCAGTTCAGGCAAGAGCTTGGGCTGAGGCTTGCTATTCTAGCTTTGGTAGCAGAACAGGCAACGGTCATGGAAGCAGGTCAAGTTAAGAGCGTGAGAGGAGGGAACTCTACTGGAGTCAGCTTATATCCTGGAGAGGCGGCAACTCTCCTGGAGATACCACATACAAGAGTCAGCTCTCGTCTCCCTGCAGCTCCCTCCCCCCTCTCTTGCCTCGCCTTGCCTAGCTCTGCACTGAGAGCAGGATGCATCTCTCCCGGATGCAGCTAAGACACAATCCTGAGAGGGGTCACCCCCTCCCACCTCAGAGCAGAGAGGAGTGAATTCTCCTGGAGGCGGCCAGGCAAACGGTTGGGAGGAGGTAATTTTCTTGGAACTAACTCATTTTGTGGAAGAAACTGTTTGAATGTAAAAACGAAAATGAACTAATACTACAGTTCTTCACTAATAAAAACGAATTAAACTTCTTTCTGTGGAGAACTCAGTGGAAGTGAAGAATGTTTTCCCTCTCCTTGCAAGCCCACCGTGATGCAAAGTTTTCCACCTTTCACAACTGTCTTGGCAATCTTGGGTCTCCTGATCACATGCTCTGGTACTTCTTCCATTATAAGATCATCTTTTACGTTCTTAAACCTCTAAACATTCTCTTGCAAATCAGTGGTCCATTTATCCAACTCATTCAACTTAACTGCAGTATTTGATACTGGCCCTTAAATTTTTCTAGCTTTTTTTTTTTCCTTAGAAGCTTTCGTATTGGTCCATCTGGTTCAACAATTTTGAAGCTGTTCATCTTGGGATATCGGATTCTATCAGGAAATCAGAATTTGTGAATTGAGCAATAATCACATCATTCTTTAAGGTAAACTTTCCAATGCTGATTGGAATCTAGGTTACCTCCAAAACTTGTACAAGTTACCCTTCATAGTTCATGACAGACTCTTTGGTCTTTTTTAGCTGCTCAGAGATCTGCCACCCAACCCCAGTATTTCATTTTTTTTATCTCCATACATTTTTAATTAAACACAGAAGAAAATTAAGGCCCTTCAGGGGATACGTGGGGGAGGCACATGTAGCACCCCTAACTCTACAGGAGCATAACATATGTTCTTTTAGTGTATTCACCTATGTGTCAACCACTGGTTATCACTAACTTCAAAATGTAAATAGGGCAATCAGAAGCTATTTCAGTCCATCCACCTTACAGTTGTGATTGCGCTGTCAACAGATGGTTGTTACAGAATCCTCCCAGGTTGCTCGAGGGGATTGGAGGGAGAAGACATACCCTGTAGAAGAAGTCAGCACTTCACGTTGAGGATTTCTTCTCCAGCCTTTCAATACAGTAATGCTAAGGAATAGAAGCAAATAGAACTCAAATACATTTGCTCATCAGTCGAACTGTAAAATGAGTGATGATAAACATTAATCTTTGGTGACGTCCTACCTCATCTAGACTAATAACTTGTTTCTCTTTGATTTTAACATGAGTAGGTGATACATTGCAATAGATATTCTTATAATAACACTCAGCTCAAGTTCCTACTTGAATCTATTGATCTGTTTTACATTGAACCCAATAACCATGTCTGCTTCGTTTTGTTATTTTACTGAAAGTCGATACCCTTCAGCCTGGACTTGAAATATTTTTATTATCCTTCTCACTGCACAGGCCCTGTTCATACTTTCTATTTTACTTACTTGCTTTCTATCATCAGCTCTATTTTCTGCTGTTGAAATACTTGCATATCAAAACAAGAGATACAATGAAACTCCTGAATGTTCCTTAGTTGTAGTCTATATGTAAGCATATATGAGTCTGATTTAAATTACTGTGCGGTTGATGCTTCCCTGTCTGTTTATTCTTCCAGTACTTGGTTGGCTTCCCCAGCAACACAGCTACATTCAGGATTCCCTACATCTGGGAGCGGAGCTTGTGACGATCCCTGTGGAGATTTGCCTATTCCTTCCTAGAGTGTTGTAGTAGACTTTTGTCCTGGGACAAAAGCGGTCTATTGCGTGTCAGACTTCAAAGTGTCTAGCAAATCATGGCAGGAAGGATGTCCCTTATGTATCTTTGTCCACAGAATGGGTGCTGAAACTTTGAAGTCTCACATGACCACGAAGACCAACATATTGAGTAGTGAACTGGAACAAAGTGCCGCATCGGTGCCCAGACCATGTTGTTAAACAAAAAATGGTGGCATCCAGTAAACCGAGTGAACTTATTATTCATAAATCAAGCTGCTATTCTTGAGTTAGTCCTTGAAAGTGCAGGGCAGCAAGCTGCCTTACTCCAGGACCTCACTCTACAAGTCAGTGCTAAAAGACACGCTGATCTTTCCAGTGAGCGTTGTTTCAGTGAGTGTTTAAGTAGTGATTTAGTCTCAACCCTACATGAGAAGTACGAATTAGCTAAAGTCGCCACCTCCAGTCTCTCTGTTCTAGAATATCAGGGAGCATTACCAGAATCCTTGGGATCAGCAAGTTTCGTGTTCAGTTTCAGTTTCACTTCCTCCAGTTTTCTTCATTCTCCCTGCTGGATCTCTTCACCTCCCTTCTGGGAAATGTGATCACTCAAATGATTCCACTGAAGAATTTTCCTCCTGGGAATCTTCAGAGCTGGGTGTTGTCTGGAAGCTGGTGCAGTTACTCTAATCTCCCACCCATTGAGATCTAGACTTATGAATTGTGGTTCTTCAGTAGAGGTATCAGTACCATTCGTTCCCCCCGAACCTCCCTTGTTCAGAGGAAAGATTGTCCTTTGCCTGTACTCAGGTTTGGTAGAGTTGTTGATGATTTCTACCACTGCATTGATGTCTGCTTCCAGAGCAGCTAATCATTAGTTGGAATTTTCACATTAAAGCCCTCCTACTGTACTTTTCTTTAGGAAATTGTCATTTTTGAGCTTATGTTCGGTGTTGGATTTTCATGCTAATGATGGATTTTCCATGGTCGTTTTTTATAGCTTTAGTGTTTCCGCCTTAACCATACACTAAAAATCATTCAGGATAGCAGATAACAGGCCATGGCAATAAACATTAAAGACCGAAAAGATGAAACCAAGAGGGCATATAAAGAACATATCCCTAAACACATATCAAATACCAAAATAACAATCCAAAATGTGCTAATTATATCACCAAGTTGAAATAAACTGATTTTCATTATGCATCTGTTTACCTAACGATGATTCAGTACTTCATATTTAAAAAATGAGTGAGTATTAAAAAGATTAAACGTATTAAGAATATTCCTATATTTCCTTCCGTAGTATTAACCATGCACACAGTATATAGGGTGGAACATGAAAAAAGCAAGGTGTTGCTGGTTCTAGTCCAAAATGATATGTCATCAGGGTAAAATCTTGTATCAGATTGCTTGATGAAAAAACAGTTTTCGCCATACCCCCTGGAAAGTCAAGAAAAAAAAACCAAAATTGCAATTTAGTTTATTTGCCCCCAGGCTGGAATTGCAAGAAAACACCACTCACAGGGAGTATCTCACTGTACTCGAGTAACTCTTGTCAGGAGGAACTCAAGTCAAAATTTTACTTATATGGAGTCTTATGTCTCCGGCTTACCTGCTCTAGATGTGGTTTAAACACAGTATTACCTTTGATGGCCAGGTAGGTAAAAGTCTGAGAAGCAGCCTCAGTGGTAAAAACTTTGGTACTAAAACTGAATGACCAGTTTGCCTCCATCACTGCTCTATTTGTATTGGGTCTGATTGAAGCAAGATTAACCCATGCAATTGTTTCACTTGCCTTGCCCACTGGTTACAACTGATCTCCTTTTTAGATGTTACTTCTAGCAGCCAGGCTTGTGGCCAGAAGTTGGTTTTTAGGGAAGCATGCTGGCTGTTCGAACTTTGTGCAATACAAAGCTTATTAAGTTATTTTGTTAAAAAAAAGCAGGCGGCGTGAGCTGATAGTTCACCCTCCCACACCTCCTACCTTAGGTGGTGGATGTCCAGACTCCACAATCATTTTTTTTTTTTTTTTGCTAGAAGATGTCCTACTTGGGACATTCTGCATCAGGAAATCATCACACTTTGAAGGCCCATAAGGTTAAACTATACCTCACATATATTTAGGAAACGTCATCTCTTTATAAAGTATGGAGTTTCCTAATTCCGACCAACTTCGTAAGTGAAGTTTTACTAATTTAACATACCTTTACCGAGGGCTTGGAGCATACCCATTAAGAACATTTTTGGAAATTAGTGGCAAACAGTGTGTTTGAAACAGCGTAGGGCTGCAACAGTGGTGAAAACTAAAAGAATGTAAATAATATTTCACAGGGGAATTTGAGAAGGGTCCATGGTGAGTTTCGCTAAAATTTGTGATGAAAGATGGAGCAATTACATTTTATCAAAAACACCAGTCAAAACTATATGGACTTGAAGCGGGCTCGGACATTGGCATTTAGCCATCATTGTTACAGGTAGGCTGTGCAACCTTTGGTAGATATCGACCAGCAAGACAGGTTGGCATAGTAAAGGATAGGTGATTGTGTGAGCCAGGATGGGTCTATTCAAGGCGTGTGACATGGCTGAGGACTAGTTCCATCTCCAGTTAAACGAGCCATCGATGGGCATGCAGCAACACTACCTCTAATGTTCTTAGTGATGGCTTTACGGTTGACATCTAGGATCCTGCTTTGTGATAACATCTCATTTGATGCTGCTTACATAGTACCTCCGAACTGGATGCTACAGTGCCCTCCACTTTCAAAATTATGGGAATTCTCAGCTCTTTTACATGCATAGACTCTTTGCATAAAATCCTTAAGATGACTCCCTCTATGGGGCTTTGCTTAGATGAGTGTGCACTTTTCTGAGTGATGAATGTAGAAAGTTGGTAGTCTGCGATGTGTACTAGAAATGGAAAATATTAACTTGCAGATGGATTGTTCGGCATTATGACAGGTGCAGATAAAAGTCAAGCTTCATGTTATGAAACAGTTAATAAGAAAGTGCTGTATTTAAAAGTACACTAGAAAGCCAAATCACCTCCTTAATGGAACTTGAATTTCATTACAAGACCAGAGGCTTCCTTTATGCATTATTCCTTTAATGCTACTCCACTCAGCACTTCAAAGCAAATCACATCACAAGGAAAACACTGTAAACAGTATTCTGTCTCTTTTAAATAATGCTCCTCGCAGATTAGTCTCATTCTTTGCCTGTTCCTCTATATTAACTCTTATACTTGTGTCTATTTGACACATTTTTCTGGTTTTACAGTTTCTAATTTATGGTTACCATGGTGTTTTAATACTGTATTTGTAGTGGTAGGAGTTATTTTTGTAATTTAGAAAGTTTATGCAAATTCTTGGACTTAATTGATGCTTACCCGACTCTTTCCTTTAGGTTAGGTGTTTCATCAATTTGTTTATGAGGCTATTTGCCTCTTCTGGGACATGATCGGACTCTTTGGGACTGCTCTAGCTCGGTACCTTGTTGTCTGCGCTCGACCACACTGTATCCGCATTAAGTATTCTGGCCCGCGATCACGGCAACTTGCAGTCCTCGATTGGGCCACATTGGGCCACATTTCGACCGCATTAAATATTCCAGCCCACGATTGGGGCAACTTAGGGCACACTTGGACGCATTAAATATCCTGGCCTGCTATTGCGGCAACTTGCAGTCCGTGATCCGGCCACGTTAGGCCATTGAGCTGCTTTAGGCCTCAACTTCATCAGCATTTAATATCTCGCCTCACGATCAGCTTAAGCTGGGATGCGTGGGCCGCCTGGGTCTCAGAGAGTCCATAGAGGAGCATGTTGGGTAAAAGCAAGCCGTCCCAACTCGAGAACCTGCTCCCCATGTTAGGTTGGGCAGAACATAATAAGTTTACATGTTCCTGCCACTGCCACAGAACAAGATCGTAACTCATCAACAATGACAGTTGATAGTTGCGATCTTGGAGTCTCAGCTGATCGTTAACCCCTCACAGCTGGTTCTCAATGCTTCGTCGTGCACCTGCTGTTTTTCTCTCCTATTTAAAATAAACCTTCATGTACTTGGTCAAAAAGTATATATTATTATTTTCAAATATTAACACCCCCCCAAAAAATAAGGTTTAAATTCTCTCTGGTTGATCTTAGTACTGTGCAGCATGTCTGACGAAGGACAGCCCTCTGATTTCTTGCTGGGCAAAATTAATGAAGACATAATGAAAAAAAATAATTCAGCACGAAATGCCCATGTGCATTAAAGAAACTTTGGACCAAGTCATGTCTGTCAGAGAACCTCCTAATAATGAAGGAGTGTGTGAGTCCTCCTCAAGGGTCTGTGAACCCACCTCACCATAAATGAGTACACCTAACAGCAAAGAGGGTAAGAGAAAAAGGAAAACTAAACATAATGATGACTCTGAAAGAGAGAGTATTGCTTATAAAAAAGTGGGAGGTCAAAGCACCTCAAACAGAACGGAGGCCAAAAGCACCTCAAAGTAAATTGGAGGTCTAAGCACCTCTCAACGATTGGATGCCCTATGCGGTACAAAAATCAACACTACCTTGAATGGTAGATTTGAGTCAGGCACTCCTAGTGTTGTGCAATACTATGATGTGGGTGAGGAAGAATTCTGTAGTGGAAAACCACTGGACGGATACGTCATAGACCTTGGTGATTATGAGTTTGACCTAGACGATTTATTCACAGAAGACGATCTCTGCTCTTCCTCAAAGGATGCGATCATGGAACCTCTGGAGGAGGAGAAGTTTTCTCCAAACAATATTAAACATCCAAGGAGTACAGAATGGGTGCCTACAAGAGCATGTGGTAAAGTTAATTAAATAGTGTAATTGCAATCCTCTCGACAAGAGAGCCAGAAACATTTTAAAGACGGAATTCTCCCATCCTGTTATTCCCAGATAAAATGTGCCTCACATCCACCCTAGACCTGGAACTGATTACCTTCTTATTCAGGTTATGTAGAGACCCAAGAAAAGGCCTCAAAAGGTATCTAAAATCATGCCAAGACCGCCTCCTAGATGTAGTGGGTCCTCTGGCTAGGATATTTGATATGACTGAGGAGACTCACATCAATGAAGTCCCCTTGGACTTAGCTTTACATGGAGGATGGAGTCAAAGGGCAATGGTCTTACTTGGCAACACTAATGCCGAACTAAATGCTGAAAGGTGAAGATTAATCTTATTAAAGATTAGTCCAAAACTGGGTCAACTGGCTGAATGTGAATCTTCACTGAATCCAAAAGGGCTTCTCCTTGGAGAAGATATGATCAAAATATTAAGTAAATACGTTTTGACCTTTTAGGCCTTAGGCAAGGCTCAATCAAGTATGCGTAAAGTTTTCACCCAGAATGTTTTTGGATGGGCCGGCAGAAGGTGACTTTCTGTCGGCCAGCAATCACAAAGGCAGAAGATACCAAGGAAACACTTTTTTAGCCTAGAGAGGACATGGCTTTCGTGGCAGAGGCAACAGAGCTCGTCGGCGTCCGTCTTCAGGCTATCAGGGTAAGTACCGCAAATTTTTCTTCTTCCCAGGTAAAAATAGGAGGACGCTTCAAATTCTTTTTCCACTTTTGGCAAACAATAACCAAAGACCTGTTGGTTTTAGATAGCATACAGGGGTTCCAAATAGATTTCTGGGAAGAGCCTTTCCAAACAGATTGCCCAAGAGATCTGCTCCTAAACCCTGCTCAGAAACTCATTTTGGAGGAAGTGATAAAAAGCTTGTTGCAGAAGGGAGCTAGTGTTCAAGCAGAGAGACTATTCATAAGTACGCTATTCTTAGTAGGAAAAAAGGACAAGGGTTGGAGACCTGTGATAAATCTAAGAAATTTGAACAAGTTCCTACACCACAGACCTTTCAAGATGGGAAAATCCATCATCTAAGGGCCTAGTTATTGAAAGAGGATTGGCTCGTGAAACTAGATCTAAAGATGCTTATTTTACGATCCCAATGGCCAAGGAACATCAGCATTACCTCTTATATCTCTGTCAAGGTCGCCTTTTTCAATTCTGCACTCTCCCTTTCGACTTCTCGTCAGCACCACGGTGCTTCATGAAAGTTTTGAGAGCAAGTTTTGAGAGCTGTAGCTTCCTATCTCAGAGAGAGAGGCATTCGGCTCATCATCTATTTGGACGACATTCTGATTATGTCCTAGTGTTATATGCAGATTGTGAAGAACTTGAACGTAGTTAAATCCCTCTTGGAAAATTTGGGTTTTATTGTAAACAAAGAGAAATCTGTACTAACACCTTCCAGGTCCCTAGATGTCTTGGGCTTCACAATAGACACAGTGAATGCTCTTCTTCTATTACCGTTAAAGAAGATGGCCAAAATTCGAAAGGAGATAAGGTTTGTACTCACACAGGAGTTCATTTAATTGAGGGATCAAGCAGACTTGTATGTCTACTGTCATCTTCTATTCAGGCAATCTTTCCTGTCCTTTTAAATTATCGTGCCCTCCAGAGGATAAAAGCCAGAGCACTTCAGGAAGGAATGTGGTATGGAGACAAAGTAGTCCTAGATGGCGAGGCCAAAGCGGCACTGTCCTGGTGGCTGAAAACTTGAATGTGTGAATGGCAGGACAATTTTTGGTTGTTCTCCAGATTTTGTGCTTTAATCGGATGCAAGCTCACTTGGTTGGGATGCTCCTCTTGGTTCTCAGGATAATGGTGGCTTGTAGTCCTACACAGAGAGGTCTCATCAATAGTTTTAGGTTTTTAGGGTGGGGTTGGGGGGTGGGGCGTTTTTGGGAGGGGGTGGGGGTTGGGGGTTTTAGGTTTTGGGGTGGGGTTGGGGGGTGGGGCGTTTTTGGTTTTGGGGAGGGGGTGGGGGGTCAGGGGGTTTTAGGTTTTGGGGTGGGGTTGGGGGGGTGGGGTGAGGGATGTAGGGTGAATGGTGCCTATTAGTAATGGTTTTATCAGGAATGCCTTTACAATGAATATCGTTGTTAAGGCATTCGTGGTAAAATCATTAGTAGTAAGAACGAGATCGGTGTTCCGACCTCGTTGTTAAGGTTAGTAGTTGTTTTTAAGTCGGTGTTCCGTCGTATAATCACGCATATGTGTTTTCCTCCTTCACAGTGATTCCGATAGTTCTACAGAGGGTCCGGCAGAAGAGGTGCTCACTTGTCCTGGTTACTCCATTTTGTGTCTCACAGGCCTGGTTCCCATTGTGTCTGTAACTAGCTTGCAACACACCTCTCTTAATACCTGCAGAGCGAGGTCTGCTGCTAAAGGTGGATGGAGATGATCATCCTCTGGTCCTGAATGAGACTTTGCACCTTCTGGCCTGGAAAGTATCAGGATATCTAGAGATATATCGGGCCTTTTGAGTAGAGCTGAAGAACTCCTGGAGGAATCCTGGCCCCCAGGTACCCATAGGAGATATTAAAGGATCTAGAGATCATGGGTTCGTTGGTGCTTGTAAAAGAATTTTAATCCTGTGGAGGCTACTCGAGTAGAGGTGGTACACTTTATTGAAGAACAGTTTGAAAAGGGGCTTAGATATGGGACACAACTGCTATAGGTCTGCAATTTTTGCTGGACATAGTTTGGTCATTTGGTGAGTCTCTTGGAAAGAATATATTGGTCTGCCGGGTGCTTAAAGGCATTAGATTAAGAAGACCTCCTAGACCTGAGTACACCACTCTTGTGACGTTAATCTAGTCCTTTCTATGTTTACCTCTTGGCCTAGAAATAGATATTTAGATTCTTTTAAAAGATTCTCTATGAAGATGGCCTCAGTACTTTCTTTAGTGTATTGTCAATGAGTGTCAGATGTAAAGGCTCCAGAGGGAAGTGCGCTTGGATATACCTTTTAGATTACTAAAAGAACAAAAACGATGTCTGAAAATTTCCTACCCAAAATTTGATTCTTGTGAAAAACTGTGTGTGGTAAACTGCATAAAGGAGTATGAATGGGACTGAACAACATTTGATTTCTTTATAAAACCTTTTAAGGCGGTTTCTCCAGCTATGGTTGCTAGATAGGTGAAATGGACAATGGAATCAGCTGCCATAGATTTGCACAAATTTCAGGTGCATTCTATGAGAGGTGCAATGGCTAGCCAGTCCTTTTATAAAGGTGGCAGATTTAAGGATATTTTGAGAGCCGCTAATTTGTCCAATTCCTCTATCTTTGCAAAACATTACTGCAAACCTATTGAGCACATGTCTAATGTCTTTAACGACTATGAACATGCATAATAGAAGCCTCTGGTCTTGTAATGAAATAGTGTTTCTCCAATTATAATGGCAAGAGAATCTGAATTTCATTAAAGACATAGGTGGTCATTACAACCCTGGCGGTCGGTGTTAAAGCGGCGGTAAAACCGCCAACAGGCCGGCGGTTAAAAAAATTGAATTATGACCGTGGCGGAAACCGCCAACATACCCAGCTACTTTAACACTCTGACCGCCACGGCGGTACAAACAAACACTGTGGCGCTAAATGGCAACAGACAGGCGGAGGACAATGTAGAGCCCACACAATTACAACCCACCAATCCGCCACCTTTTCCGGGGCGGATTCACCGCGAACAAAATCACTGCGGAAACAGGACTTCAAAGGGAAAACGCTCACCTCTACACACCACACGAGGAACCCGCTGCTGGCGGTCTCATCCTGGGCAGCGGGGCTGCTGCTGGCGGTCGCTTCCTGGGCAGCGGGCTGCTAGCGGTCCTGTCTGTGGCAGCAGGGCTGCTGCTGGCAGTCGCTTTCTGGGCAGTGGGGCTGGTGGCGGTCTTGTCCGCCGTGCTGATCGTCACAGCTGTCTCCACACTCCCAACTGTACCCCTAGGAACGGCTTTGGTGGCGGGTTTCTTTCCCCTCTCCCGCCGGGCACTGTCCACCCTTTTATGCTTGACAGGTGGGGGACTGTCCGTGCTCTGGCTCCTTGCCACACTGCCTGACCTGCTGCCTGGTGCACTCCATAATCCGGTGACTACTGGCACCACTGGTCCCGCTGATGTTGTGGCTGAGGTGCTAGGTTGGGACCTGGAGAGTCGGGCCCTAGGAGACTGACGAGGTGGGGGAGGTGATGGAAAGAGGTAAAGGCTGGCCAGGAAAAGTTTCTTAGGAACACTGGGACGGGTAGCTGGAGGGGGTTTGGGAGTGGAGGAAGAGATAGTGGTTGTAGGCGGTGTACGTTTGGTGACTTTGGGTGAAAGTGCATGGGCTGGAGGCTGTTGTGAGGTGGATCGCTGTTGGGTGGGTGTGTGGCTGCATTTGTGTACCTTGGGAGGTGGCCTCACAGACACACTGGGAGAGGACACAGGGGATGTGTGAATGGTAGTGGGGGTGGTGAGTGCACATGAGTGGGGTGTGCTGGTGGGTGTGCTGGTGATGGATGTAGTGGCTGAGGATGTAGTGCATGCAGGTGTGAGTGGAGACGAGACAGGGAGGGAGGAGGGAGATGAGGAGGAGGGGGACACAGTGGAGGCAGTGGATGTTGGTGTGTCTGCATGTGTGTGATGCTTGCGTGAATGCCTGTGGGATGTGTGGTGCTTATGTTTGCCAGAGCTTCCCTTGTGTGTTGAGGTGTGTGCATGCTGGTCTGATGGTGTGCTTGGGATAGGCTGAGGTACAGGGGTGTGGGTCTGGGTGGAGGAAGTTGGAGGGGGGAGGCTAGAGACAGGGACAATGGCTGCCATCAGTGCTGAGGCCAGAGTCTGAAAAGCTCGCTGAAGGGCTGCCTGACCAGAGTGAATGCCCTCCAGGAATGCATTGGTTTGTTGCAACTACCTCTCTACACCCTGGATGGCATTCAAAATGGTAGACTGCCCAACAGTGAGGGACCTGAGGAGGTCATTGGCCTCCTCACTGAGGGCAGCAGGGGTGACAGGGGCAGGGCCTGAGGTGCCTGGGGCAAAGATAATGCCCACCCTCCTGGGTGAGCGGACATGGGGCAAAGGCTGAGGTGCTGCTGGGAGGGTGGTGCTGGTAGGGGGAGTGGCGGCTGTACCTGTAGATACGAGGGGCACAGATTGGGCCACCACCGCAAGGGAGCTCCCATCAGAGGAGGAGTCTGTCTCGCTGGTGTCTGGCACCTGTCCCTGCCGTGGAGCCCCCCTTTCGCCCTCCATCCCACTGGTGAATTCAGAGTCCATAGTGTCGCCCTCCAGGGCCATTTGGGATGCAGCTCCCTCCTGCTCCAGTGCCACTGCTCCTCCGCCTGATGATGCTAATGCACACAAGTACAGGGAGACCACAAAAATGAGGGGGGAAGACAGAAGAAAAACATGTTCAGTGCATGCAATACTGCTACCGTTGGCGGACACAACAGACACAGTAGCCCCCTGCACTACGCCGCGCACTTGGGCTCCACTATTCAATCCCTGGGACATGGCTTACAAGGCTATGGCCGATTTCTGCACACATGGATGTCACAGGAGCCTGACTAGGTGTAGTTGGCACTTTACACAGGTGGGTTGGAGTGCCACAGGGCCTGCCTGAAGAAGGGAACTTAACTAGCAAACTCGCCCTGGCCTAGGGGAACGAACAGCCCACCTCCCCCACCCAGACACCTAAAATGCACGCTAAATCAGCAGAATGAGAGTGTACTCACCCCCTTGTGGCTGCTGTGATGCCCTTAAGCACCCATCCAAGTCCAGATACGCCATGCCAGGATCATGAACATCAGGGGGGTCATAGTGCGATGGGCACCCATCCCACGTTGGGAGGCCCTCCCCAGCTGGGCCTCCGCCGTCTTCTTGCTCCAGCGGGGAATGTCCTCCCATCTTTGCCGGCAGTGGGTGCTCCGTCTGTGGTAGACCCCCATGGTCCGGAGTTCCTTGGTGATGGCACGCCAGATGTCCTTCTTCTGGTGGGCGCTGACCTACAGGAATTGTACAGGGGAAAAGAGAAGTAATTACCAACTGCACCGTCACAGTCATTGGCCCGCATCCCTACCCTTGCCATGAAACACATGCACTCACCGTCGTTTCATGCACACCTCATTCTCACCCCTCCCATATCTTTCATCCACCCCACTCCACACAGGCAGTGCCCATACAGCATGCTCACAGTGTACTTACCTGTTTGTCTGGAGGACCATAGAGTAGCGCTTATGGGGGGAGGACCCCATCCAAGAGTTTCCCCAATTACTCCATGCTGAAGGCAGGGGCCCTTTCCCCAGACACACGAGCCATTGTCTCTTCCAGACTGAGGTCACAGCTGCACTTGCAGTGTAGGTCCTCTCCTGTCGAAGATCAGGTATCGAGTGATTGAACAGATAGAAAATGGTGGTCACGATGGTGTAGAATGCCATCGCAGTTACCTCATATCCCACTGTCCCACTTTACAGGTCAAGCAGACACCATTTTAGGGGCCCACATAGCAATATTTTTGACTTCGTCACACATATCTAGGCCTTGCCTGACCACTCATACAGGCAGATTTCGATTTATGAATATTTTCAGAGTAAGCTGTGTTTACGTACCTCAGAGTTGGTTGACTCTCTGCTCGCTGTTCTCCACCATAGGCACTGTCCGCTGGGGCATGTGAGGAGATGGCGGCATCCTCCGGTGTACAGACCGCTGGTGGATCCATCGACAATGGAGGAAAGACATGTGATCATCACCTACAGACTTGATCGTGCCACAATCCAGGAACTGTGTGCCCAGTTGGAGCCAGACCTGATGTCAGCTATCCGCCATCCCACAGGAATCCCCCCTCAAGTGCAGGTGCTATCAGTACTCCATTTCCTAGCAAGTGGGTCATTTCAAACAACAGTGGCCATAGCTTCAGGGATGTCCCAGCCTATGTTTTCCAACGTGTTGTCAAGAGTGTTGTCTGCCCTGCTGAAACACATGCGGAGCTTCATCGTTTTCCCTCAGGTGGAGGATTTGCCTACAGTGAAAGGTGACTTCTATGCCCTGGGACATATCCCCAACATCCTAGGTGCCATTGATGGGACACATGTGGCCTTGGTACCCCCCGTCGAAGTGAACAGGTGTACAGAAACTGGAAGAGTTACCATTCGATGAATGTGCAGATGGTGTTTTTGGCAGACCAGTACATCTCCCATGTTAATGCCAAATTCCCTGGCTCAGTGCATGACGCTTACATCCTGTGGAATAGCAGCATCCCTTATGTGATGGGGCAACGCCAGAGGCACCGGGTGGGGCTACTAGGTGAGCACCTGGACCCAAATCAGTGGGAATAGTTATCTGGGTCTGTGGATGTCCCTATGAGTCAGTGTGTGTCTAACAGTTGTCCCTACCAATTGCAGGTAACTTATGTTACCCCAACCTGTCATGGCTACTAACCCCAGTGAGGAATCCCAGGACAAAGGCAGAGGAACGCTACAATGAGGCCCATGGGCGAGCTAGGAGAATTATAGAGCAGACCTTCGGCCTCCTGAAGGCCAGGTTCCAATGCCTCCATATAACAGGTGGTTCCCTATTCTACTCACCAAAGAAGGTGTGCCAGATCATCGTGGCCTGCTGTATGCTTCACAACTTGACTTTGCGAAGGCAGGTGCCTTTTCTGCAGGAGGATGGTCCAGATGGAGGTGTTGTGGCACGTGTGGACCCTATGGACAGTGAAGACGAGGAAGCAGAAGAAGAGGACATCGACAACAGGAACACAATGATCCTGCAATACTTCCAGTGAGATACAGGTAAGAAGACAACACTGCCTGCTACATCTGATTTTAATCCACTACCTCTCATCTGTCTGTCATTTTCACCCAGTGTATGGTCACTAAGTTGTCACTTTCCCTGACTATTTCCCAGATGTGGGTCCCACAGTGTGACATCTGCTTTGTTTCCTCATGGACTAGAGCTGTGTGACATAGGTATGTTGACATTACATTTGAAATAGCATTTTGCCACTGTAATTGCTAATACACTATTTCGAAATCACAGACAGACTCCTGATTGTTTTGTGCTTTAAGGGTGTTTATTTAAGTGCTCAATATTGGGGGGGGTTGTAAAATGGTGAGGGGTGATGGTGGAGGAATGTCCATGGCAGAGTCCAGTCTATTAGTCTCACCGGTGCATTGTCCAAAGGGGCATAGGAAGTGGAGCTGGGGCAGTTTAAGGATGGACAGGGTGACAAGGTGGGACAAAAGGATGACAATCAGGGTGGTCTCATTTCTTGGCGGGGGTCTTGGCATCATTCTCTGTCTTTGTCCTGGGTCTCAGGGACCGTTTGCAGGGTGGTTCTCCCTCTGCAGGGGGTGGGGTGCTGGTGTGGTGGTCCTGTGGCGGTGCCTCCTGTCCACTAGCGCCGGCGGAGGTGGTGGGCAGTTCATTGTCCAGGCTAGTGTCAGGGACCCCTTGTTGTGCCACAGTGTCCCTCCTGGTGTTGAGGAGTTCCTTCAGCACCCCTACAATGGTGCCCAGGGTGGAATTGATGGATCTGAGTTCCTCCCTGAAGCCCAAATACTGTTCCTCCTGCAGCCGCTGGGTCTCCTGAAACTTGGCGAGTACCGTTGCCATCGTCTCCTGGGAATGGTGGTAGGCTCCCATGATGTTGGAGAGGGCCTCGTGGAGAGTGGGTTCCCTGGGCCTGTCCTCCCCCTGTCGCACAGCAGCCCTCCCAGTTCCCCTGTGTTCCTGGGCCTCTGTCCCCTGAACCGTGTGCCCACTACCACTGCCCCCAGGTGCCTGGTGTTGTTGGGGTGGTTGGTTAGCCTGGGTTCCCTGTAGTGGTGGACACACTGCTGATTGACGTGTCCTGGGGACAGAGGTATGGGCCCGCTGGGTGGGTGCTGTGCTAGTGTTTCCAGAGGGGGCCAGCTCTGTAGTGGCCTGTGTCAGTGTGAGTGGAACCGACTGTCCCGAGGTCCCAGATGGGCCGGGCTGGTCATTTAGATCCAGTTGTACAGAGCTGCTGTCATCACTGTGGTCCTCTTCTGTGGGTGGAGTGGACATATCTGGACCCTCCTGTCCTGTGACATTGGGTAGGGGTCCTGCAGGGGTGTAAAGGCATGATTATTGCATCTGTATGTGCCATGGGGTGCAATGGGTGGGTGACCATGTACCCAAGTGCTTGCATTCCTGTGTAGGACCTTGTGTGATGATGGTTTAGGGGGGTGTATGGGTATGTGCAGTGGCCATGCATTGGTGATGGGTGTCCATGCTTTGGTGTTGCATGCAGGGCTTGGTGTTGAGATGGCTGGTTTGTGATATTGGGACATGTGTGAGGAGTAGGAGTGATGCGTGTGAGGACGAGGGTGGGGATATGTGATGGCATGCAGGTAGGGTGGGGGATGTAATAGTAAAGATTTGACTTACCAGAGTCCATTCCTCCAGCTACTCCTGCAAGGCCCTCAGGATGCAGAATAGCCAAGACCTGCTCCTCCCATGTTGTTAGTTGTGGGGGAGGAGGTGGGTTGTCCGCCGCCAGTCCTCTGTACTGCAATGTTGTGTCTTGAGACCACAGAACGCACCTTCCCCCGTAGGTCGTTCCACCTCTTCCTGATGTCATCCCTATTTCTTGGGTCCTGTCCCACTGCGTTGACCCTGTCCACTATTCTTCGCCATAGCTCCATCTTCCTAGCTATGGAGGTGTGCTGCACCTGTGATCCGAATAGCTGTGGCTCTACCCGGATGATTTCCTCCTCCATGACCCTGAGCTCCTCCTCAGAGTACCTGGGGTGTCTTTTCCGTGCCATGGGGTGGTGTGGTTGATGTGTGGGGTGGTTTGTGTTGTGATGTGTGGGGTGATTTTAGAGGTGTGTTGTTTGAGGTGCGTGGATGCTATCTGGGTGATGGTGTTGAGTGCCTGTGGATGCTCGTTTGTAGATGGTGGTGTATCTCTATGGCCTTCAGTCGCAATTGTGGTTATAAGGGTTTGTGGGTGATGTGGGTGTGTGTTTTATATTGTATTGGGTGTGTGGGAGTGGTGTGTGTATGTGTATCAGGTGTGTGTATTTGGAATTGTCCAATGTGGCTGTGTTTTGTAAATGTGTGTGTATTTTGAGCGCAGCGGTGTGTACCAATACCGCAGTTGAAAGACCGCTGCATGGATTCGTGGGTCGTGATAATGTGGGCGTATTCCTGTTGATGTGACGGTGGAGGATTTGTTATCACCAGTTTATCACTGACCTTTGGTGTGGCGGACTTGTGTGGGTGTCTAGATTTTGGCGGATTCCGGCCTTTGGGTCATAATGACCGTGGCGGAATTCCATGGCCGCGTCAGTGTGTTGGCGGTCTTCTGCACGTCGGTATGCGGCTTTTACCACCAATGTTGTAATGACCCCCAGAGAGGCTGACATTATCCCCCCTTCACCCCACGTGGAAGTGTTATATAAATAATAATAATAAAAAAAATAAGATAATAATATTTAAAATGGTATTCCTTTATTCACAATTAATTATTTTAATTGCATTCATTGTTTTTTTGTTTAAATGACAGTCTTTTGAGATTTGCGAATGTTCAAATCACAAAGAAGAATTCTTAAATATACCTTTTTTCTTTCATATAATTCACAGTAATATTTTCCAGTCAGATGTTTCTGTCAGATTGTACATTCTGTTCATCAATCTAAGGAGGAAGGAACAAGATGTTCAGATGTCCGGAAACTTGTTGCAAGACTTCTTTCGCTAATTTGAAATTTGTACCTTCAGGCTTTCCATTTTACTGAAGATTCAACATTCAAAAGAGGCAGAATAGAATGTTTTCTTTATGATGTGATTTGCTTTTAAGTGCTGCATGGGGTAGCATTAAAGGAATCATGTGTAAGGTCAGTCTCCGTGTCTTTAATGAAATTCAGATTCTCTTGGCATTATAATTGGAGAATCGCTATTCTCAGCATGTAGGTTGTTTTTTCCAGCGACTATACCAGAAAATGTAGACATGGCTGAAATGCATTAAAAGAGAAGGGGTGAGCACATCCCACTAATAGCATATAGTAACAAGTAACAAGGGGCTGCCAATTATAATCAATTTGTAAAACCCAATATGGATCAAATAACAGCAGTTAGACTGTACTCAACTTTTAAAGGTGACTTTTAGATCTTACACTAAGATCTTTTTTAGAAAATAAAGTGCTAAATGGTGCTCTAAAATCCCTTTCAGCCAGGTGTATTGGCCAAAAAATGATAAGCTATAAATTCCACTTAATCTCTGATCACCATTTCTTTAGGCTCTCTCTTACTTTTTCTGTTCTCTCCAAGGCTCCCAATCTTTGCACCCATTAGCTCTTTCAGCCTTTTTCCCACTAGCCCTTTCTATTTTGTGGTGTATCTATCTTTCAATTTCTGGGCTCGATTCACAAAGATAAAGTTAGATCAATAGTCTAACTTAGACTAAGGGTCTCCTTATGAGTTTGGCAGAGGGGATTACTCTGTCACAAACATGACGGATATCTCGCCCACCTTATTACAAGTTTCGTTATATTCTATGGAACTTGTAAGAAGGAGGATGGGATATTTGTCATGTTTGTGATGGTGTAATCCCTTCCACCAAACTCATAATTGGGCTCTGAGCATCTATCTTTACTACTTTTCGGTATTCACAAAAGCAAAGTCAGACTAATGTGCTCATTTCGACTTTGGTGGTCTTCTGGTGAGACCGCCGAAGTCATGGACGCCAGAGGACCCCCAGTACTGGCGGTCCTTCGACCGCCATATTCCAAGTAATGAAGGATTTCCGCCTCAATTTGGGTGGAAATCCTCCAGTATTTGTACTGGCGGTCAGCGGTGCAGAGGCGTTCCCACCGCCGGCCCCACCCCACCAAAATGACTCCGCCAGCCATATTATGACCTGTAAAATGGCCTGGCGGTGTCCTGATGGCGGTGCGGGGCCGGCGGTGGAAGAACCGGGACCCGTCCTTTCAGGGAGGAGCACCTCATCAGACGAGGTAAGTGTCCTCCGCAAGGGTAGGGTAGTGGGGTGTGTGAATGGGTGTGTTTGAGTGTGTGTATGCGTGTAAAGCATGGGGGGGTGGTAGCAGAGTGTTTGTGTGTGCATGTGTGTGTGTCTGTGTGTAATTGTGGTGATGCATGTAATTGTAATTGTAATTGTAATCGTATTTATATAGCGCTTACTACCCCTGACGAGGCGTCGAAGCGCTTTTCGATGAGTAGCACGCTACTCCGGTACCCAACAAGAATTAGTGATGGATTAGTATAATTTAATAAGGAGTACAGTTTTAGTATTATTATGAGTTAATTTGAGTTGTGGATATGAGAGTTTGTTAGTTAGATTGACTGGAGTAATGGAGGGGTGGAGGAGGAAAGAAATCCAGAAGTGTTAATTGGGAGTTTATCCTTCATTTACTCAATCCAAAGGCTTGAGATGAATAAAAGGGGAGCGGAGGGGAAAGAGGATGTGGAAGGGTTAGGGAGAGCATAGTAGCAGGGTGAGATGAATGCAGGAAAATTTAGTAGGGTTGTGTGGGAGGTCACAGAGGTAGAGTGAGGTTTGGTGAGTTAGATGTGGAGGTGGAGGGAAGAGCTTAGGCAGAGATATTTAGGAGATAAAAGTGGTCGAAGGGATTTGGGATGAGTCCGAGTGAGAATGGAGGATAGTTTGATAGAGACATGACATAAGAGTGATGAGTAGATAAGTGTGATAAAAAGAGAGCAGAAATTCATAGATATCTAGTATAACAACCCAAAAAAACCAGGAGCCATGCAATGATCCACAAACATGCCAGGCACAGAAACAACATATACACATACATACACATATATATATATATTTATACACACACACACATGAATACACACATATATGCACATACAATACATAATTAGAATCATGGGTAAAAAATACTTAGTCAGACAGGTTTAAAAGAGTGTGTGTGTATTTTATTGTTATTGGTTTAGTTTCTGTAAAATGAGCATTGTGGCCTACCCAACCGGAGTATTTTCTACGAGTATGTCAGTAAGCGTTACCTAGCATGTTTTATACGCCCCGTTTATATTGTACACTAAGGGTACGTGATGGGCCGCGGGGTAAACGTCTCCAGCAACCTTGTGTGTCTTTGGCAATGTGATTGTTACTAGTGCGTCTTTGTGGAGATGTCCTTGTGCTTCTGAGCATCAACAACGCACCACCGGAATCGGCGGTAAACGCATTGGGGTCGTTTTGGAAAGCTGTCCATCATCCTGGTAAAAGGCGGGAATTCCTTTACCTACTTCGAGGGTGGACGGGGCGTTGCTCAGCGGGCGGAGCTTACAGGTGCTTTACAAAGGGAGAACCTTCTACTCTGTGTCTCCAGCAGAGGAAGATAGAACCCGAGCGTCACAGTCAGATACAGATTACGCTCCAGTACATCATCAGTTCACCTCCAGGAAGGATTCTAGATCTTTTTCTGCTATGGGATCTCTGAGCGCACAGCCTTGCTTTATCTTTGCCAAGCCCAAGAGTTAGGGTGGCTTGTCCTTTCCAGAAGCTGAGCTTCAACTGCGGCACCTGCTACGTTTATATTTCTAAGTGCTTTCTGTTGAGGTTTAGTTTCTGTAAAATGAGCATCGTGGTCTACCCAACCAGAGTATTTTCTACGAGTATGTCAGTAAGCGTTACCTATCATGTTTTATACGCCCTGTTTATATTGTACACTAGGGGTACGTGATGGGCCACGGGGCATTGAATCATAAGACTGTATTACGCCTCCTCTGTGTTGGATTTATTCCTAACGTACTCGTAGTTTGAAACACTGTATTCATGATATGTATCTTTTGGTGTTATTTATCAATGTGTACGACTAGCACGCAGGCATCTCATGTGTGTGTAATAATAAGAACGGGTGCCTCTGAGTGGTAAATTATTTATACTGATTGGCTTACCCATCAATTTAGGGGGTTGGAGGGTGTAATCCCCACAGGAGTGCACCGTTTGGGGTTAATTTGGTAAATTGTGATACAACTCATTACTTGGAGCGCTGCTTCTTCCTTAATCAAACACCCCCATCTTGAAGTGGTCTTTGTTACATCTTCCTACGAACTTTAGATCAGCCAACCAGCACCACGTTGCTCTCCACCCAAAATCAGATCCACTGACCTTTTTGTTGACACCGTCACTACAATCATCAGCTGAATTTCAGAACCACCCCTACACTATAGGACTTTAAATCTAAACTAAAAACATTTCTTTAAACTCCAAGACAACTCAGGTTAAAGTGTTTTCCACACAAGTGCCTCACAATGTAAATTCACTTAACATTATTTTCTACTGTGAATGTGCGCACTCGGCAGCACAGTATTTTATATGCTCATTTGTCCTTGCTGTTCTTACTTTGCAACAGGTTGTTTTTACATTTCCTGTTATTTTCACATTGGTTATGTTGCCACACACTACTGTGCAACTGTTGTATCTACCAATACATAACTGGCTTTACATACAGCATTTCTGTTTCAAATATTACTTTCTGAGATTCTCTAATAAAGTCAGTATTGGTGTGGAATACTGCACCTCGTCAACATTGCTTTTAGCAGGGTCTCCATGAGGTGCTTTGGCATGAATATTATCTTAAAGACACACATGGGCGAAACAGCAGAATTGATGCTCAAGCCACCTGTTACAAAATGAACAACTGCACTACCTAGGTTATATATAACCAAGGTTAAATATTATAATGATGACGGAGCCAAAGAAACTTGTCGGTTAAATGTTCAGTTCATATCATTCAGGTCTACCTCAGCCTTGTCTGTTAACTTCTATCGCTCAACAACCTAAGTAGAAGATAATTAAACTTAAGTTGTTGTTACCCATCTCAATTGCGATGAGGAGAGGTTGGGGGATCAATCTGATCTACTTGATGTGTGTAGAATACGCAATCCAGGTTGCGAGGCTCTTTCACCTACTCTGCACACCTGTGCTGCTTACGGAAAGTCGGTAGAAAATGTTTCTCATAACAGAACCTGTGAGGAAATCTTCCTCTCCCCGCCTTAACTCTCCCTCAGGTATGGCAACCTAGAGAATGATTCAGCTTCTATTTTATTTACTACGTAAAAAAGATAAAAATAAAATAAAAAAAAGAGACACATTGCTCTAGAATTCTTAGATCTTACGAGTCTCTTTAGTTTTGGGTCAGAGAACCCCATCTAATTGTACATATTTTAAGTAGGTTTTTAAACTGGTGTTACGGTTGTTTATATTTAAAGCGATTAGGTATTATGTTTACAACTGCATTTTTTTATAAGGACGTTTCGTTCTGTGTTACTGCTTTGCCAATTTGATTAAATGTGTTTTTCACTTGTGCTTATGTTGGTATCTTTGTATGGGCTTTAGCCGAATATAAGTTATTGACTGAGATATTCTTAGAACGATTTTATACTGGCATGTAATTGAATCCAATCTGCATTTTAAGATTCGTATTAACCGTGTAATAAAACTTAAGCATAATTACTCGGAAGAGCAGGTTGAAAATGTAGTGGCGTCCAATGGGCCAAGATCTCGCTCTGGTCATTGTAAACGTAAATTTTTGTTGCAATCACAGGGCCTGTTTGCCGAGGAAGGCACCAGAAGGAGTATTTGACACCGCGGTTGCCCTTTCTGACATACTGACGTGTAGGTGGCGTGGTCGGGGCAGGACATTGCCCACTCTGGGGGCCTGTCGCTCCACCGGCGGGTCTCGATGGCTCCCTCCTCGGTAGTGGACAGACAGAGAGTCAGAGCCTGCTCGGGACGCAGAAGTGGTGTGTGAGATCCTATGCAGCTCACGGCTACAGCAGTCCACACGGGCTCTCTGCTTGGGGCACAGGGGCTGTCAGGAAAGTCCTCCTGACCTTAAAACCCACTAACTCAGTTTATCAGAGCTGCCAAAGGAAAATATTGTTTTTATTAAACGATTCTCGGGGTCTCTCCGTCCAACATGTGAAATAAACCTTTTCCCCATTATCCAACCGGACTGGAGAGGAGTTCCCCCCCCCTCTCCACAAGAACTCCACCGACAGCCCCCATGGCTCCTGCCGCGGGAACTCACCCACCGGCCGCCCCCACCCGTCTGCCCCAGCGCTCACCCCTTCATGGTGCTGGGCCCTCGGGGAAACTTCCAGAAGGCACTAGGCTCCCGCGGAGCACCGCGGCGCGGGGGGTGACCGGCTCGGGCCTGCGGTTTCGGGCACTGCTCCGGGGTGAGGCCTCGTCCTCCTCCGCACTCTCCCTCCACACGTGTGCACGTGAGTGTAAGGGTATTGTGAGTGTGTGTGTGTCAATGTGTGCGTGTGTGTATTTGGGGGGTGGGGTTCAGTATGGAGATGGGGTGAGGGGTGTCTACTGGAGGAAGGAGGGCTGGGGGTCTTTTCTGGGAGTGTGGGTGGTGGGAGGGTCTCTAGTGGGGGGTCACTACTGGGAGTGGGGGAAGTCATCTACCGGCAACAGGAATGCAAATTCCTGTTGCCGGTAGCCTTTCCTCCATGGATTTTGCGGCACTGCTCCTGCAATGGAATCCCTTGCGGAACAGGGACTCGGGATACCACCAGAGGTATTGGGTGGCCAGCTGGGTCAGAGATGCTCGTCTCTGGCCCCGGGGGTCCAGCCGCCCTGGCTGTAGCAAAGGGAATATGGCAGTTTGGCACAGGCCAAACTGCCACACTCATTATTTGGCGATCTGCACCGCCACAGACGAGGTGGTTCAGTTTCTGCTGAAGTCGGAATGAGGGCCTCAGTGTCCAGCTTAGACCAAAAGTATAACTTTAGTACTTTTTGGTATTCACAAAGGAAAAGTTAGACCAAAAGTCTGAGTTTACTACTTTTCATTATTCAGAAAGGTAAAGTTAGACAAAAACTCCAACTGTACTAGTAGTAACTTGCTTTTGTGAATACTGATTTTTTTTCTAATTTCTGATGTTAATACATTTTAATAACATGAGGACTGTTTTATTCCATTTCATTTATTAAGGTTAAGGCACACAGTATATATAAATCTCTAGTTCTACAGTGAATCCACTCGAGTATAGAGTTCATGTGCAACAATTTACATCAATAACGTTAGATCACATACATTATGTAGTGCTAAGAGCACATATATATTGTGTCTTGTGATGTGTAGGGGTGGAGTCAAGTTTACGCGTCTCAAGTGTTTTTGGTTCTTTGATCCTAACTATTAACATCCTGATTCATTTTCCATTTGTCTGCACTTAAATTCTTGGAATCTTTGGATTCTTTGAAAATTTACGTTGATGTCTTGTAACTTCTCCACATACATTCCTGTCATTAGAAGCAGGTAGCTTTTTGATGTAAGCATTTGAATTTTCAATAGCATTGGCAATTGTAATGGTAGATTCTAAATCCAGATTATCATTAAACAGTAATCGTTCTTGTATCTGCCTGTTGCACGCCTTTTCAATCAGTTGGTCATGAATAATATCATCACACATATGATAATTGCTTCTAAGTGCCAATGTTTTCATAGCTGAAACATATCATCTACAGATTCTCCTTGCATTTGTGAACCTTGCACAAATGTATGGCTTTATGTTATCTACTTCCTGTTTGGCAAAAATCACTTGTCAAAAGCTTGAATTATGGTTCCGTACTCATCACCTCAACTAAAAATAACATTTTTAAAATTGTTCAGCCTTCAGGTCCTAACGTGTGTATCAAAAAGCCTTTTTTTGGGGGTGAATTAGTCACTATCCGCTACATAAGATATGCTTCAGTTGATTCCTTACTTCTTGTCCACTCCACAGGTGGTGTGCCAGATGTCGCCAAAAATGCTCACACCTTCCCTGCCACTTAGTATATATATCAGTGACCTTATATACGTGAGGTGAGTTTATGACACTGAGTAATTGCTTGCCTTTTGCACAGTGGAGACTATTTTCAGGAGTTTATATTGCCACAAACACCATCCGCCTGACTTCAAAATAGTGGCCTTATACAATTTACATTAACGTCCTAAACTGTGCCTGACTGCAAAATGGTGGTGTGTATATTTCCACAAATATCATCAACCTGGCTTCAAAATGGTGGCCTTATACAAATTTAACTTATGTTTCAAACTCTGCCTGCCTTCAAAATGGCCATAATGTTCACTGTTGTGGATGTGTGCTGATTCTTGAAGCTTCACTGGCACTTGCACAGTAAGTGTGGACTTGCCAACAGCCATGCTCTTCACCTGTCCCTCAAAACCCTGTTGAGAATGAGTCTAGAAACACTACTGTCAGGTTGGGCACAAAAGGAGACACCTCACAGCAGACCAGCGGTCGCTTCTTCACCGACAATGTACCACACACTTTCAGCTGCAGGAAGAAATGCAGACAAGATCCCACTTGTCACCACTGACAAAGAAGCTCTTCACCGGATAAGTTAGAGAATAATTTTATTTTGCAGCCAGGAAGAACAGCGACCGCCAGCTATGCACTGTAGCCCCATTGCCTTCCTCCCAGGCCTCATGGAATCCTCAATCCAGGATCCCATGGGACGCTACACAATGTGATTTAGTTCCAGGTTTGTCACTTTTACCTTTGATGCAAGCATGCTTCAGAACTACATCTCATTTGTTTGGTAAGCAGTCATTATAAAATTTGTGAAATATGTGACATTATATGAATCTGTGTTTATGAATGCTCTATTTTTTGGTTGTAGCTGCCTCTAGGAGAAATCTCACAGAAACGTAGTCTTTGAGAATTGTCATTGAAAAATCAGAAAAAGTTGTCACTTTGTGATATATGGATCCTTCTACATCAAACCCCAAAGAAGCACCAAATCCTCAAGATTCGAAGAACAAAGAAAAGAAGGAAGCCTTGTCATCGCCCACAAGAGACCAAACAGAGGACACAGACAAATTTGGAATATGTTGTTTGTGCAGGTCTAAGTGTTTCAAAGGTAATTCCTATTTAGATGCTTGAACTAACTGACAGAAAATCTGAAATAATTTTGTATATGGAACAAAACAGAAAGTCTGTAGTTATTATTATATACAACATTTTCTAAAAAAAACTCACACTTAAATGTTTTTGGAGCATTCTGCACAAATGGCTATCCTCATGCATATGCTGTAATACTACCTATTAATGCATAATTAACAATGGCACTGGTTTTCAGCTTGTTCCATCTTAAGAGAAGGGCATTAGCATTAGCATCCCCAATACTTTCCCTTTTTGAACATGGCCATTCCTTTCCTCCACCTCTGGGTATGAACTTATTGGACTGAGTTTGTGTTTTGAAAGTGTACTGAATAAATATTCTTAATTCCGTTGTGTTTCCCTATTAAAATAGGCTTCAACAAGAGTATCGCTTGTAGTGGTAGCTTTTGCGAGGTGGCCATCATCTGGTGAACTCTTAGGCCTTCTTTCTCTTCTGCATTGGTGCTTATCCCAAGCCTCTAAGAATCTGTCTCTTGTCGATGTACAGGAAGGGACATGTACAAATAAATACCCTGGACATTGGTACAAGATGGAAGTGGCTACCTGCAATTAGTTACTATGTGCAGTAGTACTAACAAGGCCACCACCCCTTTTCTTGGTCTTTCTATCACATATTATCAGTGGGATATTCAGTTTGATTTTACCTTTAAGAAAAAACGCTCAAAACTGCAAGACTTGTTCTCTCCTGTCCCCTTTCAGGCTCCAACACAGAGGGGTGTTTTTCCTCATAGCTCCACAGAACATGGGCCTGGTTTGATAAGCCATATGTCTCAAAAGTTTAACTAGGTATCTGACTGAATGCCTTATTGTGGAGTTTTAGCCATTCTCTCCCGGGGTCCTGATAGCAGTACATAGGAATTGAGGGTACAGAGATCCAGTTCTTCAGTGCTATATAACCTGTAAAAAATCTGTACATACAGTAAACGCATTTAAATCACAATAAATGGCTTGAGTTAATAGATCAAGGCTTTCAACTCTACATCAACTTCCCCTTTGAAGCCTGCTTTGGGAGTTGCTTCTTCAGACAATAAGAATAAACTTAAAAATCATAAGGAAGATAAGATGAAAAGTAAATTGGTCCTGGCCTAAGAATTTAATTTTCACCTCATACCTTCCTCTCCCATTATACTCCAATTTAATAAAGGTTTCAAGGACAAGAACTTCCTTTTTCATTCTCTTTTTTCTGACATTTATGGGCCTTGTTGCTCCTTGACTTGTGTATATGTTCAAGACATGTGGTTTACAACATATACCAGCACACTTCATTGAGCTTTGCCTCCTTTTCAACCCTTGACTGCCATGGATTTCACTTTACCCCATCAGTTTTCCAAGAATGCTGTGGCTTGAACACAAATATCACTGACACAGTTATGCAGAAATTTGTTTCCTGATATAAGAAAATGGGCCTTGTGTACAAAAATGACAAATAAGTAATTGCAGTTTCTTATTGGGAATGTACTAAAATAGATTTGGTAAAAGTGGTTGCAATTTGCGCACTGACTTTTATCAAATGCAAGGATATTTTGCGATCCGACCTATATACTAAAAGGTAGGTTTCCAAAATATGGTGGTCATTACAACCCTGGGGGACGGTGTTCAAGCTGCGGTAATACCGCAAACAGGCCGGCGGACAAAAAAAGGGAATTATGACCGTGGCGGAAACCGCCAACAAAGACAGCCACTTTAACACATCGCCCGCCACGGCGGTACAGACAAACAGCGCGGCGGTCACCGCCAACAGACAGGCGGAAGACAATGTACCGCCCACACTATCACAACACACCAATCTGCCACCTTTTCCGGGGCGGATTCACCGTGGATAAAAACACGGCGGAAACAGCTTGTGCTATGGGAAAAAGCTCACCTCAACACATCCCAGGAGGAACGATGACACCATGGAGCCAGAACTACAAATCTTACCTGCTCATCTACGACCAACAGCGACGTAGGCGCAGAACATACCGTTGAGTACAGCACCTACGACATGGGGGAGGGGGAGGCAAAAGTTACGGGGACACCCACCAAACACCCCCACCCCCACCCTTGCATATCACAACATACACACCAATGCAGTCAAAAATATCACAGTAACAACCCACAATCCCCCCGTAAGAATGCAAAGACAGCACCGCCGCGGTCGAAATATGGGTCTCCGTACCGCCAGCCTGTTGGCGGTACGGACGCCACTTTAGCCCTGGCGGTCTCAAACCGCCAGGGTCGTAATGACCACCAGTGTGTCTTAGTTGGGTCTAATAAGGACTTTTCTGGGAAATAACTCTCCACCAAACTCACAATCATGCATTCAGGACTTGGATGTTTGAGTCTTAGATTGAATGACAGAATGTATACCTCAGACGGGGTAACTTGTACCATTTGGAGTAGAATCACCTACAAGGTTTGGTGTCCTAGTTTTCCTAAAGACCCAAGAATTTGGGTGGTGAGATGCCTTAGAGTATACTGAACAGCTCAATGGTGTTTTGACCATGCGTGATCTGGTTGTTACTTAATTCCATTTTTACATTATTTTCTAAATTTTTACCAGTGTTTGAACATTGAGGCCCGTATTTATACTTTTTTTAGCGCCGCATTTGCGCCGCTTTTTGACGCAAAATGGCGCAAACCTACAAAATACAATGCATTTTGCAAGTTTGCGCCGTTTTTGCGTAAAAAAACTACGCAAATGCGGCGCAAAAAAAGTATAAATACGGGCCTGAGTGTGATGTGTTAAGCATGAAGCAGGTATCAATATGAATAGATATGGAGCTCACACCATTGGAATTACCAAAGCATCAAATGCTTTTACACTTAGTGATAGGCTTGAGAATATCACCAGTTTGGCTAACTGTTTAACAAAATCTAGATTTAAAAAATGTACTTCTAGCCATTGGTGGATATAGGGGGTCATTTTGACCTCGGCGGTCTTTTGTCAAGACCGCAGAGGGACCACCGTGCTGAAGACCAGCAGTGGTGGCGGTTTTCCGCTTGGCGTATTATGACTGTTGGCCGTCCTTTTTCGGACGGAGAGCCGCCAACAGCCATACTGGCGGTCGGCGGGGAAGTGGAGGTTGCTCCACCTCCACCTCCACGTCAACAGAACACCACCCACCGAATCACATCCTGTGATTCGGCGTGGCGGTGTTTTGTTGACGGTGTGGTGTCGGCGGAGCAGCCCCCATGGATCCCGTCCCCTCCCGGAGGATCAACGGACCAGGTAAGTTGATCGTCCATTAGGGGAGGGGGGTGGGGGTGTTGTGTGTTGTGTGCGTTAATGGGGCTGTGAGTATGTAGTAGAGGTGTGTGAGTGCGTGTATGCTTGCGGGGGTGATGTGTGTTTGGGAATGAGTGCATGTATGTCTGTAAGTATGTCTGTATGGATGTGTGCGTGTATGTTTGAATGTGAATGTGAGTGTCAGACTGTGTGTGTGGCTGTTGGCATGAATGTCGGTGTGTGTGCGTGTATGCGTGTCGGGTGTGAATGAGTGATGTGATGTTGGGGGTAGGGGTGGGGAGGGGGTTCCTGCCACCTTTGGGGGGTGGCAGGGGTGGTGGGGGGTGTAGGGGAGGGAGTCAGGGTGGGGGTGGGGGGTGGGAGAGACCCCTATCAGTGCCAGGATAGTGCTTATCACCATGGATTTCATGGTGCTTCCAAACCGCATGAAATCCATGGCCGTCAGCCGGGTCCAAATACCGCCGGCAAAATAGTGATAACCGCCGGGCTGGAGACCCAGGTCTCCAGCCCAGCGGTCGTCTCCGCCCTGGTGGGCATAACGGAGAAGAGGCGGATGAATTGCAAAAATGTGACCGCTAGCCTGTTGGCGGTCTTACCGCCGCTTCTCCGCCGTCCGCCGGGGTCCTAATGACCCCCATAGTGTCTTTAGTGGTAAGTAAGATTTGCAGGTGCGGGAACCTTGCCACTGGTCCTGCTACTGAGTATAATGAATTCAGTCTATCATAAAATAACATTTCTGTTCCATTATGGACACAGACGCACAAATTAATCCACCCAGTTTTGATAACATTAGGAAGAGATTAAGCCAAACAAATAATAAATGCCCTGTATTTGATGCATTTAGCCACTTTGATTTTCTTTCATAGTAATGTTTAAATAGCTGTTATAGATTAGATCATTTGAAATTTAGTGACGAGTGTAGTGAACCGATGATTCCCTGTGTGTTGTAGGTGCAGATCAGTAGCAGTAGACAATGGATTGTGGAAAGGAAGAATTTGATTTACTGGGAACTGTGCTGCAAAAAGAATCCAATTTGGAGGTCAAGAGGATTGTAACACAACTGTTGTAAATTGATTAGTTAAAAACCCTTTGCTTTAGTTGCCAGCCCTCTGGGCAATGTAGTGCTTTAGATGTTATTAAAGGATAATGATAATATATTAGTAAAGAATGGAGCATAATTTTCACCTCTGTGACCTTCTTGGAATTTAAACCTTCTTTTACAATAGCTAGGGCACTTTCCTTGATTGGGTTATCCATAATACAAACTGAGCAGTGGCTAAGTCTATCACTGCCAGAATTTGTCTATCCTGTATCACCTATTGCTACACCTCAGGCTTCAGCCTGCTGTCCATGCACACACCATCAGACCTAACAGCTATTCAGTGGCATTTTCCTGTCAGAAACATGCTGAGTAGCTACATGCACTAACATATACACATTCTGTCAATATTATGCTCTTGAGGCTTGTTCCCAAAGTGATACTAAGTTTGCCCAGCAAATGTTGCTTATCTGTTTTGCACAGACTAAAGTCTCTGGAATCTCCCTTCCCCCTTTTCATTCATAATTTCTGTGGCTCTACCCATATAGGAAAGAATATGAAAGAGCCAGACTATTAGGTGATTCATTTGCTCTTTGTTCATAGGGTATTTCACAATATAAGCACCCACTCGTCAGACCACTTAGCTGTTAGGCAATGCACACAGTCGGAGTTCCACTCATGACAAGAACATGCATGCAAATCTCTGTTTCAATGACTTTTGATGCAGTTTCTCATCTTGCCGTTAGATGGGATACCACCTCAAAACTGATATTTGGAAAGATCCAGCAGTTTATGTAAAAGTGTCACCCTTTATCTAAAATTATACTTGTTCATTGCCCTTCATAAGTATGAGTACCAACTCTTATGTGCTCTTTAAAGAATGTAAAATTACACCTAAAATTAGGTTTTTGGGATGGGATTTGAAATGTCATAAGAAGTATGTTGAAGTTTTTTGATGTAGTAGGCTATTTCATGTTACTGCTATTATAAGAGTATGGGCCTGCTTTAGAGTGTGGTGACTCTGTAGTAGTTTACTCTATCTCCCTTCCAGAGTAACTGCACTCCAAATTTAAATATGTCCAGTACCCCAGGAGACATAATTTACATTGGCAGAAACCACTGTGATGATGGTTCCTGTCAATGCATTGAAAGTGTGCCGTACAGGTCAGTCAAAATGATGGAGCAATACCACACACACTGTTTTGTTTTTTCTTTTCAAAAGGAAAATCACAAGGGTCATTCTCCTGCAGCACCTGCAAGGTCTCATCTCCCTTTCCACACCCACCATTTAGTGCTTGCACATCAGCTAAAACCAACATTTGACACTCCTGCACCACTCCTACCAGCCACTGACTGCACATCACCCTGCACTCTCCTGTACCCTCCTCTGAAACCCGATTTCTAACCAAACAAGCCATTTGGGACCTGCGGCACGACCATGCACCAGACCTGCTTTTCCTAACGGAGAACTAACTGGCTGAACCCCTCATTAGCTTCCAACATCTCCACTGCCATCCCTCCTGGGAACAAGATTGCCAGACAGGACAGGCAACACTAGCCTGGCAGTGGAATCATCATTGTATTTAAATGCACCATGTGTTGCTAGGCAACTCCAACACTCAACTTCAGTGCCTTCAGCTCAAAGATCATCTGAGCTTCCACTTGAAAGACACACTCTCCTGAACATGGCCTCTCTACTCAAGGACTTATGTAACCTTGACCTCACTCAACATGGCACATGACCCACACATTCTACCAGCCACTTCCTAGACTGTATTTTCACCATCTTCAATGACATCTGAGTCGGCAAGCCCATGTCAATCATTTAGACAGACCACGCCCTCATCAAATTCACAATTGCCATTCCACACCAACACAGCACAACCACTGCCTGGCCAGCCTACCGAAACTGGAACAACATCTCAGAGGAAGACTGGAGGAAATCACAATTATGAAGACCCTCTGTAAACAACTGGAGCACCCATGGTGAATAAGCTAGGAAAACGTGAACAGGTACACCTACAAATTTGCCTTATACACTACCACAAGAAGATCCAAATGCTCTGCACTTGCAAGCCACATTCGCCAGCACCAATAATACCAAAAATATCTTTGCCATTGTGAAAGATTTCCCTGCCCCTGCAGCCGCCTCACACAACATCACCCCTTCACAGAACCTCTGCAACAGTACCTCTGCAGTTGAATAAGTACCATCTACAACAACTTGTTCCCCAACTGGACATGACAGACCTCAAAGAATGACTCCCCATCTCTTGATCAAGGGCACCACACGGACCAAGATCCCACCATTTCAGTAGAGAAAACCCTCTCCATCATGAAGGTCATCCTCTCCTGGGCCCCTTCTGATCCTTGCCCAACACCTTTGCGAAAGAACTACAGTCCATCAGGGCAGCACTAATCCTGACCCTAAACACCTCCGTCACATCTGTCACCTTCAGAAATACTTGAGAACATTCCACAGTACTCCCCTGCTTAAGAACCCTCAAACCCAACAACGCTTGCCGACAACAGGCCCATTTTCCTGCTTCTGGGTCTAAAAATCTGGGTAAAGCGTATTGATACACACCTCACCAATCATCTCAACACCATCAGCTCCTTGACGTCTCTCAATCTGGCTTTAAATACAGGCGCACTCGGGAGACAGCCTTTACCATTATTACAGCCAGCATCCTGATGATCCTATACAGAGGAGACATGGCTGCTCTGATCCTTCTGGACCATTTGTCTGCACTGAATATGGTACCCCTCCCCATCCTCACCAAACATCTGCATGAGATTGGAATCCAAGCATCAGCTCTTAGCTCCTTCCTGACTCAAAGGACACAGTCAGATTATTCCCCTGCTCTTCTGATGTCCACAACCTCATCTGCGGAGTACCACATGCTCATCACTGAGCTTGACCTTCTTCAGTGCATACATGAGCCCACTAGCAAGCATCATCTGCACGCATAACACCAATGTATTATCCTTTGCAACCAATACTCGCTCCCTCTCAGACAAGGCAACCAAAACCTCAACCAGGTTTGACAATTGTATGACCGAAGTCTCCATATGTTGCAAACTAAACAATGAGAAGAGAGATGGTGTGATCTTTGGCGAAAAACCCATCACTGTGGGACTCCACCTGGTGGCTGACTAAACTCGGAGCCCCACCACCCATGTGCAGAACCTTGGAATCATCAACAACCAACTCAACATGTTCCCCCAAGGCAAAGCCATTTCAGCTTCATGCTTCCACACTCTATAGATACTAAAAATAAACTTCAAATTTCTCCCAACAAGCACCCATAAATTATAACACATGCCATCATCACAAGAAAGGTGGACTAAGGGAATATCCTCTGTGCCGGAATTATGGAAAAACTCTCCAGATGAGTTCAAACCATTCAGAGCGCTCTGCCAGAATCACACTCAACCTTTCACACAGCACACACATCACACCACACCTGAGGTAGTTCCACTGGCTTCCAATACATAAATGAGCCCTGTTCAAACTCCTCAAACACAACTTTATGGATCAAATCTGTTTATTATTTCAAGTTATTAACATATCAATGACATATCTTCAAAGTAAGACAATCACATTGCAGCAGTACTAGTCTGGAAGTGTGGGGGAAGGCCATAACAATCCACTCCTGGACAACCATGTCCCAATAGACCATCTGTCCACCTCCTCTACGTGCTCTCACCCCCAGAAGGGTCACCCACTGTCATGTGCTGCAGTATGAAGCGAACTCCATGTATAGTAATATAAAACATAGAAATGATTAGTAAAACACCAACAATGTTTCCCTGAAATGGCCCGCTAAACAGCAATCACTCGATTCCTCCGCCATACTCCTACGTGGTCCCGCTTCTCCCAAAAATCTCTCCCGGCAATACACTCCCAAAAGCTCAAGTCAAACTCAGCACTCTCAAGTAAGCCTTGCATGTCAATTCCGTGAACTCAGTGGATCTGATCTGTAAGAATGGTTGCCAAAGGTCCCTGAAATCGCCGCTGCACTGCTGTGAGGTCAGAGTAAGCTTCTCCATAGCGAGAACGAATCACAGCTTATGGAGCCATGATGTAAATGTCGGGATCCTATCCGTACCCCACATCGCTAATATCAGCTGCAGCGCCGCACTGAGGGCCAGCACCATCTGCCGCCCTTTCAGTGATCTCAGGGGGAAGGTGAGCGGGTTGGGCAGGCCCAACAAGATATACAAAGGGAATCTGGGGATCTGAGTACCAAACGCTGCATCAATAGTGTCTATAACACTCTCCCAGTATTGATGAAGTTTGGGGCAATGCCAGAGTAAGTGCACAACCGAACCCACACCCCCACAGCCCCTCCAACAGAAGCTAGACTTAGTGGGATCCCAAGCGTGAATTCGTGCTGGGGTGAAGTACCAATAGGAGGCCACCTTATAGGCTGTCTCTGTGCCTGCCACATTGTAAGCCGTATGGTGTGTCCTGTAAAAGATGCTATCCCAATCTTCTTCAGATAGTTCCCTTTCCAGTTACCTCTCCCACCGCAACTGAACCTTAGATTTAGGCGGGCGACCCTCCCCCTGTAATAGTCCATAAAGCTCTGAGATCACCCGCTTGTCATCCTTCTTTACTAGGATCCATTTTTCAAACGGCGTTAACGGCCTATCAATTAATGCTCTATTAGCTAGCAACAAGGCCCAATGCCATATTTGATAGTACATCATCCTGTCTGCCTCTGTTAAGCCATATGTCTCCCTCATCCAGTCAAAGGAGATCACCCCCTGCTCGTCAAAGAGATATCCCACCCTTTTACAGCCCCCTTTATACCATCCGCGCAGCGCTTCCACTTGTAGGCCCGGTCCAAAGTCAGGGTTCGCACCCAGGGGGGTCATTGGGGATGGGAACGTCGTCAGTCTCAATCGACTAGCCACCGCATCCCATAAACGCAGCGTTACTTCCGTAATCGGAGATGCATAAAGACCGCTTGCCCTGTGCCAGCCCGGAACGCCAGGGCTCCTTCCATATATGGGAGCCCGCCACCGCTTGGTCCATAAAGCACCAATGTTTCTCGGTAGACGGGCGACTCCATTCTAGTAGAAAACGCAACTGCGCTGCCTGAAAGTATCGTAAGAAGCAGGGAACCGCTAATCCCCCCATACACTTGGGGCGGTACAAAACCCGACGTGGAAGATGCATCGCTCTACCCTCCCAAATGAATTTCCGAACCGCCATTTAAAGGTTTGCAATCGTTCGGGGCGGGGGCGTCACGGGAAGCGCCTGGAACACATACAGGACACGTGGCAAGATGGTCATCTTCACCACCGCCACCCTGCCCAACCAAGACAGCTTAAGTCTCCCCCAGGTCTCTAGATCTCACTGCACCTCCCGAATCAATTTCGTGTAGTTCAGAGTCGCCATTCTAGCAACGGAAGGCGCCAAATCAATCTCCAAATAAGGAAGCCTCAATGATGACAATATAAAATGGAATCGGGCCTTCAGATCCCTTACCTGCTCGGTGCTAATAAAGCGGCTCAGGGCCTGCGACTTCTGCATATTCATCCGGAATCCCGAGACCCAGCCAAATTCATCAAGTATCCCCATTAGCGCAGGCAGCGAGGTTGCGGGCTCCGCCAGGGTAAGAATCACGTCATCCGCATACAGGGAAATGAGATGCTCATCGCCCCCGAACTTCACACCAGTGATCTGAGGATTATCATGCAGCTGCTGCGCCAGGGGTTACATATAGAGTGCAAACAAGAGAGGTGAGAGCGGGCACCCCTGCCGGGTCCCTCATTGGATTGACAACGGCAATGATAGCGTCCCATTGACCCGGACCTCAGCCTGAGGCGCCTGGTAGATACAGCAGATCCATGCCATAAAACCCGGGCCCAACCCAAAGCGCTCAAGCACTCTGAACAGGTATGGCCAGTGGACTCTATCAAATGCCTTTTCGGCATCAATAGAAAGGAAAAGCTCCTGCCAAACTCTATGTTTTTTTGGAGCGCTCCAATACCGCCACCCTCTGTTACAGGTCCTCTCTCATCAATCTCCTTGCTTTATTATCCCTAGCGGACAATGACATCACCTCACCTCTCACCACCACCATCAATGCCTCCCATAACGTCGCCAAGGAGGTGCTCCCATCATCATTCAAACTAAGGTAATCTGCCATTTCACGTCAGATCGCCTCCACTGTTGCGACATTCTGAAGCATTGAGTCCCTGAATCGCCACCCCGACGCCCTCACCCGCTCCATGTTCATAGCAACCTCAACAGTGACAGGAGCATGGTCCGACAGGGCCCGAAGCTCAATCGCCGACTCCCTAACTCGGGAAGGGAACTCTTGCGAAGCCAAGAAAAGGTTGAGCTGAGCATATGTCTTGGTCGCTGCTGAGTAAAAGGAGTAATCCTTAAGCGTGGGGTGTACCCTTCTCCACACGTCCTCCAAACCACACCCACCCAGCCACTGACGGCCAGCTGCTGTCAAAGACCCTGTCTGCCCATGACGGTGACCGGAGCGGTCCAGATCACCATCCATCCGCAGGTTAAAATCGCCCCCCACCAAGATGGCGCCATCCGGCGAGTGTAGCAGCGGGGTCAGAGCCTGCTTTAGGAAGACTTCCTGTTGGGTATTAGGCCCGTATAAGGAAGCAATAGTAAAGGAGAAGGCCCCCAACCTCAACCTCATGGCCAAAAGCCTGCCTTGCACCTCATGTAATTTTGCCACTACTTCCCCAGGAAATGAGCGTGCTAATAGTATCGCAACCCCTGCATGCTTTGAGGAAGCTGAAGACCAGAATTGCCTAGGGAACCACTTAGAACGCATACAGTAAATGTCCTTCTGCACGAGATGTGTCTCCTGCAACATGCAAATGTGACCCCCCGACCTCTCTAGGGCCGACAGGATGGCTAACCTCTTAGTTGGATTATTAAGCCCACGGACATTCAAGCTTATGCATTTAATAGTCATACCCTAAAATGAAAAAGGCGGTCAAGAAGGGAGAGACCTCACAGGAAAACCATACCCCAGACCACATCATCAACCACTCCAAACACCAGGGCCCGAGCACATCTCCACACAAAGGCCAGCATTGCAGGGAAACACGCCAACATACAACCAATACGCACAACAGGTGCTCACAACCAAAAAGTCCTTGCACATCCATCTCCACGAGGTAAAGTCTCCACAGGGCTGTAGAACCACTCATTTTCATCGAACCATGTCCATCACCCCCGCCGCCCCGGCCCCTCTTCATCGGCCACCAGGCCGTAAACAGTGCGACCATCAGCAGTCCAGATCACCTCGATCACTGCTCGCCTAGGCATTAGTTCCAGCGGCCATGCTGCTCAAAACAGATTCCCGCTCCGACCTCAGCTTCGAAGCCGTAGGGCGCTCTAGTTTCCTCCTT
The DNA here is from genome assembly GCF_031143425.1 of Pleurodeles waltl. Lineage (NCBI taxonomy): Eukaryota > Metazoa > Chordata > Amphibia > Caudata > Salamandridae > Pleurodeles > Pleurodeles waltl. The sequence goes on along the minus strand of NC_090446.1, from coordinate 48,745,151 downwards.
TTCTCCTTCCGCCGCCAACGCGGGTGATCCCCACCAGCCAAGCTCACTTTTTTGCCCAAATTCTGGCTTTGGTCCTCCAAGCCCAGGATCCGGTTTGCCTCCGATATGGACCTCACATGACGGAGCTGATCCTCTCACCGGAAGACAAGGCGGAACGGATGGCCCCAGGAGTAAGACACCTCATGCGTTCGCAGGTGCTCCGTAATGGGTTTAAATTCTCTCCGCCTCTGCAAGGTCCGCACAGAGAGGTCCTGGAATAGTTGGAGCTTGTGACCTCTAAAATGTACCTGCTGAAGATTGCGGGCCAGCTGCAAGATACTCTCTTTAAGCCCAAAGTTGTGGACACAAGCTAGAATGTCTGGTCGACGGTCACCAGGCCCACCGGCATGGCCCACTCGGTGAACTCTGTCCAAGGTTATCTCTTGGGTCTCATCCAGGCCAAGGAATGAGCGAAACAGGCCCACTACGAAGTCCCCAATGTCCTCCTTCTCAGCCCCCGTCGGGGCCCCTCTGATGTGGATATTATGTCTCATCGAGCGTTTTTCCAAATCCTCGGCCGCTATCTGAAGGAGGTCCTGCTGCTCCCGGAGGCGGACGACCTCCTGTTCCAGGCCCGCCACCTCCTCGCCATGAGAGATCTCGCTGTCTTCCATCTGCGCTACTCGCTCCTCCAGGGACGTAACCTCACTTCGCAGCTCTCTCACCTCTTCAGAAATGTCCCTACGAAGATCCTGGATATCACTCCGGAGCGAGTCAAACAAGGAGGTTAGAAAGCCCTTCGTGACCGGGGAGCTCTCGTCCAGATCCGTCTCCGTCCGTATCTCTGGGGATTTCGTCGCCGGTGGGTCCTCAACCACGCCACCTGATGCCAGACAGGCCCCAGTCAACATTTCTCTAACTGATCACTCCCGCTTGGATTTGGACGCCGCCATGGCACATGCGTGTAATCTCGATCAAACAGGCAGCCCTCCTGGGCCCCTTCTCAAGCTCCCTCTGGGACCAAGCCACCTGAAGCCCCCTGTGCCCGAGACTGCAACTGGCCTTGCGCTCTTGAGCCTCCTCTTACCAATCGTCGCACCACTATGTCGCCTGAACCATCACTCAGGGGCCCGATCCTGCCCCTCTGCCTTGCGTCTTATTACTTCCACTTCGAGGCGAGCCGATGCCCCTTCGTGCCTCTGCCACCACCTCTAGGCCTCTCAACGATCCAGGAGAATCCAGCTGGGGGGGTGCCTCAATCCGACCCCCAGGCAAGGCCAGCAGACAAGACGCCTTCCGCTCTCGGGGGCGCCCACAAATCTCGGCTCTCAGGCCCCCACTCCGGCCCCACCGCACGCCAGCGCCGTTCTCCTGGGGCTCCACCACCACAGCCCCGCGTCTAAGGGAGCCGCCGGAGCAGGGCCCACCACGTGGCCCAGACTGACGCCCGAAACGCTCAGCGGTGCCGCGTGCTCCCCGGTCTTCGCTGGGCGTCCTCTGGACCGCGGAACCGCTCACCGTCTCCAGGGTCTCAGGCCATCCCCCCGCCGCGCCACGCGTTAGTGTTCTGGGCCAGGGCGGCGCAGCTCGGACGAACACGTCCACTCATGCCCCCATCTTGGCCACACCCTCCTCACACACAACTTTAATTTCAAGAACAAATCAGACACCTCCGCTCGGCTGAGGTCCATCTTGCACATTTCCAATACATACACAGAATCAGAACCGGCATTTGGACCTTCCCCTACATGCTGTTACATATCAGATCTGTGTCTTCAGTTCTTGACTCCTGCAAAAAGCTGAATACGTGGCTCTTCATATAACCTGCCTGCCAACCCTAGGCATGGCTAGAACTGCATCTGCAGTGCCAGGATACATTTCCGTGTGAAAGTGTGCTTTACAACTACACATAACAACACATAATGATTTGGATTTTGTGTAACATGCATACATCTGTTAATTCTTTTCTCTCCTGGAAGCTACCTATATTACTAAATCTATGACCATAATAAGTGAAATCCTTTTACATGATCAGGCTGTATAAAATAATATTTAATATTTTTCATTTTTCAGCTTGGTGTAAAAGTGTTGAATACCTCCAATGGACAATTCTGGTTCTCTGCATCATAGTGATTTGTCTGATTTTGGCTATAGTTCTTTTAGGTAAGAAGTACCAATGTTATATTAGGCCTGGAAATAAAGATTTGCAATGTGAATTATACTTTGCTAAACTAGTCATACCTACCTGTTATGCCCCCTGCTGAGTTGAAGAGTTTCTATTGTGCCTTGAAACCCAAATCACTAGAGAGCAATATAGGGGATTACAAAAGTTAGCCCTGCATCAGATTTGGAATTTAGCAGTAATGTAGTGTAGCCTCTAAGTTGCCATTGCTGAAGATGTAACTTTCCTATCATATACAAGAGAAAATGCCCCCTTAATTACACATTTAAAATTAGTCGTCTTTAACTAGAGTATTCTTTCTATTGACATATTTTGCAGCACAAGATCTTTCTTAGAGTCACTTACTGGAATCATTCCCAGACGTAGAGCAGGTATTTCCAAAGTATCTTTACTGTGCATTATAAACTCAGTCTGTGCCTAAAAAACAGCAAACAGTGTAATCATTTCAGTGGAAGCAACCCAAGCCGTAACCAGTGAGTTGTGAATTAAGTACACTCAACTCCCTTTATGGCCCCATCCATTTACAAGATTTTTACATAGATATTTCCCTTTTTCCGAATTAATTCATCTTTTGTGCTACCTTGTCATTAGAGTCTGGTTGTCTATCAGTTGTAAATCAGTGAAAGATGTGATTTGAACTTTGGAAGTCTGCCTAAAAAGATCTTAGCCTTGTAGCTTCTCTTGGTTGAGCATTTACCTTATTCCAAGCACACCCACAAGGAATACATAGACAGCCTTCAAGTCATATTTCAAAGGCTGCGAGTTATGGCAAAAGTTTTTTAAGACCCTTCATGATCAAGAGGGCTGCCTCGTGAGATAACTTAAAAAAAAAGACCAGGATCAGTGAGTCCTCATCTTCTGGAGAGAAATCCACTAAAAACACTTCTCCTTCATGGGACCTCCACTGATTATCATAAGCAGTGAATAGTCCCACTCAGGCGTGGGGTCCTAGGGAACTTCTTTCAAAATATATATATTTCTGTATTTCATCATAGCCTTACTTCGTGAACGCCAGAGCAGCATTTTGAGAAATCTCTTTGTGTAAATGTTTACAATGATTTGTTTTTGTTTTCCTCTCCGGTTTGTTTGTGATGGTCTTGCTGTTTTATTCAGTGCTTATGACTGATTATCAGTAGAAAATCCATTAAATAGAAGGAAGGTTTAATACCTGTAGTCCTAGATCTCCTTAAGAGGAATCTACATTAAAATCATGATCAACCAACCCTCTTCCCCAACGGAAGGGATAAAGGTGATTAGTGTTCTCTGTATAGTTATATACTTTAGTACTTGATTCATAGAAAGGAACTGAGTTAACTGCCACCTTTAGGGCATGGTGGGACATGTAGTGTTACTTTCAATCTAGCATATAAGCAGCCAGCAGACCTAGTGCTGGTTGCTGCCTTCCGTAGAATACAGAGTCATCAAGTTTGCGACCACTATTTAGACAACTGGCTTGTCAAGGCTGTATCAAAGGAAGAGGCACACGTTTCTATGACTGCCTGCATTACTGTGGTCCACAGACAAGGGCTAATACTAAACAATAGCCACTCCTCTACAAAACTCTAAACAAAGCTTCCGGTCCTGGGAGCGATACTGAGCACGCATCTGGAATACGTTTTTCCCTGGTCAGACAGATTAATAAAGCTTCTGTCCATGGCAAGGATTCTCCTTAGCAAACAGATGGTCACAGCCAGGCAGTACAAATCTCTGCTGGGCCTGATGTCATCATGCATAGGTCTTATCCTCTGTTGTAAGCTCCAGATGACAGCCATTACCAAGAACTGGACAACCATTGGAAGCAAGTTCACAGCATGTGGTACAATATAGTCTGAGTTACAAAACAAGCACTAACATTGTGGCAATTCCCTAAGAATCTCAATGCTTGGCTTCCTTTCTACCCATCATCAGACTTACCCATGTTCATGACATATGCCTCCATGGAGGACTGGAGAACTCACATGCAGCAACTAGTGACCAATGGCCTAAGGTCAGATACCAAAAAGCAATTCCATATGAATTTCCTGGAGCTATGGTCCATAATACTTGGTCTACAGGCATTATTTCCATGGCTGGCAGGTAAGTAGTTCTCATCAGAAGAGACAACACTACATTGATGTTTTACATTGCCAAATGGGAGAATGAGGCCTCAACCACTGTCGAAACAGACACAGATGGTGTGGGCCGGGTCCTTTCGCACCATGTGTACATCACTGTGGAGAACGTCCCTGCATGTCAAAACAATCAGGGAGACTCACTCATTCGAACACTTTTGGAATGTCACAAATGGGAGCTCATCGAAGAATAAGTGGACTACGTCTTCCTCAAATGGGATCAGCCCACACTGGACTTGTTTGTCACCCAGAGCAACAAGAAATGCCACTGTTATGCCAGAAAGTTTTTGCCAACAAGTGTCTAGGGGGGCAAAGCCTTTTTGATCAATTATTCCATCCTTTTTTTGAGTATGCCTTTCTCCTGTTACCCTGATCCACAGTGTCCGAAGGGAAATTAAAACAGAACATTGTGCCCTAATTCTCACCAGTACTTGTTCATTGAGCTCCTTAACCTATCTGTATGCCTCCAATACAATGAAGATTGAACCCCAATCTCCTCTCTAGGCACAATGGAGAAGTTCCTCACCATGACCTCTGGTTGTTGAGCCTAACCGCATTGCACCAGAGGATCAAGAGTTTGGTCATCTAGATCTCACAACAGAATGTAGAAATTACCCGCACAATCCTAGGCACCACTTACCACAGCAACTTGTAATGCCAAATGGAAGCATTTCTGGGTCTGGTCCCGAACCAATGAATTACACCAAGTGACCTTAGAATCTCAACCAATACTTCCATATTTGCTAAGCCTAGCCAAGAGAGGGCTTAAATACTCATCAGTACAAGTTCATCTGGCAGCAATCTCAGTATTTTTAAAACACAGGGTAATTCAACTACTCTTTTCTCATGGAGAACAATAAAATAATTAAGAAGGGGCCTCTCAGACCAGCTCATCCTTCATGATGTCACCAGTGCCGTGGATCTTAATACTGTACTGAGCCAGCTCACACTGCCACCATTCAAGCCGATCCACAGAGCACATCTGAAGGTAATTTCAAGGAAGATAATTCTTCTCTTGGCACTTACATAGGCACACAGAGTAGGGGAAATGCACGCATTTAAAGAACCCTTTCTCTGCTAAGGACAAAGCCATATTTCAGACTCATATAAGGATTATACTAAGGACCCTACTAGGTTCCACCTAAATAAGCCTGACATTCTGTGGTCTTTTTCACAAATCCCACAGCATTAGTAGAAAAATATTTCCGTTCACTTAATGTGCACAGGTGTATCAAGCTTCACATGTACAAAATGAAAGACATCCAATCTAACCAACTGTTTGTGTCCTTTAGCCACCCAAGGAAAAGGCAACCCCTGTCCAAGCAGGGATGTTGAAGCAGGGAATACCACTTTGGTTCTAAGCCTGCATCACATTCTGCCACAAAGTCCACTCAAGGGAAGAGTGATCTCACATTCTACGAAGAGCATGGCTACAGCTGCAGAATTCTATGCTCATTTTCCTTTGCGAGACATCTGCTTTGCAGCAACACAGAGGAGGAGGCACACATTAAAAAGTACTACTGCCACGGTGTGAATGCAGAAGCTGACTCAACAGTGGGCAGATTGCCCTCTGTAACCTGTTTTAGTGGAAATTATGCTGCTTCTCACTTTGTTATATTTAGTATGATTGTTATTTACAGCTTACTATTCCGATTCAAACTGGTGAATATATAAAAGATCAAATACTGGAGAAGAAATTATTACTGACTTATAACTCCAGTTCTCCACCATTGGTATCCCTCATACATTCACATGCAGTCCACTCTCTCATACATTTAAATGCAGCCCACTCTCCTATTATATGCTTTTCTCACACTCTGTGCTTTGAAATCTGAGCTATGGTGGTCTCTTGGCATGATAGGGTAGCTAACACTTCCACCTCATTGGCTGAAGTTTAGGTTGCTTTAATTGAGGTGGATATGATACTAAACAAAAACTGTCAGTGAGGCCTATGTCCATTTTAACACTGTTTACTGCTATTTAAGATCACCTGGAATTCCCAGCCTGGTGATGGGAATGATTCAAACATTACTTTCTGGATTTCCAGTTGAAAACTGAGAAGGCAGTAGGAAAGGCAGTTCTGCTCAACCTTTTCCAGTAAAAGAAGACTCATTTGGTTGAATATTGTGTACTGTGTACTCCTAGTGTGATCAGTTTTTTAAAAATCTGTGTCACTGAGGGTGTGGCTTACTTACGCTTCTCATATAAAATGTGACTGTTATGGGAAACCCAAAACCTTGAACCAACATTCTCTGTGTACATTGTGTGTGTGCCTTTATAGAATGCTTGTATTACATGTGGTAATGTGATTCTAGGTATATACAGGATACCAGGATGCTGGATGGAGCGATTCTTGAGACCTAAAGAGGGTATTGATTGAGATGTTGGCAGACCCATAGGATATAATGGAATTTATATTTCGGAGGACAGGATTTCTGTCACTGCTGTGATGGCGTAACTCATCTGCCCTGAGCCTGATACAAAGTTATGCCAGCGGAAGGCTGTGCCAGAAAGAAGGACTCCTGTGCTACTGAAAGGATGCTACTGTGCTGGGCTCCGGCCCTGATGTGCTGCTCTTTTGCCTGGGTGAGAAGGAGTGGACCTGCAACTTACATTCAGCACCACAAGAGTGACTCCATAGGGTAGTCTATTGTAACCAACACCTGGACTCTGAAACTGTGAGTACTACCCTGCCATGTGCTGCTAACCCCATCCTGGATACTTGGGAGTGGGCCTGAAGGTGCACTGCCAGCCCATCTCTGGACCCAGCAGAACCAACACATCCCCTAAGCTGCACAGTACAACCCAAGCAAAACAAAGACATCGCCTCTGATGTGTGGACTTTCCTGACGGCAGAACTTCTCATCCTCATTGCAGCCTGCCTCGTTGGAACCTGTGCTCCACAACATATCTCTGATGCAGGCCCCTAGTTGGCCAGCCCCTCATCGAAGGCATCCTCGATGATGAAGCAGAACTCTGTATCGCAAGCCCCTCAGCTTCTTCTGAACCAACTGGTGGGGGACGCAAGACTTCGCATCGCAAGCCCCCTCATCATCAGCCTGATCAACAATGAAGCAGGACCTCACATTGCAGCTTGGTGGCTCTTCGAACCAGCGCTGCACAACACATCTCCTTAGCTTTGCATTGCATCCTCGACACAGGACCTTGCAATGCTCCACAACCAAGTTTTAGCTTTGTTCATGGAGGTCAAACTGGGTCCTTGTAACTGGTCCACGACCCATAGTAGATATTCTGAACTTCTAACTGATCCAGTCCGGGTCTACCAGATAGCTACAGTTGGCACTTTGTGCTTTTGGATATCACTGAAGGCAGTGGGATCCATTTTGAACGTCCCTGGTTTGCCTTGGCAAGATAGAGGATGGGGGCTGCTTCCCCAGACAACTGAAGTATGCATTCCTCTGGCTGGAGGATGGACGTCCAGTCATTGAAGTGGAAGATGGGGGTAGGTCTACTTTTAGAAATTCCGGGAAGACTTTCATGGCAAGTGTCTCTTGATTAGTTCTTTATGCACACTGCTTTCTGGTTGATATTGATGTTGTGGTTGAGAGGTGGAACTGCAGTTTGTTTTTTAAGGTGAAATAGATTCTAGGTCGGGCTTGACCTTTTGTTTGCCCTTGATTACTGCTTAAAGAAGGCTGATGACAGCCAGGTGCACAAATATCACACTTTGTTGTTCTCACTTGGTGGGTGTTTCTACTTGGAAAATGGTTTCAGTGCTGTGAGAAGCATCGCTTGAGGGACACTAGAAAAGAGAACCAACCAAAACTTGTTCTGGGGTATGAGACCACGCATCCACATCCCCTGCCTAGATGATGTTATAAAAAAGTGGAGTATAAACCGCCATTCTACATTTTAATTCAAAACTCTTCAAGACCAAGTAAAAGAGGGGTTCACTGGGTATTTGAAGGACTACCATTTGACCGTGGCTAGTGTCTGCATGAAAACCAGTCTCCCACAAGTGTGGGGACATCACCTGAAGTCTGGACATTTTCTGGGGGAGCAGAGGTTCTGCCTAGTGTCCAGAAGCCTATCAGCCTGCTGGGAGACAGGGGGCATCTGCCTGGTCTGTCCAGCAGGAGGAATGACTGGCAAGGAGGAGAAGCCCAGCATGTTTTGGTGCGAGGAACACCTGGTGAAAGCAAATAGCCTAGAAGAGTGAAGCCAGGGCCAACCCGTGTTGCAAGTATGTCCCTTCGTCTCTCTCTGTGGTTTCATATCAAGAATTGCACCCAAGGAATTATGCAAGTAAATTATCACTTTTTGTGAATACCACATCTTTAAACTTTTGCTATGATTTTAAATTTTTGGAACAAGTCTTACTAGTCTTGAAACACGAAAAACGTTTTTAGAATTGAAATACAATTTGAAAAACAGAAATGAATATGCTTTCCGAGATCCATCTTGGCAGGTGGAAATTAAGGTTGTGACTCTCAGAAGGTTATCCTATCTGAAAGCACAGTAAGTCACCTTGCTACACTGCATGATAGGGAAATGGCAGCAATATGCCATACTTAACACTGTACTGCACCATCCTGTCTTTTTCCTGTGCTGTCGCGCAATGTGTTGCCTAGCGCCAATGCAGACATTCTTGGACCATGGATCAAGGGTGACAGTGTTGCAGAGAAGATTGTTTTTGTGCGGAAAGTGGCACCTTTCTGCACAAAAACAGCTGTCACAGGCTGTTTACTCTTTCTATGTGTGCTGCAGAATGCCAAAGGCCAGGAATGATACCCTATGAATGAGGAGTGTGGTACTAGCCAATCGTGAGTACAGTTATATTATCCATAAAGCACAAAAGGACGAAGGCATAATGTGGCACAAGGTTTACACAGTGGTGCAGTGCAAGCATTGAGCCACTTCGTAAATACGGCGCAAGAGAAAGGCCTCCTTAACACTGCTGTAGAATGAAAGAAAATGACAGTAGGGCGGCGCAAGGTGGGGCTAGCGGCTTGTAAATTTGTCCCAAAATGTGCAACCATGATAGCAGATCTTACTGCGAAAAAACGCTTGGCTCCCTCCTCCCTATAAGTTTGATTGGTGCTCTAAGATGCTGTTCTCACACCTGCCCCTCATGAGCAGCTGCAGCCTTCTTCCAGCCGGGACAAACCTGCCATGATTTCAGGTCTGATGCATGCTCTGCGCTGGGGTCGTCTGCCAAGAGAAATGGCTGCACCTGAGTATGCCGCACTGGCGGTGGTGATCAATGTTTCCATGCCCCGCCTGAGCTCCAGCCAGCAGATTTCTACACTGCATGCCTGTGAAAATTAATGTGCATTTTCACAAACTGTGCAGGGCGGGAAATCCGTTTTTGTATTGTCTTTTTCTGACTACAAATAAGTGGGACATTTGAGAAAATAAATTGTGAGAAATTATGTTTCATATTACCTTGCCGAGCTAGGGAATGCATGCGTGAAGGTGCTTTCCAAGAACGTTTGCAGGAGGGCTCTGTTGTGAGAATGAGCGGCAGTTGTCACCCTGAGGCTCGCTTGAGGCCCCTCTGGGAGATGCATAGTAAGGGGTTCTGCCGTCGTGTGATCTTGCATGTACGGTAGCTCTTATGCTTGTGCGACCGGGAAAGTGCCCATTGGTGTGTAAGGCACATGTGACCTGGGATGTAAAAGCCTTACACTTCATCTTGCATAATTTTGGATGCAGTAAAAGTTCATGTAGAGGTTACCCATGTGTTAGCTTGATAATGCTCAATAGATATGTTCTTCTGAGTTTTCACAGGCTTAGCATGAACATATTGTTGTAAATGTCCAGTTACTCTTGAGGGATGAGCACCGGTCTTGCTTCCCTGTTTACTCTGAATTCTGAATTCCATTTCACAAAGATGAACAAAAGGAAGCAAGAGTGAAAAAATCCAGAGATTAATGAGAACATTAATCACTATGATAGTCTCCTATTATTTCAGACATATACCATGGGCTACACAGATACTTCAGTGAGCGCAGGTGGGATATCGAGAGGGATAAGCAAGGTGAGTGTGATAAAATAACTTTAAATATATGGAAAATAACTGAATGAATTCATGTTTTGAATGTAATAGCACATGCGTCTGTCTAGCTCTCATACATTAGAATGTCAAACCTGTCCATGGGATCTTTATTATAAGACAGAAGCACAGCTTTCCTATTTATGTCGATGGGAACAGTGAATATGTTGGTTATGGCATGGTACCCTTAAGGACAATTTAATTACAGGGGCATGCCCTTCCATACTTTTATGTTTAGGTGTAGGGCATGATTATATGTTTATATACCATTCAGGCTAAGTAAGGCAGCATGTTATTGATTTACCTTTATCCTGTTCAGGTAACAGACTGTCAGGGAAATGACAGTTCTCCAACACTGGATCTTTTATATATTCCAATGCTAGAATAATTTCCTGTCGTCAGTCTGGGAATCCCCGGTACTTTAAAATCATAGTACATAGTATAAAAAATGTACAACATGCAGTATATAATGTAAAATAAAATGACCATAGGCCTGAAACAATACAGTATTATGTATTACAATTTCCATAGGAAATAATGGAATCATAATACGGAGGACAGGAAATCTTTCTAAATCAGGGCCTTAATCTCAGATCTAATTTTCTATGGAGATTTGTACTTCTCCTTCAACAAGATCATAACAGATTTGTGTTCCCTCTTCCTCAGTCCCTTTGGATGCATCTATTCACATATATCACATGATACAAAGAGGGTCATCTTTCTTATCAAGTTACTGAATGCAGGAGATGTGCGGGACAGTAGCCAACAAACCTCACCTGCAAGACTGCAATGTTGTGTGCAGAAAAAGTACCAAAATTCTTTCAAATGATGAAAGCAGTTGAAATAAAATGTTGAAAGACCCACTTGGCTCTTAATTTTGTAATACTCAACTCCTACAACTAATTGATTTAACCTTACAAGAATGTGACATCTCAGTTGTAAAGGAGTGATAAAAAGCTGGAGCATCTTACTGCACATTTATTTTTGTCTCTTTTTTTCAGGAAGGAAGTTTGTTACCACATTTGTGTGTCCGAATAGATGGTTGATGTATGATTCCACATGCTACTACTTCTCGAATGAAAATAAAACCCGGGAATTGAGTAATATATTTTGTTCCTTACATGATGCTCTACTTGCAATAATCCTTGAGCCTAAGGATATGGTAAGATGTGGAGAGCAACTTTTTAAGTTAAATGATCCCAGCTGCAAATATTTTTATCAAATACGTGCTGTTAATCAGTATGTGCCAGTGATAAAAACTGCCTTTGATTTATTGAAACTATTCTGCCTTCTTGGAGAATTGTCTGTCTACTTCAACCAGCAAGGGAAGTGGTTTCAACATAAATTATTGCTCAGTGTCTTTATAGTAGTGAACAGGAAACTGAGAATCTATGACAGTGTGCAGCAATGCAAAGAATGGCGTGGAGGTCCAAAGGAAATCTGTACACATTTCCTCTGGCCATCATGGCCCTCAGAGTCTCCGCATATATCTTGAAACTCAGAGGAATGGATTGGCTAGAGATTAAGCAGGTTCACTCATCTGTTCGTTCCTTACTTAAGTTGAGACATATTTGTGCTAATGGATAAAAAGCAAGGTATGTTTGATATGGCAGGTGCTCGGTTGTGAGATGTGTGGTCTTTGGAGTAACCTGTCACAATCTTTAACATGACCCTAATAATTTATCTTACCCACATAATATTTTTTCTTCATTTGTAAATGGTGCATGTCAGTCTGTAATTGATGGTATTTCAAACAACTTCATCCCAAGTGAGAGGTGAGAGAATAAATGGTGCCTTTCCTTAGCTCTCTTATTTCTCTGTTAGCAGTAATCTAGCCGTTTTCTGACATGCAGTTATGTTTGGCTTTGGAAGTTAAGTCCACGATTGATTATGAGCTAGCCGTAAATATGTGCAGAGATTATGCACTTGTTCACTCCTAATATGATTTAAAGGCCATGGGCCTGGATCTGCTGGGCTTAAAACTGCAGAGCATTCCCAATTATGTGGGGTTTAATGCTTACAAAGTGCTTACAATTACCACATCCCCAAAGCAGGTGGCATGTGGGGAAAGGGACTGCTGTGCATGGTGGGAGGAGGAAGGCAGGTTGGGAAAGTACGGATGGAGAGGGAAGATTAGTTCTGGGAGAGGGCAGCAATGAGTGCTCTGACCTTGCAGTCAAAGAAAGTGAAGGTGTAATGGCAAATGAGGCTTGGCTGCTATTGCAGCCAAAGATTCATGTGGTGTTACCAGCCAGAATTTCTAGTGATCCCAAACACAGGGAAAACAAACGCAGAAACAGCAGACCCTTTGTGATCAGGCAGCTCAGTATCTAAGCTTAAGATATTGGTCTGCCTGACTCACAATATCATTCCTTTACAAAGATAATGTTTTTAAGCAAATTCATAGCGAAAGGCAGCATTTTCTGCTTCGTTTAAACTACTTTGAAATAAAAGTTACTTTATAGATTGGCATGGCCTGTTAAATTCTGCTTTTAAGTATAAATATATCAAGATAGGAGTAGATAGACAATGGCTTCATTGAAGGGATTAACATATTCACTTTAAGGCCTCACACTACTCCAGAATTCCATGTTCCAGAATGCAGCGCTGCGTCAGAGTTAGAACCTGTAGTTTGGTTCTCTGGACATGATTTAAAAGACGATTGTGGGTATTTCCTAGGTTACAAAATGGCTCTAGGTTCCACTTTGCACTGAACTGATTTATGCAGTTGTGTGCAGCGACCCCCCAAAAATAATTTCCAAATAATATTAGATATACAAGTTGAAAACCTAGTGGCAGATTTAGGAAAAGCGTTGCTGCAACTAGTGCAGCACCACTTTCCTTGTGCCCCTTAGCGCCCCACTACTGCCACTATGTGTGTGTCCTATTTGAAATATGGCACACTATGGCGCAGGGTAGGAGGCAAAAGCGTATTTTTTTTAATGCTGTTGATGTTCTCTGCAGGACTAGATCGGAGCAGGTGTTAAAAGTGCTGAGAAAAATTGTGCAAGGAATTTTTAGATTTCCTTGTGCCATTTTTTCGCCCCCCCTAACGAGGGAATGCACCCCCTTGAATATATGGCGCAGGCATAATGTGGCGCAAGGGTTTATAAAGTGGCGCAAGGGTTTCCAAAGTGGCGCAATGCAAGCATTACACCACTTTGTAAATATGGCGAGGGGGAAATACCACTTTAGCGCCACCTTAGCATAAACAAAATGATGCTATTGCAGCACTAAGGTGGCGCTAGGGGCTCATAAATCTGCCCAATCGTATTTTTTAATTGCAGATACAACATCCGTAGTCTATACAGGCTAATGAATGATAAATTATTCATTGCCTTAGCTTGTTTAATACAGCTGACAATACTGCTGCACCAAACCTCAGGCCTGCTGCAGAGGGACGCTGAACCATATGGAGTTTGTGGTACCATACACTTTTGTGCCACAAACACATTAGACCCTTATCTGCCTCATGTAGCACAGAACCTTTTGGCCAAAACACATTGGGTCAAATACATGTTGGATGGCACTCATTGACCCCAAAAGACATTGAATTCTTACGTGTGTCTTAAACATTCGGGAGCCAAGTTGACAGAGGCATTGAAGGTTTCTGAAGCTAAAGAAGGGAGGGTTCTGGTTCCTCACAAGTTTCCCCAGCTCTACACTATTTTCCGTCCTCAACCCTCTAACATAATTACACTGCAGAGTTGGAACCTGAAGTTGCTTCCTAAGTTGTGAACAATTAAGAAAATTGCAGCCTAATATGTGAGTGATTAAGGAAAATAAGGAGGTGTATAGGCTTAACAGTAGTGGAGCTAAAGACAAAAATGATGCCTGTGTCCTTAAGAAGTCCAGACACGTCCAATCCCATAATGCCTTATAGTGGCAGTTGCTTCTCAGAGTTAGTTCTTTTTGACTTAGAAGTAGAGTGTATTATTAAACTGACTTTGAAATCTTTATCCTGCGCATTTGAGACATCTGGAATTGACAAGGTAATTTTTTTCTTCAGTGAAGATCAGAAATACAAGTGACTAACCATTTCTTCCGCTTTGTGGGATCTTTGTTGATAGTTATAAACATTACAACAGAATAGGAAGCAAATCCCCAACCATGAGACTCTTAACCACAATAGATTGTGAGTAAATATACCAAAAGTTCTAAACACGGTTGTAAGTAAAGACAGTAGTATCTTGTTAGCTAGATACAGGTTAACAAGTAGTGTCTCTGCACATATCTGCTAACTGTAACCAGGCTGTAGCAGCTGTTTCCTCCTTGCTTTAATGGAACTTGGATTTAAGAGATGGAATTTGTTTGCCAATTGGTAACATGAGGTAATGAACGCCACTATCCATTAGAGGATTAACTGTTATGACATGCAGATTGTAGAATGCACTGTCACCTTAGAAGGTATCCTTGTGCTGAGGAGGTGTGAGTCTAGCCACACCTAGGGCCTAGTGAGACTAATTGAAAAGCTAGGTCTTTAGCTTCTTTCAGAATTCAAGAAGTGAGGAGGAAGCTCTTATGTGTAGCGGCATGAAATTTCACACTTTAGGAGCAATGTAGGTGAAGGTTTGACCTCTAGAGCTGTTGTATGTGTGGGTTTGTGCAAGAAAGGGTCTGGATAAGTGGAAGTGTATGGAATGTTTGTGAAAACTGATGGAATTGTTGAGGTGTGCTGTGCTGGGCCAGTGTTCTGTAGTGCCTTGAAAGTACGGATGAGGAGTTTGAATTGTGCTCATTTGTGAATGGGGAGGCAGTGGAGCTGTTGCAGGTGCGGTGTGATGGGAGTGTGGCGTGGGAGGCTTGATTCTGGCTTCCTAGTTGACTGGTCTGCAGCCACCTGGAGAGGTTTTTGTTGATCCCAGTTTATTGGGTGTTCCTTTTGTCCAGCTTGCTTGTGATCAGAACATGTGTGACTGTTTTCCAGTCGCTGATTGGGGGGAAAATCTCACTCAGCATCTTCAGAGTATGGAAGCATGAGGTGGTGATCACACTGACTTGGGCAGATGTGTTGAGTATGCTGTTGAGAATGATCCAGAGTTGTTTTTTGCATGAGTAGAGGCAGTGGGTGGAGGTACTAGCTCCGTTGGTCATCAGCTGGAGTCCCACAGTGATACACTCTTCCCAAAGATGACAATATTGTTCTTGTGGGTGTTCATCCATAGTCAGTTGGTCTTCATCCAGTGGTAATTTCAGACATACAGGCATTGAACTTGATCCGGGTACTGGGCATCTTGTCCGTGAGGGAGAGAATGAGTTGCATGACATTTACGTAGGAGAGGATGTTGATGTGAGAGAGGATGATGTTGACTAGAGGGATCATGTATGCTTTGAAGAGCGTCAGACTTAGGGAGAAACCATGTGCAACTTTGCAGGTCAGGTGATGGGCATCAATGGTGTATGGTGCCAGGCTCACTGACTGGATTCTGTCAGTCAGGAAGGAACTGATCCATCAGAGTGCCTATCCTTGGATTTTGATATTGTGTAGGCATTGGATGAGGATGGGGTGGAAGACTGTGTCAAATGCTGCTGAGAGGTCTAAGAGGCTGAGGGCCACTGTGCCTGCTCTGTCCAGAGTCATGTGGTTGTCATCCATGATATCAATCATGACACATCCCGTGCTTTGGTTACGTCTGAAACCACACTGAGTAGTATTGAGGATTTGGTGGTCATTGAGGACGGGTGGGTGTTTCCAGGCATCTGGGAAGGTCACGCAAGAGGTGGAGGCTTTCAGAATGGGTGTGAGCATGGTACTGATGGGTTGCAGTCCTCTGGAGTAGGTGTGGTGAGGGCAGGGATCCGGTGGGGCCACTGAGTGGGTGGACTTCATGGGGGTGGCAGTTTCTTCTGAGGTGATGACAGGTCATGTGGTTAGCATTGATTCTTTGGATAATATCAGGAAGTGTTGTAGAGGTCCTGCGAGGCGATGATCAAGATGGAGGTGGCCAATGGTGAGGTAGCATCTTTCACAATGGCAAAGATTTCTTTGCATCTGTTGGTGCTGGCATTGATGCACTCCGTCAGAGTGGTTCATTTGGTGGCTCAGATCATTTGATGGTAGCGTCTTAGGGCAAATTTGAACCTGCTCCTGTCTGCAATGTTCTGGCTCATTCTCCATTTGCACTCCAGTTGTTTACAATGGCATTTCATCAGTTTGAGTTCCTCTGTGTTCCAACTGGCCTGAGGCCTGGATCTTGTTGAATTGCTTTGTTTGAGGAAGGCAAGGGAGTTGGCGCAGGAGGTGATCCAGTTGTTGAAATTCTTGATAGCTTTTGGGAGGTTGTCCCTCTGTTCATGTTGGGTTGCGCTAAGAGCGGTGTTCCAGTCCTTATCAGTGATACTGTTCAGGTTTTGGTGGGGTGAAATGGCAGTGGTGCATGTGCGTTAGAATGATGTGGGGATGCTGAACTTGATAAGGGCATGGTCTGCCCATGGTACTGATGTGGGCCTGTCGACTCATATGCTATCAAAGTTGGTAAAAATATGGTCCAAGAGATGTCCTGCCACATAGGTAGATCTATTTACCTAAGGCCTAGGCTTACAAGGTCTTCAGTGAGTGTTCTTGAGTTGTGGGTGGGCATGGTTTTCGAGGTGAAAGTCCATGTCTCCGATTGGCATGTAATTGCTAGCATTGAGGGGTATTGGTGCTACAAAGTCCATGGTGTTGATGAAGTTAGTGCGCGGTCCTGGTGGTCTTGCCACTTAGGTTTAATTTAGCTGTGACATGGAGCTTGAATGACAGGTGTTCCATGTTGAAAGATGACATGTCTGTGGATGTGGTGCAGCTGATGGTGTTTTTGTGGATGATGGTGATTCTACTTCCGAGCTTGTAAAGTCTGTCATACCTGGCAATCATGTAGCCGGGGGCAGAGGGAGGGCATGGCTGTGGTAATGCATGTGCTAATGCATGTTCCAGCCAGCTTTCTGTGAGGAAAAGTAGGTATGGGGTAATATTGTGCAGTAGATCTAAGATCTCTTTGGTGTGAGAGAGCTGATCTTGAGCATGCAAGTGACGGTGGAATGTTGTGTGGGTGGTTGAAGGTCTGTGTGATTATGAGAGCATGGGGTGTTGAGTGCTTTGGTGCAGTGAGTATTGGGTGTGGGTAGGTGCATGAAAACTTGCATGAAGCACAGGAGAATGCTCCCTCGATGGTGTGTGGTGCGGTGAGGCATCAGCGTGTGGAGTGGTGGCCAGGGTGGAGCCAAGGGTCACAGCGTGATAACGGTGGGAGGGGAGAGTACCAGGCTTCCTCGTTCTAGGCATCGACCAGGCACAGAAGGGTGCAGATGAGCTTGCCTTTGGCATACCATCGGCACGTCAGTGGCACGTCCGGTCCATGACCACTCTGTGGTAGCCATTAGGAAGGGCCTAAAAGGGGAGAGGAAAGATGTAACTTCCTGTGCAGATGGATTATTCGAAATCCAGCGATGTAACTTTCAGTGTAGATTTAATTGGTTGAGGTGAAGCACAAGCGCTCACTTCCCACTTCCTAAATGCTTTATAAAGTTCAGAACATGTAGATTGCCTGCCTGTTTGCTGATGTCCATGAATTTAAATGAAAGGATATTAAAAAAACTAAGGTCACAAATTAAATCAAATACTCTTTCCTCGACTTACAATTTTGCAGGCTGTTCTTCAACGTTATCAAAGAGATAAGCAATATTGGATTGGCTTGACCAGAGTCGAGGATAGCTGGAACTGGGAAGGTGGTTTCTCCTACTCCCCTCAGTTGTAAGTACTTATAAGGAGTATGCTGTTCAAGAATGAGATTCTTCTTGGTGTTACTATAAATCTGTCAAAATAGTTATCGGTGGATTGTTCCTTTTGTAAAGTTATTATAGTTATGGCTGTTTTGAATACTGTACTCAAGTGTTGGGTTTTACATCAAAGGATTTTCTTCCTCATTTGTAACTGTTAAGCTAATCTTGTCTATTTGCGTCCGAGAGCTATAAATGCAACGTCTCTTTCGTATTTGCACTGCATTGAAGTTGTCAAGTTCCATTACTAAAACTTCATTTTATTTGTCTAGCTTAGCATTTAAATCTCACAACTGCATTTATATATTTTCGTAAATATCACTGTCAGCGGATGCATGTTTATTGCCTGGTACTGCTCTTCCTTGGGGGCTTACAGCTACACACAAAATGTTCATACTGTGTGAATTTTGCAATGCCATGAACACTTTCAGCCAAAAGCCCTTACAGTTTGCACAACAAGAATTGATCACTGTTAAAATGATTAAAATATAATTGATAAAATTGCTAAAACAAATTGGCTTTCAACATATAATCGCTTCCTTATTCTTAATGGTCTCTATACCACATACATATTTAAAATCACTTTAAGCCTGTTGTGTCAGGTAACTTATTTTTAGAAAGGCAGACTGTCCAGTCACAATGCCTTTGTTATGTATGACTTCCATAGGAATCCTCTGTTGTCTATCTCCGTTTCTAAATCTGGTAACACACTGCTATGACATAGCAACAGTTGATAACAAAGACCTTTTAATGTTACTAACATATGTAAAATATGTTTACCTAAAGGAGGTTTCTGCCAGCTCTCTTTATCCATCGGTCTGTGGTGGTGTAATTCACATGTTGCTTCCAATCACCACAGCATACAGCATGGGGCAGCCCACTTTAGCCACTGGCCAACTTCACTTTGTCTCCTTTTTGCTTTTTCAGAAGGAGCACTTCTGATGGATACAACTACCTGTGGATTCCTCACCTCAAGAATTTTCCCCCAAGCGCCAGCTTCGACGGAAATTTTCTTCTAGCTCTGCACGTCGACGATGACGTCACAATTGCCCAACTCCACGCGACGCCGTATGACATCATCCAGGCAATAAGAAGCCCTCGTTGATGTGCAGACATCAGTTCCCTTTTTTCCGTGCCTTTGAGTAACGTTTTTTCTTTGAGGCTACCAGGGATCTACAGTTTCACTTCGTTGTAACTATGTCTCAACCGAGGAAATCTGGTTTTAAACCCTGCAACCAGTGTGGGGGTCGAATCTCGGTCACGGACCCCCATGAAAAATTTTTATGGTGCCATAGTTCCGACCATGAGGTCGAGTCATGCGGCTCATGCCAATGTATGAATCCTAAGGCCCTTAAGGAACGAAAGGCAAAATTGTTTCTTGTCCGTTCGAAGAAGAGGAAGGAGAGGCATCATCGGAGAGAGTCTTCTTCGCGATCTTTGAAGACTCATCGACACCATGGGGACTCTCGGCATCGTCGCAAATCACGGCGCCGATCGAGCCGGGGATGGTCTCGATCAAGATCTCCGTCAGCTCGACGCGGCCGATGTGGGAGATTAGCCCGACTGTCACGCTTCCACCTCTGACGACTCCGGCTTCTCCGATGTCTCCACTGTCGGTGTTTGAGGTCAAGCCTCATCAGGAGTCGAGGGCTTCTCCGGAGCAGGAGATGCCTGGACCATCATCGGCTTCTCCTCCGGCGCCGGTTCCTCATACTTATCCGACTTTCCCGGCGCCGGGTACGGATCCCGCTGCATTTTTAAATGCAATGTTTAATATCTTTGCCACCATGGCTCCTGGTGGAGGGCATGCAGGTCCGTCAGGTCCTTTGGCCTTTAACTTGGGTGCTCCGGCTCCTTACAAGCCGACACCCTTTATGCCCTTTCTTCTTTCTGTTCTGGCACCTATGGATTCGGCACGGATCCAGTCGATGGTGAAGTTGCCTGTGGCGCCGGAGGGTCCGGTGTCAGATGGATCCGAGGAGCGGCGCCGTTGAAGATCTTCAGCGTCAGCCGACGCCTTATCGACGCCTGGGCTTGCATCCAGACTCCGATCCAGGAGATTGGCTTTACGGCTCCTGGAAGAAGAGGAGTATAGCAGACAGCATATAGAGGAAGGTGAGATCATGGAGCCTTCGGGGGACCTTCACGGTCCCTCCCGCCTCCCCGTTGCCTGTTTGGTCTTACCAAGAATTCCTTGGGTGAGCACCGGTTTATTGTATATTTGCATATAATGAATAGATGTATATATACATATTTATTTATATATATGGTATTTTTTGTAGGAAACATGTTCAGATGTGCATATGTATATGTATATATTTGTTTCCATATGAGTGTGTTGTTTCCATTAGTATTGTTTTATATTGTTGCAATAAATGTTGGTATATAATTTTATTTGAAGTAATTATATTTCTCTGCAAACTCAATGTTCACCTGTTCGCCTCAAAGGCACGTAAAAAATGGTGATAACTGACGTCTGCACATGGACGAGGGCTTCTTATTGCCTGGATGATGTCATACGGCGTCGCGTGGAGTCGGGCAATTGTGACGTCATCGACGATGTGCAGAGCTAGAAGAAAATTTCAGTTGAAGCTGGCGCGTGGGGGGAAATTCTTGAGGTGAGGAATCCACAGGTAGCTAATGTATCCACCAGAAAAGGCGTTACCAAAGGTAAGTAATTTGTTCTTCTGCACACAATGTAGTCCCCTTCAATGCCAGTGTTTTTGTTTTTACTTTAATATTACTTTAGTGCTGTGTTTGTATTTAAAGCCTGATATATTAACAGGGTGCAATTAATGTAAGCTCAGGGCACATTCCAGCTTTATCATTTCCTGGCTCCTGCTAATGCTGTTGTAAATAATTTTTTGTAGAGGCCTTTTCTTATCCTAGTGCTGCTATTTAACAACGTACCACTCATGTATGTCATGCTTGTATATATTTTATTTTGAGGACTACTGTTACACTTGTAAACAAGTTTAAGCTGCACCTCCTGCTTGTATGGCTTTCTAGTTTGCTTTCAATGCACTTGTATGCCGTCCTTATATAGACATTTACCTATTATATTATTAATTGAAGCTGTGCCGTTTAATCCAGTTTCCTGATCTATCTATCTATCTATCTATCTATCTATCTATCTATCTATCTATCTATCTATCTATCTATCTATCTATCTATCTATGTGTCTCTCTGTCTGGCTGTCTTTCTATTTATATACCTATCTATATACAGCCCTCTCTAACTGTCTTTGCAAGCCTATTCATCTGTTTGTAAAAAGATTTACAAATGCATTGCAAAAAAAACATTAGCAAAGGCACGGTGCCAAGAGCCAACACCTGACTAATTGGAATTTTTAGGTCAGTGTTAGCCAAGACCATTTGATTTTACTAAAATTATGTGTGTAACACAATATTAGTGGTTTTCAGTCAGACTCCATCAATTAGTCTGTTGTTGAGTATTTCTATTTTTTCTTCCACCTACTACCGCATGCATCATGGGACAAGCGGTCAGCCCACTTCAGCTATTGGCTGACTTCACTATAACTTACGGCATGCTTCCTTTTCACAAGGACCATATCCACACACAAAGTAGTTTCCTTCAGTGCCAGTGGCTACTATGGTAAGGTGTACTGGAGATAAAAAGTATTTTTGCCTTTAGTAAATGTTTTTTATTTTTTTAGATTGATGGGGACTTGGAAGATTACTCAACAATAACCATGGCAAAACAAGTCAAGAACTGCCAAAGTCAAAAGACTAGTGTTCAGGGCCAAGCCTACTGGCTTTGCCAGTGCTTGTTTACATTTGGGTTAGGCAGGAGAGACCATGTTATGTATGCTGTCACATTACTCCTCTGCTCCAATGTGGGCATGCTGTGTCCTTCCAAATAACAAAACCATTGCCTATAAAGCATAACCAATGCACACATTTCTCAGGATGACAAATGAACCACTAAGGCCTCGATTTATGGAAAGTGGCGCTGCACCCAGTGCAGCGCCACTTTTCTTGCCCCCTTTTGCGCCCACCTAACGCCACCATGTCCGCCGTATCTAAGATACGGCACACCATGACGGTAGTTGGGGGAAGTAGCGTCAACATTTTTTATGCTAGTTCAGAGCTTTGCAGGATTAGTGTAACATTTTTTGACGCTAATCCTGCAAAGCCCATTGAGACCCATTGAAAATAATGGCATGCCTCCTTTTAATGACTGCTCTGATAAGGCATTAAGAGTGCTGAAATAAATGATGCAAAGAAATCTTTGGCATGCATTGCGCCACTTTGTAAATTTGGTGCAGCGATTATTGCCTCTTTAGGCCACATTAGCGTAAATAAATTGTCACTAATGTGGCGCAAGGAGGCACCAGGGGCTCTTAAATCAGCCCCTAAGTGCATACGGGCTTGAAAAAAGGCATACATAAATTGAGCACCGAATTATATTTTCAGTAAGCACATGGACTGAGAATAGAGGGCTTGGGCTTCAGCTTTTAAGTCTTTGATAGAGGCCCACACAACATTAGAAGAGGTGATAGTGGCTTGGACCTACGACAAAAAGAAGCTAGATGGATATACTGTTTAAGCTGGTGCAAATAATTTCTGCTACATAAAGATTGTGACCTTACAGTCTTTCTATGATTTAATTCCCTTAATTCAAGTAGTTAAAGATTTTGGGCCAGATTACAACTTTGGAGGAGGTGTTATTCCGTCCCAAAAGTGACGGTAAAGTGACGGATATACCACCAGCCGTATTACGAGTTCCATAGGATATAATGGACTCATAATACGGCTGGTGGTATATCCGTCACTTTACCGTCACTTTTGGGACGGATTAACACCTCCTCCAAAGTTGTAATCAGGCCCTTTGTATTTTGACATTAGATCCATATATGGTAGGAGGTTTTAAATTTGTTATGACAATTATGACCTTCGCTTATGAGCTCTTATTTTCAAAGAAAACAAAACATTGTAAACAATTCTGTGACATATCTTTAGATATTTAAATGTGAATACATTATAGTAATGCCATAGTAATTTGCACATGCTTGGAATAATATATACAGGCAAACTATTAAGTCGAACACAAACAAGTGAAGTCCCAAATATGTGTAATTCAGATTCGGAATCCTTTACCATGTCTTCATGAGTGGTGCAAAATACGCCATGCCAGTGTCACTGGTGACGTATTGTGCTTTAAAAAATATAAACAAAACAAGTAATTCTCGGAGATCCAACAGGCCCTGAGTTGAAAGCTCCTGTCCCTTGGCTACATTCTCCAGCCTGCCATGTTCCAAAGTGCCCAGGATGGGGGCTTGCAGGCCTTGGAAGGTCCCCCCTGCTTGTCTGTGGTCAGAAACTCTGAACGGGCAGTGGGTCAGAGCCCCGGTAGGCACTTGGGTGGAAGCCCCAGGCCCTGTGCCTACTTCACCAAATGAGCATGTTGCAGAGTGCCGGAGTCCCACAGGCCCAGAGGGGCATTCCTGCTTGCCCGGGTTAAGAAGTGCTGGCCGGGCCCTGAGTCAATGTTCTGCAAGGCCCTGGGTTGGAAGTCCATGGGCTCTATTCTCCAGCCCATCTTGTTGCAAAGTGCAGGCTACGGGGGCTCGCAGGCCCTGGAAGTTCTCCCCTGCTTGCCTGTGTTCAGAAGCTCTGACAGGGCCCCAGGTCTGAGCCCGCGGGCCCAGAGTTGGAAGCTGCAGGCCCTTGCCTCCCTTGTCTGGCCCGCTGTGTTGCACCGTGCACCGGACAGGGTCCCAGAGGACCAGGAAGGTTGCCCCTGCTTGTCTGGGTTCAGAAGCTCTGATCGGGCCTGAGTCAGAGCTCTGTGAACCCCCCTCTCCATTTCCCCTTTTCTGAAAACCAGCTCATGCTCCGAGAACCTGGGCCTTATAGCCCCTGTCCCCCCACGGTGAGCAAAATACTTTTTTCAGAAGCAACAGTGCAACCAGATGACCATCCTTAGAATGTGGTCATCTGGTTGCTTCAAACAGGCATCTGGACACACTCAATACATTCCTGTGGCGCATCCATATGGACGGGTTATCATAGAAGTCCTGATGAAGGCTCAAACCCAGATAGGACCCCATGAGGGAAGGTGTCTTTTCTGCAATGGCCCCCTCTGTCACTCTTCATGCATGGATTACAGGAAACGTGGGCATCCTTCCTTCTGATTAGTAGTGAGAAGGTCCCTGGAGCGCCCTGGTTTTCACATCATTCTCACCTGGGTGTCTCCAGAGCTGGGTAGAGGCCCAAGGGGCCTGAGTATGCAGCTGCCTTTCAGCCCTGTCCAATGGGGCTTTCCTCCAAGCCTTGCTTCCTGAAGAGCAGGAAAAAATAATAACCATTGAAATTCAATGAACAAAATCAAACGTTAAAAATGTGTAATAGATTGTAAAACTTTATTCTCTCTACATAAATGTAATTTAAACTACTCAAACATTGGAAATTTCAAAGTCGTAGTTATAACTTAAATTTATAATTTATGCACAACCTTCAAATTGCTAAAAGTCGCACTCCTCCTTACACAGTGTTGTCACCTCACTCGCCACAATACATTAACTATAACTCATGCCTTGACCATGCACTGGTTATACCCTTGCATATTATATCACTTATAGCACATGAAATCATAGCATTCATACCACCACTTATGGCATTAGAAATGACATCATTTGTCAGAACACAGTGCATGGTAGAGTGGCGAGTTATAGTTCATGTTGTGTGGCACGTGAGGCGACAACACTGTGTACAGAGGTATGTGACTTTATAGTAATTTATTACCGTATTTATATTGCTGCAGTTTTCTGCAGATAAAATGCAGTTTAACTTGTCTGTCAAAGACGTATGAAGGTTTCACCAGTCTGTTCATCACTGAGGTGATTACCTCCAATGACTAAGAATTGTCCAGGGTCCCAGCACATGGGCAGGACTATTCTACGTTCATGACTTCAATGAGGATACTTATGGTGCAGAAATATCTAAGATTACAGTTAGTAACATTTCCTTATGCACTGTTTAACGATTATTGTAGACGTGTTTAAACGGTCAAATGCATATGAATAAATACAGATTAGTGTTGTTATGATGCTTATATTTGTGTATTATAGTGATTCAGTTCAGTATATTTAGCAGCGATTGTGGGATTATTATTTCTTTGTTTTTCCTTCACAGACTTCCTTTGATTGACCATAATTCCACCATGAAATGTGCCTACCTGTACAATAATAAAGCTGAAACTGCAAACTGTGAATCATCAAGGCACTGGATCTGCATGAAAACTATTACTTAACCATTGCATACAGAGTAGTGCCATAGCCCATGAAGATTTCTGAGGGTGAAATCTTATAACAGTGTCAAACTACGGGAGTATATGCTTTTCCTATTGCGGCATATGATCTGCAACATAGATGAAATATTCCTGGCAATTGTGAAAGAGCCATGAACTATTTCAAACACTAACCATCGGCATTAGCTACCATAACATTATTGTGATTATATAAACCACAAACTGAGAACACTTTTAATACGATGTTGCCAATTAAGACCCTTAAAGATTGAAGGACTTTCTTGCAAGGAATAGCCTCTCCAGAGTGGTCTCCTAAGTAGAATGCCCACATGTGGCTGATACGTACTCTAAGAAATGCCCTTAAAACTCCTCTAAAGTTGACAATGGATGAGTTCCTCAATCCTCAACCTAATTCCCAGCCACAGCTTCAGTTAAGATATGTTGTGGAGCTTTGAGTGAAACCTCTGTGATTGATTTCCTGACCAATCCTTTTCTAATGGAAGATATGTCCTTCTTTGCAAGTATTATGCAGCTATCACTTGTTGAAGTCAAATTTGAAAGTCCTTGTTTTTCACATTGTATTCTCTACCCACCTCTTGTTGGTCAATTTACATAGTATGGTCACTTCTAGGTTTCCCCATTGGATCTGTTACAGATGCACATGTTTTGATAATTTCCATGTTAGCAAGGTATCATTTTTTTTTAACAGTGCAGGCATTTCTTTCACATAATGCAACGAAAGTAGACAAGTATGACAAGCCCAAATAATAAAATTATTTATTTAAACGCTGAATGAAATGTGGCTTTAGCATTTGTTCCTCTGGAATACTTATTACTTATTGAAGTGGCAGTTCAATTCAGTGGCCTCCTCCTGCCTCCACACCCTCTGGAATAGTTTATTGCACAAATACTTTACACATTGCCTCCTAAGTTAAGCCAGACTGCTCAGTGCCAAGCTTCCAGAGGGTGGGCACAGGATAATTTGGATTGTGTGTGATTTACCATGACTAGGATTGTGTTCCCTATTTGGACAAAGGTGAATACATCTGCCAACTAGAGACCCCATTTCTAACACTCAACAATTGGCTATTGAAGGTATGCTCGCCCCAGGCAGTTGTCAGCCACCTCCAGACAACAGTGAGCCTTCTGTCATCTTTGGGGCTTACTATCAATGTGCCGTGGTCATAACTGACTCCTTCTCAGATGCTACTCCTCATCAGAGCTATTCTGGACACAGTTTGGTTTCATTCCTTTTCCCCCTGAAAGGAGAGCCTAGGACATTTTGGTTATGATCCTGATCTTTCAGCTTTGGTCCTGGATTTCAGTGAGGTTGACTCTGAGGTGGCTGGGTCTGATGGCCTCTGGCACCCTGCTTGTCAAGCATGCCAGGTGGTATATGCAGTCTCTGCAGTGGGATCTCGAGTCTCAGTGGACCTAACATAAGGGAACCACTCCGACCACGTTCAGATTTCAGAGAAGACTACAAAAGATCTGCAGTGGTGATTGCTGGACTGTGATTGGGTCTGCACCAACCCCCTATTCTTTCCTCATCCAGATCCAACAGTGTTGACTAATGCAGTGCTTCTGGGTTGGGTGTGGCAATCTGAGAGTGGTGGAGATCAGAAGCCTCTATTCGCAGGCGGAGTTCCAGCACCATGTCTACCTTCTGCAGATGAGGGTCATCTGCTTCTCATTGAAAGATTTGCACCCATTCATCAAGGGGAGGCAGGAACAGATGCTCATGGACAACATCACTGCCATGTAGAACTGCAACAAACAGTGAGGGGTAGGGTCCTGTGTGTTGTGCCCGGAGACCATGTAGTTCTGTCAATGGCTGGACCATCTCTACATTTTCCTGGTGGTGAACCACCAGGCTGGATAGTTAAATACTAGTGCAGCGGACGGCACCTAGAGGACAGGAGTGGCAGTTAAACCCAAAGGTGGTGCACGGTCTCTTCCACGAATGGGGAGAACCTTGGTTCAATCTTTTTGCCACTTCAGAGAATGTGCAATGTCAGCACCTCTGTACATTGGAGATTCCAAGGCATCTCACGGTTGGAGACAATTCTGCCTCAGTGGAATTCAGTACTCCTGTATGCCTTTCTGTGTATACCACTTTTGCCTCGAGTTCGCAGGAAGATGATGACTAACCGGGCCCAAATCATCCTAGTGGTTCCAGATTGGCACAGGGAGAGTATGGTATCCAGAACCACTGGCCTTGAGCATATATCCTCCAATCAGGCTGCCCCTCTGGGAGTTTCTGCTGTTGCAGCAACAGAGCAGGGTTCTACACCCAGGCCTTCTCAATCACCATCTTCATGCATGGAAATTGAGTAGTGATAGCTGGACACCTTTGATCTTCTTCCAGCAGCCAGGCGTCCCTCGGGAAAAACTGCATTCACCGGCCATTGGGACAAATTTGTGGCTTGGCTCAGTACAAAGCAGGTAGAACTCCTTCAGCCATAGTTATCTGTTGTTTTGTTGTTTGCTTTGTCTTTAGTCTGGCAAGACGTTGCTGTGGGCACAGTTACAGCGTACCTTTTGGCTATTTCATCCTTTCTACAGTTGCTGGATCAGCCTTCATTGTTTAAGTGTCCAGTTGTTATGTGCTTTTTGAAAGGATTACAACATTTATTCTCTCCCTCTCTCTTTGTCATGCCACAGTGGGGCTTTAACTTGGTCCTCACAAATCTACCAATGCCCAGCTGTGAGCCTTTTCACAGCTGGGCATTGGCTTGGCATGTGAGTGAGCTTCAGGCTCTCTGTATCAAACTGCCATACACCATCTTCTTCCAGACAAGCTGACTTAGAGGGCACATGCATTCTTCTTGTCTAAAGTTGGGACAAAGTTCCATGTCAGTCAAATATTAACCTGCCGTTGTTATAAGCTCCACCTCATCCCTCTAAGGAGGAAGAAAGACTCCACCATTTGGACCCCATGAGAGCTCCAATCTTTTGTAATGATCATATCAAAGAACGACGGGTGACTGACCAGCTCTTTGTGGGTTTCTCTGGAGTAAAAAAAGGCAAGGCTGTGCAGAATAGAACTATTTCTCACTCATGGAGCTTTGCATTAGAGTCTGCTACACATTGACCAAAAAGTAGCCTCTGAAGGGACTGCGTGCTCATTCTACCAAGGCCAAACCTGCTACCACTGACTTGATATGCAGAATCCCTGACCTGGACATTTGCCAGACAGTTAGAGGGTGTGCCTCCATACGTTCATGTATATCTATTGTCTGGGCAAACAGGTTCACAGAGATTGCTAAACGATTGATTGTAGTTTGCAGTTTGTGAGGAAGCTGATTCAAGATCTCAGGGTTATGGACCAAGAAGGCTCAAGTTGCTTTCTGTGGAACTGAGGAATGAACAGAGAGTCAGATGATGCCACGTGAAGATCCTAGTGGGGGTGTATTTAATAATTCTTCGCAAGATGGATTCAGGTGATTTACTTGCAGGAAGCAGTGGACTATACATTTTTTTTTATTAAATACCATGGTAATGTACATGTACCAGTGTTGTTATCACAGGATATTCTTAGCTAGACTAAAGTTAGGAATGCCAGCCACCATCCTGGCTGTCTGATTTTATAACATTTGGAGCCCATTGTTAATTGTGTTGTTCATGCCAAGTACAGACTGTTATAATAGTCTAGCCCTGACCCTATAATGGCAGAGATGCAAATGCATCTGTGCTCAAGAGAGATCAGTGGGAGCCGCCAGAACAGTTGGAGATTGCATAGCTGAAATGTGCAAGAGAATTCAACAAAAGAAACCTGGCCATCCATCTGAAGGGAGACATCAATTAAACTCCCAGTATGTTCACTCTGGTGATAGGAGGAGAATGGAGACCAAAATTGGAAGGCCAGAAATTAGGGCCCGTATTTATACTTTTTTTGCGCCGCATTTGCGTCGTTTTTTGATGCAAAAATGGCGCAAACTTGCAAAATGCCATTGTATTTTGTAGGTTTGCGCCGTTTTGCGTCAAAAAGCGGCGCAAATGCGGCGCTAAAAAAAGTATAAATACGGGCCTAGGTTGCCAAGGATTTTTGGATGTAATCTGTGTGATTTTAAAATGTAATGAGGTGTATAAGTTCTGCAAAAGGTCTCATGTAGATGTTAAACAGTTAGAGAGACACCGCTGAGCCCTAAGGAACACCTCAAGGGCATCTTAAAGGTGTTGAGCAAAACAGCGCTAACATTACCTGGTTGATGAAAGCATGATCATATTAATTTATTCTGTTCTGAGATATTCCCAGTGGAAGCGCCAACTCTTGGCTACAGATGCCAGATGTTTTTAATCTTTTGATTAAAAAAAACAGGTAGTTGACACAAAAGGTATGGTAGCGTAGAGAATTGTATAAGGAATTAGTAATAGTAGACAATTCAGTAATTATTTTAAAGAGCACCGTTAGACCTGTCAGCCTTAGGTAGCCTTCCCCGAAATATTTTGCCTTCACCCCTCCTATTTTTGCTGATCTCTTTTTTGTTGGCCTTAGGACTATGTGCACTTTACCACTGCTAACCAGTGCTAGAGTGCTTGTGCTCTGTTCTTTAAACAATGTAGAATTGGCTAATACCCAACTGGCATATTCAATTTACTTGTAGGTGTATAGCAAAGTGGTACTACATGTAGCCAGGGCCTGCAAATTAAATGCTGTTAGTGGGCCTACAGCACTTACTGTGCCAGCCACACAAGCAGCCCTTTTTAAGCATGTCTCAGACCTGCCATTGCAGCCTGTGTCTGCAGGTTTAAACAGTTGTTTCAACCTGGCAAAATAAACCTTTTGCAAGGCTTAAACCTTCCTTTTTAATACATATGTTATACCTAGGGTAGGCCCTAAACAGCCCACAGGGCAGGGTGCAGTGTATTTAAAAGGTTGGATGTATACTTTTAAGTTTTACAGGTCCTGGTAGTGAAAAACTCCTAAATGTGTTTTTCACTACTACAAAGCCTACCGCTCCTATACGACAACATTACAAGTGATAACTTTCAGTTGGGAGCAGGTAGACAGTTTGAGTTTGGTGTCTAAAGAACTGTATTTAAAAGACCTCTTTCATGGTAACATAGAAAGTCACAGTTCTGAAAATGCCACTTTTAGAAAGTTGTCATTTTCTTGCCCCATCATTTGTGTGTGTGATGGTCATTTGATCAGCCTGATCCAGGTCACATGACTAGGTGTAGCTGGCAGTTGGTCTTTGTGTATTACTTCCAGGCAGTGAGACAAAGGGAAGCTAGTTGTTGGTGGATGGGTTATTCTTATTTAAGAGGAGGAGGAGCTAACCTCTACCACACTTGCACATCACAAAGGCTCTGCCTCGCACAAACAATTTGACATTGGTCTTTTGTGAACCCAGGCAAGCTGGGGCCAGGGTAGGGAGGCAGGAAATTCCAAGCACCTCCGGATGGGGGTAGAAACCTCTAGAAGCTTTTCCTACTTCAAAGTGCGCACCAGGTATAAATATTGGACCTTAGACATCAACTCTTCAGTAGACATCTGGACCTGTGGAAGACTTAGAAGAAGGATTTTTGTGCTGCTTTGCAGCAAGAAGCACTGTCACTCTGCTGCCCTGTTGTGCTGTCTTGCTGCCCTTCTGCCCTCCTGCCTGAGTGAGACGGATTGACTGGACTGGCATCTTGAACCCAGGACAACCAGAGTGACTCCAAGGGCTAATTGGCTGGCCTCCTGATCAGAAGCCTCAGGGACATAACAGGCTTCCTCCATCTTGAACCCTGCACCTGGGCTGTGCCAGCTGTGAGCTCTGCCCTCCCCAGGTGAGACCCCAATCTTGGATCCTTGGAAGCGGGCCTGAAGGTGCTCTGCCAGCCCAACTGTGGTCCCAGCAGAACAGACGCATAGTGACACATCGCCTCTCTGAAACTCCACATCAACGCCACTGTGCAATGCATCATCTCAACAAACTCTGCATCGGGACTGCTGCATGCCACATCCCCTGCGCAATACTTCACATCGCCACTCACAGCCTTCCAGGAACTGCCACTGCACGACGCATCCTAAATGCAGGCCTTCACATTGCAAGCCCCTCTGCGTCAGCATCCCGACAATGACGCAGGACTTCGCAACGCAAGCCCTGCAGCTTTTTCCGAAACAGCCAGTGAGCAAGACATCTCGATGCAGGACTTCGCATCGCAAGCCCCTTGTCGACGGCATCCTTGATGATGACACAGGACCTCGTTTCACTGCTCCTAGGAATAGCCGCTGTGCAATGCATCCTCGATGTGCGACTCTGCATTACTATGCAATCAGGATATAAGGTACTCTTGTTCAGTGGGCCTAACTGGGTCCCAGTAGCCAGCCTATGCTCCATTGCGGTTGGCCTGACCTTGTGACTTTGCCTCAGTCTGGCGTGACCCAATAACCACAGTTGGCACTTTGTGCTTTTTGCAGTTATTTTCACTTAAATCTTTAAAATAGCATATCTCCTGCTCCTACTTATTGGATTTTTGTTGTTTTAGATTTAAATAATGTATTAAATTTCACCCCATTATTAAAAAATGGCTGTATTTCACGTTATTTCTGTTTGGAGTTCCACTTAAGTACTTTACACATTGCCTCTAAATTAAGCCTGACTGCTTTTATGCCAAGTGACCAGAGGGTTATGCACAGATTAATTTGGAGTTTGCTTTTGACTTCACCCTGACAAGGATTGCAATAGCTCCTTGAGTAGAGTTTCACCCCCCTCAACCAGTAACCCAATTTCTTACAAGCTCTTTTTATTTACTTCTTGCATTAAGAATTCATTTGGTGTAAAAGGTGTGTATTACTTCTTCAATATCAGGTATATATTGTAGAAGTGTCTATTTGTGGTTTTTCAGTATTACCACACAGGAGTAACTCCAAGCACATTCTACGTGCTGCACATTTCTCTTTCAATTCTCTAAATTATCCTTGAACAAAGGTGAGGATTAAGTATTGGATTTGACCAGTTTTACACTGCACAAGGCTATGTTGTTCACAGCCTTAGTTATGGTTGAATAATGTTTTTATATTTAGAGGTAGGGTCTGCATTACTAAGTAGTGACTTACGGCCTGATTTAGAGTTTCGCAGACATGATTTTAGTCAGTCAGGGAGCCAGACTAAACCACTCCATTGCCCTGAAGGATCCCACGCCTACAAAATTATGAGCTGCCTGCCTGCCCAGTGGGTATATCTAGCATTGGCAGGAATCTCTGTCACAACAATTCCTGTCAATGCATTGTAAGTTTGATGGACGGCTACCTCAACATGATGGAGCCACTTGGCAAACTTGCAATTTTTTCATTTCTCAAAACACTAAACGAAAGTGGGATTTTGTTTTGGAAAAAAAAACAATGCCCCCCTCACCTTGGGAGATGTATTCTATAGCAAGGGAGTATGACTGACAGTGAACACTGGTCATGTGTTCGCCTCCTCTAAATTGAGTGGGCGGACACATGGCCAAACCTCAAAAGGCCCTTACTCCGTCAGAGGTTTATGTTATTAAGTAGTACAACTAACATTTATTCACCACAAACAACATTTTTTCCCCTTAAGAAAATAGGGAACTCATCTCTTCCCTTTAACATTACTTTTGTAATCATTCATATACTTTGGCATGATCACAATTCTGCTACTCCTTCTCTGAACATCCATTTCTTTCACAAACCCTCTATTATTACGCTTTTCCCCAAAGTTTTTTTTTTGCTTCTTTTTTCCTTTTTTGTGCCACTTCTCCTCTCACTACTACCATTTTATTGAAATGTTATAGCCAATAATCTTTTCTCGTCATAGCATTGGTAAACAATTTGATCACACTTATTGACTCTGAATATTTTGGAAAGTTCTTTGAACCACTAGGATCTTAAATTCTGATTATATCTACAACCCTCACGTTAGTGATTTTTTGTGCATATTTCTTGTCAAACTGAAATGTATTTTACTTTTGTTTCTCTCTTTCACATGTCTTTAATTTACCTTCTAACACCCTGTCATTACACATATTGTATACCTAAGCAAAGCTCATTACCGAGATTAATTTCCTGCCTCTAAACAGCAGATATCCAACCTTCTCTGTAATAGAGTGTGGGGTCAACCTATACATCTCCAGTCTTCAAAGTGGAGATAGAAACCCATTCTTGACATTGGGTTTAGCAAGTTGCATAGTTTCCTTAAGCACTATGACAAATCTCTTAATCATACCATTTGTTTCTCAAATATAAAACATAAACCCATTCTTGACATTGGGTTTAGCAAGTTGCATAGTTTCCTTAAGCACTATGACAAATCTCTTAATCATACCATTTGTTTCTCAAAGATAAAACATATTATTGCCGTATATCTTATTTTTTTTAAATGTTTTTTTAATTTTAAGAAATGTTAGTTGCACCCCATTGTATGTTAAAGTAAGGTGTGGTAACCTCTCTCTACTGAACACTCTATTTGAAAAATGTATTACCACATAGGTTTCCACACTGCTGATCACACAAATGTTTGGCCACCTGCAATACATATGAACCAGTACAGTGCCTTATCAGTGGCCTTCCTTTGCTTTCATTTCCTCTAAAAATGTCTAGCGCCACTTCATTTCACACTTTGTCACTGTGTGCACATTCCATACAGTCCCTTACCATCTTTTCAGCTTGTATGTCCATTCCTGGCCACCAACAATTCATCCTCAATCTGGTCTTGGTTTTGTTTATTCCTGATATCTCTGGTGTGCCATTCTTATTAAACTGTTTCTAATCTCACTAGAATGCTCTAGTTTGGTGCCTCTGAAGACTACACCTTCATGTGTAGACATACTGTCTCTCACTGTCCACTTAAGTTCTTCGCCTGACAATTGTTTCATTAGGGTCCCTTATTACCACACACATTACATGTCATTTTCCATGATGGCAAGTGTTTAACCTTACATAAGTGAATAACGTTGCCATACCTGTAACTTCTCTCTTAAGGGATGTCCAGTGATAGTCATAAGCACTGAATAGTTGCACCCATGTGAGTTAATCCCAGAGCACGTTTCCATAGAATATATTCTTCCTAAGTGTAGATGTTCGCCTTTCTTCAGGAAGGCCTGTAGAAAAACTTAAAAGAAGAACATTATGCAGCCTATGAGAACAGGCTACATTGTCCACATTCTTCAAACTGTACTTAAAATGGTCACTAAACCCATGTATATGTATTATTTAAAGCCAATGTTGTGTAAAAACAGCTTAATTATCCTTCACAAACCCTTTTTGTAAAGGTTGAGGGAGGAAGGATAGCAGGACAGTGTAGCCCTATAGATGCTACGATGTGAGTTTAGGAACAGTGTCTGTGCCATTTTGGACCCCGAAACCACCAGTATTCCATCATGCCCAGCAGATTGCAGTTGCATCAGTTCTTTTTTCCGTATCCTGGTGACAGGGTCTTGGAGCTAGTGGAATTTTGTGATAAGAACTTTTTTGAAACTTTTTCATTGCTCCCTTACATTTTCTGTAATTTTCTAACAGAAAATTGTGGCATTTTGTCAAATAAAATGTCATCTTTTTTGACAAGTGTCCTGCCTGTGGGAGAAAGAAAGCCAAGTCAGACCCTCACAATGTCTGCATCATCTGCCTTCGAGAAAGCCATATTCCTGACAAATGCCAGCACTGCAGGAAGTTTTCAAGGTATACCCTGAGGGAAAGGGAGAAGGTTTGCCTCTATGGCACTGAAGAACAGCGCAGGCAGCAGGCAAAGTCTGAATGTGGGTCATCAGAGCGAGGAAAGGGGCAGTCTTCTACCAGGGCTCTGCCAACTATTTCTGAAGACCCCAGATGTGTAAGGTCCAAAAATAGGTTTTCGCCCCAAAAACAACATTGTTCCAGGTCGACCTCAGTACAAGGTATGGCACCTTCTAGTTCTCTGTCGAAGGTTGGGTTGGCATCAAGGAAGATCAACATCAAAACAGGGTAGGTCGACGTCGAAAACACCTACACCTTCGACACGCAGAAGGAGGTCGAGGAGTATGTCGAAGTTGAGGCAGAGAGAATTATCGACATCAAGGAGTGTGTCCACTTTGAGGCATAGAGAAGGTCACCGTCGAGGAGTATGTCGATGACATAAAAACTTGAGGAAAGAAGGAAACGGAGACACATTTCAACATCTCCTGACTCCAAATACTCTAGCGTATACTCCCCTTCTTCACCAGTCTTTTTTCTGGACCATCCTATTCCTCCACAACCATCTCCTCCTCAACCTCTGTCACCACCACCACTTCCGCCGCCTCCACTTCCGGCACCCCTTCCACCGGCACCAATTACACCTTCTGTGGAGGCCCCTCTTCCAAAGCCTTGAGTTTCTACATGCAGATTGCATTCAAGAACTTGTCATAATTGACGCCTTTCCAGACACTAGAGATGCCAGCATTCTTTGTCCCGTTCATCTTCAAGGTGCTTTCACCACCATCATAGATCAAGGTGAAGATCACACCCAATATTTAGACATCATTCCCATTATGCCACTTCCACAGGAAGATATTCGCTAACACTTTTACAGTTGCCACCACCACAGATCTATCCAGTGGATGATGTCACTACTTTCCAGGAGGTCCTGGTGAAAGGGGCTGCGAAGCTCAATATACCGATTTCTGATCCAACACCTGCCACGTCGGTTATATTTGAGATGCTTCACCACTGGTCTGCGTCAAGACCTTTCCTTCCTTTGGTGCCAGGCCTACTCTAACCAGCAACGGAGTTATTCTTGGCTCCAGCCTCAGCTACGTCTGCTCAATCAAGGCTAGAGAAAAAATATAGACCTCCCGAGCACAATCCTCTTTTTCTCCGCTGTGACCCACCTCCAGACTCTGTGGTCATATTGGCAGCTAAAAAACATCATGCTACTACTCCTTCGTCTTCTGTACCAACTGACAACAAAAGTATGAAGCTGGACTTAATGGGCCATAAGATATGCAGTAGAGCTGCGACCACTATAAAGGCGGTGAGTGCAACTGCTCTTCTGGGCAGGTACGATAAGGCCTGCCGCCGACCTTCCTGGAGAAAAACGTGAGGAATTCTTTGAAGTTGATGAGGGGATGATGGTCTCCAACCAGGTCATCAGTGCTGAAGCTGATTCCTCCTTGCTAGAGGCGCAGTAGTGTCATGGGGTGGCATTATGCAGACACTCCTGGCTCCATCTCACAGGCTTCAAGTATGAGCCACAACTAAGGATCTTTAATCTTCTACTCTCAGGATGAACACTCTTCGGCAGCCTCACGGACAATGAAGTGGCTCAGATGAAATCCGAAATGGAGACCTTCAAGGCTGTGGACAAAGAACGCTTAACAAGTCCTTTCAGGGGTGTTTTTACCCACAGAGGGTTAAAACCCCTAACTGGTATCAAGGTCCCCAGCAATCCCACCAGCGTAAGCTTTACCAGGAACAAAAGAAAAGGCAGCCTAGAGGGAGAACAACCCTACAGCCTGCTTAGGGGGGGAAGCCTACAGCAGGCTCCAAGCCATGAATCTTTCCTTCCCCCTCTTCCATTACCCACTCTGGTAGGGGGAAACATTTCACATTTTCTGGCAGAGTGGTAGAACATCACAAAAGACACCTGGCTACTAAATATTGTTTGTAATGGGTATTGCCTCAGGTTCACAAGTCCTCCACCGAATATACCACCAAAACCATCCATTCAACATCTGCAGATGATACGATCAGAATTCAACATCTTTCTGCAAAAGTATGCAGTGGAGACCATTCCTCCCAAACCATGGGGAACTGACATTTATTCCTGTTACTTCCTGGTAAAGGAGAAAGGGCCTAAAAATTAGTTCAGACCCATTCTCGATTTGAAACTGGCTAACAAGTGGATGTGATGAGAAAAGTTTTGAATGCTGGCACTGAATCAGATCTGTCCCCAGTTACACCAGGGAGACTGACTCTGCTCAATAGACCTTCATGATGTGTACTTTCATATGCCAAGAGCCAAAATACATCGCAAGTTTTTGGGATTTGTGGTGGGTCAAGATCATTATCAGTACAAAGTACTTCCGTTTGGACTCAAGTCATCCCCCAGAACTTTCTTGAAATGCATGGCAGTAGTAGCTGCCTAACTTGGGGAACATTGTGTCTTGGCCTACTCTTACCTAGATGGTTGGCTCTTCAAAGTATTGACTCCTCAGGACGCCCACCTGCATTACCAGTGGACATGCGATGCCCTTCAAAGATTAGGGCTACACATAAATCACAATAAGCGAACATCTATCCCTGTTCAGACATTGCATTACTTAGGGGCCTCCATTGACACCAGCCAGGGAAGAGAGTGTCCATTGGAGGAGTGATTGTTATCAATCCATCTGAAGTGTCACTCTATCATGAAAGCCTCTCATCCCACAGTGAGGACAGTGTCTTCTCTCCTCGGCTCGAAGTATCTTCCTAACTCTGAATGCCCGTCCTCTTCAGGAATATCTTGAGGATCAGTAAGACCAACTTGCGGGCAATTGGGAGGACAGAATCACACTCTCCCTCAAAGTCACTCTCCCCCCATACAACACAGTCTCTGAAATGGTGGTGCTCTCTGATGAATATGCTTCAAGGAATGCCATTTCATAAGGATGCTGTTTCCCAGACCATAGTAACAGATGCCTCGTTACAAGGAACATGGGGGGTCATTCTGACCCCGGCGGGCGGCGGGAGCCGCCCGCCTGGAGGGAACCGCCAGAATACCGCTGCACGGTCAAAAGACCGGCGCGGGTATTCTGGGTTTCCCACTGGGCTGGCGGGCGACCGCCAAAAGGCCGCCCGCCAGCCCAGTGGGAAACACCCCTCCATGAGGATGCCGGCTTCGAATGGAGCCGGCGGAGTGGAGGATGTGCGACGGGTGCAGTAGCACCCGTCGCGAATTTCAGTGTCTGCTAAGCAGACACTGAAATTCAGGGTGGGGCCCTCTTACGGGGGCCCCTGCAGTGCCCATGCCATTGGCATGGGCACTGCAGGGGCCCCCAGGGGCCCCACGACACCCCATACCGCCATCCTGTTCAGATGGCGGTATGGGGTGTCTGAATCCCCATGGCGGCGCAGCAAGCTGCGCCGCCATGGAGGATTCAGCAGGGCAGCGGAAAACCAGCGGGACACTGCCGGTTTTCCTGTTCTGACCGCGGCCATACCGCCACAGTCAGAATGCCCTGCGGAGCACCGCCAGCCTGTTGGCGGTGCTCCCGCCGACCCCGGCGGTCAGAATCACCCCCCATGGTCTCCAAGAGATAGGACCTAACACATAAATCTCCTCAGGCTCTGGGCAGTCCACCTGGGGCTGAAAGCTTTTCTCCCATCATTCAAAACCCAATCCCTGCTAGTTCAGATGGACAACACAAGAACCATGTATGTCCTTGACAAGAAGGGTGGGATGAGGTCAAGGCCTTTATCTCATGAGGCCTAGACAATTTGAAGCAGCTAATAGCCAGAAACCGGCAGATCACAATAGTGCATTATCCCAGGTGTGAAAAATGTACAAGCAGACTTCCTGAACAGAGTCCTGCAAGAAAACCACAAATTGGTCCTCCACAACAACAGTTGACGCAGAACATCTTCAGGCTGTGAAACGCTATGCACATCGACTTATTGACCACCACAGAAAACAAAAAATCCCCAGGCTTCGCCACAAGTTACTTTCAACCGGGGACATTGGGGAATGCCCTATGGATCAATTGGTTTGATGAATTTCTCTACACTTTTCCACTGGTCCTCCCGATCCTGTCGATCCCCATCAAGCTGTCCTTCTTGAGAGACATGTGGTTGAAGGACCCTCTTCACCGGTCAGAGTGTCCATATGTGAAGCTGCTGTGCAGACCAGATCTTCTAAAGAAATTCGGAAGCCAGATGGTTCACCCAAATATCTCCTCATTAAATTGGCAGCATGGCCCCTGAGCTAGTTCAGTATGGATACAAACCTTCTGCAAGACCTAATGAACATTCTCAAGGAGACTAAATTGCCCTCAGCTCATTCAGTCTATTCTTTCAAATGGAAGAGATTTTGCATTTGGTGTTCTAACAAAAACGTGGACCCAACATTCTGTCAGGTAGATGTCATCCTTCCATACTTACTCTATTTTGCAAAATGAGGCTAACAATTCTCTTCCATAAAGGTTCATTTGTCAGCTTTTACTCCCTACAGAAATTGACCTTCACAAACCTCTTTTTTTCAAAATCCCTGCTATCAAAGACTTTTTAGAAGGGTGGAAAAAAGGTTTTCCCTCCCATTAGGCTTCCTTCTCCTCCCTGTGAACTCAACATATTTCCCTCTCGCCTCATCCAGGACCCTTTTGAACCCATTCACAAATCATCCTGGCAACATCTCTCATGGAAAACTGCTTTCCTCGTAGCAATCACATCAGCATGTAGGGTTAGTGAAATCCAGGCGTTGTGTTCTCATGAAGCTTACCCTGTTTTTCATTCCAATAAGGTAGTGATGAACATTCACCCGAATATCCTTCCAAAAGTCTTTTTGGGTTTTCACGTCAATCAGACGATTTCCTTACTAACCTTCTTTCAGCATCTTTCCACCCTGGCTGAAAGAACTCTCCCTTCGCTTGATGTAAGGCAAGTCTTAAAGTTTTATCTAGACAAAACACAAGACTTACACAGATCGGACCAGTTGTTTGTAAATAACGGTCTGGTCCTTGCATGTCTAGCTACTTCCAAGCAATCCATCCCCCAATCTTTTTATGCTAGCAAAAAAACATCAAGACTTTATCAGCTAGACCTAAGGCACATTCTGCTATTGGCAAACTTGCCACTGCTGCTTTGATGAGAAATGTCCCTATAGCTGAAATTTGAAAACTAGCTACATGGAGATCTGTTCACATGTTCACCAAGCACTATTGCTAGGACTCGGATGCTAGAACAGATGCTCATTTTGGACAGGTCTACCTCAGAAATGTAATTGCTTGACTGTTTAATCGTTGCTCTGTCTTTTCCATCACTCTTGGCTCGGGTGGGCTTGCTACTCTATTCAGTGCTTATGACTATCAAAGGAGATCCCCTAAGAGAGTTGGAATGGTTTCATACATAGAATCCCACTTCTTTCATAGGGGAATCTCCATTGAAGTCATAAGCCTCCCCGGTGGAGATGACAGAGCCAATTATTGGACCTATCTACCACAGACGCATCTTGTCAAAAAGAACTGAAACAATTACCACCTGCTGGGCATGATGGATTACTGGTGGTCTCTGGGTCCTTAAAGTCACAGACTCTGTTTTTAAACTCACATAATGGCAGTAACCAGAGCTATACTGTTCTGCTATCCTTCATCTCTCAACTTTTACGGAAAGGGTTTGTGAAATTGTTTTTTGACTTGCCTATATCTTTGGCGCCGCTTGGTGAATCTTCACAACATTTTCCAAAAAAGAAAAGGGGGAGGTCAAAAAAGGTGTATTTCAAATGTTAGTTCCCATAGGGATTTTAAACAGGTCCACAGCCAGAAACACTGAATGGAATTATGCCAAATTTGTCAGAAATGTAGCTCTTGGTCCAGAAAGCACCCTTTTCTGATTTTGTGTAAATCTGTTCAGTAGCTTTTTAGTAAGGAAAATAAAAACTAATTTGTATTTGTAGGAAAGCAAAGGCTTCACAAACCCTCCCGATTTCATGAAAAATATAGATGAAATAAAGAATGAAGATGAAAAAAAACAAAAGGGGTCAGGGTAGGGACACCGTGACCCCTTAGCTCTGGTGGTGGAGTCCCATACGGACCACCACAGAGCAAAAAAACATTTTATTTTAATTTTCAAGAGGAGCCAAGGTGAATCCATGGATCTGCCAATTTTTTTTAAAAAAACAAGCTTTGGCTCCCACGATTGTTTCACTGAAGCCCCTGGGTAGGCCAGGTCCTGGGGGCATTCATATTTTCAATGCGGGACCCCCGGCAGCACAGGGGTCCGCCACCTTCCTGGGCCTTCATACAAGTTGAACACGGGGTGGCACCTGCCCTCCCCAGTCCTGGGGACCGCCACCTCCCCGGGGCTTCTAACTAAGGTAATGTGAGGCACCGCAGCCCAGGGGACCATCACCTTCTTGGAGTTTTAAACCAATGAAATGGAAGGGGGCCAACCAGCCCCCGCATCCCTGGGAACCAACACCTCCCCGGGGCTTCAAACTAATGTAATGCGGGGGCAGACCGCCCCCCCCCACTGCAGCCCAGGGCTTTAAACTAATGAAATGCAGGGGGTGCCCGCCCCCCCCTGCAGCCCCAGGGACCACCACCTCCCTGGGGCACCAAACAAGTCAAACGCAGGGGGCCACCCTGCCCCCCTGCTACCCCAGGGACCAACTAATGTAATGTGAGGGCCACCCGGCCCTCAGTCCCGTGGACCGCCACCTCCCCAGGGCTTTGAACTAATGGAATGTAGGGGGGCCACCTGGCCCCACCACAGCCCTGGGGACCACCACCTCCCCAGGGCTTCAAGCTAATGTAACACGGGGGTCGCCCAGCCCCCATGCATCCTCAGGGACCCCTACCTTTTTGGGGTTTTAAGAAATAAAACAGGGGTGGACTACCCAGCCCCCTTGCGGCCCCAGGGACTGCCAACTCTCTGGTACTCCACATAAATCAAACGCATTGGCCACCCAGCACTCCTGCAGCACCAGGGGCAGCCACCTCCCTGGGGCTTTAATAAAAGAATGAAGGGTGTCCATTGCAGACCCCCAGCCCCGGGGACACCACCTCCCTGGGGCTATTTCATGTTGGAGGAGGGCTGCGCGGCACCCCTTAAGGAGCCACTCATGGCCCTGGGAACTACCACCACCCAGGGCCGGCACTGCTATATCCCGTGGTGCCCACCTCCAGATATAGCTGTTTGCTCTGGCTTGGTGGTACCTTTGACAGCTCCTACCAAGTCAGAGCAGACACTCTGCTTGCAAACAGGGTTTTCTCTGCTTTCCTGCAGAGAGGGAGCTGCTTTGGCGGGTCCCTCTCTGTGACAGCAATGCCGGCTCCCAC
Organism: Pleurodeles waltl; assembly: GCF_031143425.1. NCBI lineage: Eukaryota > Metazoa > Chordata > Amphibia > Caudata > Salamandridae > Pleurodeles > Pleurodeles waltl. The sequence goes on along the minus strand of NC_090446.1, from coordinate 48,702,895 downwards.
AGAGCGTAGGGATCTGGCTGGGACTGTGGGGGACTTCAGGTTCTCCCTGTGCTCTCCAACAATGTGACTACGTGCCCTGGGGGGCACCCAGGTCACATGGCAGTGTGCTGGGGGATGGGGACACGCGGCCCCTTCTCCCCCCAAAAAATAATAATTAGGCTGGGCTCTATGAGAGGAGGTCCCTGGGGCCGAGATCAGCCCTGGGGAGGGGGGCCATGTGCCCCCCTCAAAAAAACATTAATTAGGCTGGGCCCTGGGGAAGAGGTCCCCGGGGCCAAGATTGGCCCTGGGGAGTTGGCCACACAGCCCCCCTCCCACCCAAAAAAATCAGGACATAATGAAATTTACTTTACATTTACATTACTTTACTTTACATTAAGAAAATTGTAGAAATTTACTGAAAAATTCAAAGGTTACAGGGACGTTATAGTTAGGTAATAGAATTTAAAAAAAACATAGAAATTCACTTAAAAAACAAAGGTTACATGGTCGTTATAATTAGGCTCACATTTTAAATGTACCAAAACATGGAAATTCACCTGTTATAGAGTTACCTCCAATAACGATAACTCGTACCCTAAGGTAACTATGCACTGCTAATTATCCCACAAATTATGGCACTCAGGACATCTTTGAAAACATTATTGATAATATCAATTTAATATTTGCAGTAAGCATCAAACTGGACTACGGCAATGCCCTCTACGCAGGAACCATGGCCAAACTCCAGAAGAGGCTGCAACGCATCCAGAACACCTCCGCACACCTCATCCTGGACATCCCCTGCCACTGCCACATCACAGGCCTTCTGAGAGACCTACACTGGCTTCCAGTCAACAAGAGAATCACCTTCAAACTCCTCACACACGCTCACAAAGCACTGCACAACACCGAACCTGAATATCTCAACAGACTGCTCTCCTTCTACATCCTCACCCGGCATCTCCGCTCCGCCGACCTCTCCCTCGCAACTGTCCCACACATCTGTCGAACTACAACTGGTGGCAGATCATTCTCGCACCTCGCCGCCAAAACATGGGTCACTCTTCCCACCCACCTGCGTCAGACCGAAGACCTCCTAACCTTCATGAAACTTCTCAACACCTGGCTCTTCGAGCAGTAGCAGCACCCCCCCACCTCAGCACCTTGAGACCCTCACGGGTGAGTAGTGCGCTTTACAAATTACTGATTGATTGATTAAGTACAATTTTTGACAAAAAAACTGTGCATGGCTGGGGCACCAGGACTCAGCTTCCCAATCCCACAGCCTCCTATTTGAGACTGCAGTCCAAAAACGCCTCTGAATTTTAATTACCTTAGGGCACTAGTTGTATTCTAGATTGCCTGCTGCTCCCTGTAGAACCATAACATAAGGAATGGCTCCATTCTCTCCTCAGCCTCCATCTTACCAAGGGTAGGACCCCCAACCATATGCGTTGGCATCTGTAAACCACTGACCTTCTGTCTCTGCACTGCTCCCCCTGCCTGGCTCTTCGTGAACAGGACTTGGTTTGCAGATCCTACAGCCTCCTGTTCAAGCTTGCAGTCCACCCACTGCCTCCCACCTTCCATGTCCCTGATAATTTTGGGTCATCTTTGGGTTATCTTCTCACATTTATTTTGTATTTTTAATTACTTTGTGCTAGTATTTTGTTTGTTTTCGTCCTGTTACGCCCTTGTTGTTTTCACTGCAGGTTTTTCTGCACTCCCCTCTCCTGCCATTTTTCATCCGATCTCCCGCCTCCCACTCAGCCCCTCCATATCCCATGACTACTTATGGAGGCCACTGCTCAGCTCCAGCAGTAGTCTATTGAACTCCAGCCTCTGCGTCGGTCCCCCTGCCTGGCTCCTCGATACCAGGAATCGGCTTCCCAATCCCACAACCTCCTATTTGAGCCTGCAGTCCGCCCACAGCCTCCCACCATCCATTTGCCTGGTAATTTTCGGTCATCTTTGGGTTATCTTTTCTCATTTATTTTGTATTTTTAATTACCTTATTGTTAGAAATGGGGTTTTTGGTTGGCAGTCAGGTTGCTCTCTGTCCAAGCAAGAACCCTCACTCTAGTCAGGGTAAGTCACACTCAATCCAAAATCAGCCTGTGCTCACCCTCCGGTAGCTTGGCACGAGCAGTCAGGCTTAACTTAGAAGGCAATGTGTAAAGCATTTGTGCAATAAATCATACAACACCATAGCATATCACCACAAAAATACACCACACAGTGTTTAGAAAAATATATAATATTTATCTGGGTATCTTCAGGTCAAAACGATCAAAGTTGCAATACGAATTTGTAAAGATATCACTGAAAAGTGATAGAGAGTGTCTTAAGTCTTTAGAAAGTAAACAAAGTCTCTTTCAAACACAAAGTACCTGGTTTCTGGTGGAAAATCTCCTCAGAGGGCCATAGGAGAAGAGGTGCGTGGAAAACTGGTGTGTGCGTCGATTTCTCCTCAGCACACACGGACTTGCGTCGTTATTTTCCACGCGGGGAGTCGGGCGTCGTCTTCCGGCGCGCGGACAGTCTCTTACTGTGGTTTGCGGGGAGTACCAGATGTCCCGGGTCTGTGCGTGGATTTTCCTGCTTGTTTTCCGGCTGCGGGTCGTTCTGCGGGGCTGCGCGTCGAAGTTTCGATCTCACGGCAGGCGTCGCGTCGATTTCTCCGGCGGAGTCGGGCGGCGTTGTCCTTGCGAGGCCGTGCGTCAAAGTTTTGATCTCACGGCAGGCGTCGCGTCGATTTCTCCTGGAAAGTCGGGCGGCGTTGTCCTTGCGAGGCCGTGCATCAAAATTTCGATCTCACGGCAGGCGTCGCGTCGATTTCTCCTGCGGAGTCGGGCGGCGTTGTCCTTGCGAGGCCGTGCGTCAAAGTTTTGATCTCACGGCAGGCGTCGCGTCGATTTCTTCCGGGAAGTCGGGCGGCGTTGTCCTTGCGAGGCCGTGCGTCAAAGTTTCGGTCGTCCCGAAGACGTCGTGTTGATCAGCGTCGGTGTGCGGCGTTTTTCTTGCCGCAGAACAAGCTGTGCGTCGAAAAGTTCGGTGCACGGAGCGTCCAAGAGGAAGAGAGAAGTCTTTTTGGTGCTGAGACTTCAGGGAACAGGAGGCAAGCTCTATCCAAGCCCTTGGAGAGCACTTTTACAGCCAGACAAGAGTTCAGCAAGGCAGCAGGCCAACAGCAAGGCAGCAGTCCTTTGTAGAAAAGCAGACAGGTGAGTCCTTTGAGCAGCCAGGCAGTTCCTCTTGGCAGGATGTAGTTTCTGGTTCAGGTTTCTTCTCCAGCAAGTGTCTCATGAGGTAGGGCAGAGGCCCTGTTTTATACTAAGTTGTGCCTTTGAAGTGGGGGTGACTTCAAAGAGTGTCTAAGAAATGCACCAAGCCCCCTTTCAGTTCAATCCTGTCTGCCAGAGTCCCAGTAGGGGGTGTGGCAGTCCTTTGTGTGAGGGCAGGCCCTCCACCCTCCCAGCCCAGGAAGACCCATTCAAAATGCAGATGTATGCAAGTGAGGCTGAGTACCCTGTGTTTGGGGTGTGTCTGAGTAAATGCACAAGGAGCTGTCAACTAAACCTAGCCAGACGTGGATTGAAGGGCACAACAAGGTTTTAGTGCAAAGAAATGCTCACTTTCTAAAAGTGGCATTTCTAGAATAGTAATATTAAATCCGACTTCACCAGTCAGCAGGACTTTATATTACCATTCTGGCCATACTAAATATGACCTTCCTGCTCCTTTCAGATCAGCAGCTGCCACTTCAACAGTGTATGAGGGCAGCCCCAATGTTAGCCTATGAAAAGAGCAGGCCTCACAGTAGTGTAAAAACAAATTTAGGAGTTTTACACTACCAGGACATATAACTACACAGGTACATGTCCTGCCTTTTACCTACACAGCACCCTGCTCTAGGGGTTACCTAGGGCACACATTAGGGATGACTTATATGTAGTAAAAGGGGAGTTCTAGGCTTGGCAAGCACTTTTAAATGCCAAGTCGAAGTGGCAGTGAAACTGCACACACAGGCCTTGCAATGGCAGGCCTGAGACAGGGTTAAGGGGCTACTGAGGTGGGTGGCACAACCAGTGCTGCAGGCCCACTAGTAGCATTTAATCTACCTGCCCTAGGCACATGTAGTGCACTCTACCAGGGACTTACAAGTAAATTAAATAGTCAATCATGGATAAACCAATCAGTAGTACAATTTACACAGAGAGCATATGCACTTTAGCACTGGTTAGCAGTGGTAAAGTGCCCAGAGGTCCAAAGCCAACAACAACAGGTCAGAAAAAATAGGAGGAAGGAGGCAAAAAGTTTGGGGATGTCCCTGTCAAAAAGCCAGGTCCAACATGACCCCCTACCAGCCTAAAGCCAGGGGAGAACAATCACTATCATGATGTACTTCCCTGTTTGAGGCGACAGAACAAGGACCCAGGCCCACAACAGCAGGGGCATGCTCCAGTTCTTCGCCTTCCTGACTCCAATTGGATCACTCTGTCCATACTCTCAGGGCCCACTAAGCCAACCCATGGGGAACCTTTCTCCTTACCTGCGGATCCCATCTGTGCAGCACCTAACCTTACTTTGCTCACAGATGTGTCCCAGGAGCAGGATAGTACCACCATGACCAACACAGTGGTGTTGCCCACTCTACCCCGGGGTGTGACACTTGTCCCCTCCCCAGGGATAACTCTGTCCACCCGGACAGCAATCCACAGTGATTACTGACAGCTGCTAGGGATGAGAGCCAGGCCCCAGGCCTCTCAAAGCTCTCCAACCACTGTGGCTGTGGAGAGTGGGGGGCGGTAGCCCCAAGTGCTTGGCACCCTTTAACCACTCTCCCTTCCACCAGGTCAGGGATGACAGCCTGAACCTGGTCCTCCCCTCTGGGGCTCTGTACCCTCCCTCCTGGAGCGGTACCCCCAGAGTCCAACATGGTCAGGGTGCTTACAGAAGTCGCCCTGTACCATTCCTCCACCAGTGCAGGGCTGTTAACCTGCAACTGGCCCTTCAACCTGGGGTCTGTACCTTCAGGTTGGACTAGGGCCCGGGGTGAGGCTTCCCTCCCTCTGCCCTCCCTTCTGGGGTCCAGCACCCTCCAACTAGGAGTGGCCTCCTCAGAAGACAACATGGTAGGGGCACTGTTATCAGTAGCCCCTCCCTCCAGGTCCGGGGGGACACCCTGAACCTGGTCTTCCAGCCCAGGGTCTGTACCCTCAGACTGGATCACTGCCAGGCAAACCAGGACTTTCTGGGAGGCACACCTACCCCCCACCAGGTCAGAGTTTAACCTCTGCACCTGACCATTAAACTCAGAGTCACCACCCTGAAGTTGAACAATTGCCTGGCACGCCAGGACTTCATGGAGGGCACACTGACCCTCCACCAGGTCAGAGTTTAACCTCTGAACTTGGCCATTCAACTCAGAGTCACCACCCTGAAGTTGAACAATTGCCTGGCACTCCAGGACTTCCTGGGAGGCACACCTACCTTCCACCAGGTCGGAGGTTAACCTCTGAACCTGGTTCTCCAACCCAGGGTCACCACCCTGAGGTTGAACAATTGCCTGGCACGCCAGGACTTTCTGGGGGGCACACCTACCCCCCACCAGGTCAGAGTTTAACCTCTGAACCCGGTTATCCAACCCAGAGTCAGCACCCTGAGGTTGGACAACTGCCTGGTACACCAGGACTTCCAGGGAGGCACACCTACCTCCCACCAGGTCAGAGTTTAACCCCTGAGCCTGGTGCCCCAACCCAGGGTCACCACCCTGAGGTTTGGCAATTGCCTGGCACGCCAGGACTTTCTCGGGGGCACACCTACCCCCCACCAGGTCAGAGTTTAACCTCTGAGCCTGGTGCCCCAACCCAGGGTCACCACCCTGAGGTTGGGCAATTGCCTGGCACGCCAGGACTTTCTGGGCGGCACACCTACCCCCCACCAGGTCAGAGTTTAACCTCTGAACCTGGTCATCCAACCCAGAGTCACCACCCTGAGGTTGAACAATTGCCTGGCACGCCAGGACTTTCTGGGGGGCACACCTACCCCCCACCAGGTCAGAGTTTAACCTCTGAACCCAGTTATCCAACCCAGAGTCAGCACCCTGAGGTTGGACAACTGCCTGGTACACCAGGACTTTCTGGGGGGCACGCCTATCCCCCAACAGGTCAGAGCTTATCCCCTGAACCTGGTTAGCCAACCCAGAGTCACCACCCTGAGGTTGAACCATTGCCTGGCAGGCCAGGACTTCCAGGGAGGCACACCTACCTCCCACCAGGTCAGAGTTTAACCTCTGAGCCTGGTTCCCTAACCCAGGGTCACCACCCTGAGGTTGGGCAATTGCCTGGCACACCAGGACTTTCTGGGGGGCACACCTACCCCCCACCAGGTCAGAGTTTAACCTCTGAACCTGGTCATCCAACCCAGAGTCAACACCCTGAGGTTGGACAATTGCCTGGCACAGCGGGACTTCTTGGGAGGCACATCTACCTCCCACCAGGTCAGAGTTTAACCTCTGAACCCGGGTATCCAACCCAGAGTCACCACCCTCAGGTTGAATCTTTGCCTGGCATGCCAGGACTTCCTGGGGGGCACTCTCACCCCCCACAAGGGACACACCATCCCCAAGGGCCACACAAGAGTCTGGTTGGCACAGGTCTCCCGACCTCTGCCCATCTGGCAGAGTCTGGGTTTCCCCCAAACCAGAAACGGTTTCACCTGGGTCATTCCTGGGGGCTCTGCTCTCAGAGCTGTCCCCTGACTCTCAAGGTCCTCCACTGGGGTCTGCAACCCCCTCTCAACCCTATGTCTGGACTTCTGCACCCTCTCACTAGGAGGGGTACTGCCAGACACCAGAACTGTTGGGATGCTGGCTACAGTCTCCCCCCCAAGTTCTTCTGACACTGCGGGGCTTCCCTCAAAAGGTGGCCCTACGGTACAGGCTAGGCTTCCCTCCTGGTGTTCCCTCGTGGAACCCTCTAGGACCTGGGACCTACCTGGGACACTACAATCCTTTCCCACCTCACTCGGTTGGGAACCACCTAGACCACTCCCTTCAGGAGCACCCCCAAATGCCTCTTCAGACTCTCTGGTACACACCCAGAAGTCTGCCTCCATTGTACGTTCCCTGGGGTCAGAGAACTCACACTCCACCTGGTGTTGGCGTAGCTCTGGAAAATAAGGACCAGACATATGCTCTCCAGCAATTACATCACTCTGCCCTTCACATGTATTAACCACAGTACCCTTCACCCAACCACCCAGTAACTCAACCTTGGAAAAGCACTCTACTTCACCCTCCTGAGACTGGTGAGACAGTATCTGTCTGTCCCTGACACTCAACCCATACTCTTCTGGGATGTCTCTACACTCTATATCCAGGACGTCCACCAGGGGGGAACCCTTTTCTCTGTCACTCTCTGCTAGAGTCAGTAAAGTGTCCCTCCCCCCAGTAGGAATATGACTCCCTGTGCCAGTTCCCCAATCCTTCTCAGGGACCCTGTGCATAACGGGAACTACCTCATACCCTTGAACCGCCTGGGGTGTGTCAACTCCCTTCTTCAAGTTGGGCACCACATCTCTGGGCTTGTGCCCTTCTTCAGCAGTACTAGATGCAAGATTTTTGCTGCCGCCATCTGAACTGGACTCAGCCCTTCCGGCCTCCAGTTTCAGCTCTTTACAGCTCAGCTCTTGAGCTGCAATCTTTTCTTCTTCCAGGGCTAAGAGTCTTTTTGCCTCAACCTCTGCAAGATACTCCTCTAATTGTTGCTCCTGTCGCCTTTGACCTCGGAGCCATTCATCTATTTCTGGGTCACTGTCCAAATCTGAGTAGTCTTCCTCCTCAGGTGCGTAGTCCTCCTCCTCATCTGAGGGGTACTTGGTCATTTGGTTTATTGCTGCCTCTCTCTCTGCCCATCTTTCCTCCCCCCAGACTATGTAGTGATGGAGTATCTCTGCCTTAGTAGATCTCCTTGCTACAGGAAGGCCCCATTTTCTGCAAAGCTTCCTTAGGTCAGCCTTAGTGAGGTGGTCAGTACGAACAAAGAATGAGTAGGTACACAATCCCATTCTGATAAGATCTTATCAGCAAAAACCAAAATTCAAAGTCCAAAATATCAATAGTATATCCAGGAGGACATCAGAGAACCAACAGCCAAAAAAAGATGAAAAATCAAGTTGACCTTCAACTGTGGGTAGGTAGTGAAATACTTAGTTATTGTATGTCACTGCACAAACACAAGTCCTATCCTCACCGCTGATCACCAATGTTAGAAATGGGGTTTTTGGTTGGCAGTCAGGTTGCCCTCTGTCCAAGCAAGAACCCTCACTCTAGTCAGGTTAAGTCACACACAATCCAAAATCAGCCTGTGCTCACCCTCCGGTAGCTTGGCACGAGCAGTCAGGCTTAACTTAGAAGGCAATGTGTAAAGCATTTGTGCAATAAATCATACAACACCATAGCATAACACCACAAAAATACACCACACAGTGTTTAGAAAAATATATAATATTTATCTGGGTATCTTCAGGTCAAAACGATCAAAGTTGCAATACGAATTTGTAAAGATATCACTGAAAAGTGATAGAGAGTGTCTTAAGTCTTTAGAAAGTAAACAAAGTCTCTTTCAAACACAAAGTACCTGGTTTCTGGTGGAAAATCTCCTCAGAGGGCCACAGGAGAAGAGGTGCATGGAAAACTGGTGTGTGCGTCGACTTCTCCTCAGCACACACGGACTTGTGTCGTTATTTTCCACGCGGGGAGTCAGGCGTCGTCTTCCGGCGCGCGGACAGTCTCTTACTGTGGTTTGCGGGGAGTACCAGATGTCCCGGGTCTGTGCGTGGATTTTCCTGCTTGTTTTCCGGCTGCGTGTCGTTCTGCGGGGCTGCGTGTCGAAGTTTCGATCTCACGGCAGGCGTCGCGTCGATTTCTCCGGCGGAGTCGGGCGGCGTTGTCCTTGCGAGGCTGTGCGTCAAAGTTTTGATCTCACGGCAGGCGTCGCGACGATTTCTCCTGGAAAGTCGGGCGGCGTTGTCCTTGCGAGGCCGTGCGTCAAAATTTCGATCTCACGGCAGGCGTCGCTTCGATTTCTCCTGCGGAGTCGGGCGGCGTTGTCCTTGCGAGGCCGTGCGTCAAAGTTTCGGTCGTCCCGAAGACGTTGCGTTGATCAGCGTCGGTGTGCGGCGTTTTTCTTGCCGCAGAACAAGCTGTGCGTCGAAAAGTTCGGCGCACGGAGCGTCCAAGAGGAAGAGAGAAGTCTTTTTGGTCCTGAGACTTCAGGGAACAGGAGGCAAGCTCTATCCAAGCCCTTGGAGAGCACTTTTACAGCCAGACAAGAGTTCAGCAAGGCAGCAGGCCAACAGCAAGGCAGCAGTCCTTTGTAGAAAAGCAGACAGGTGAGTCCTTTGAGCAGCCAGGCAGTTCGGCAAGGCAGCAGGCCAACAGCAAGGCAGCAGTCCTTTGTAGAAAAGCAGACAGGTGAGTCCTTTGAGCAGCCAGGCAGTTCGTCTTGGCAGGATGTAGTTTCTGGTTCAGGTTTCTTCTCCAGCAAGTGTCTCATGAGGTAGGGCAGAGGCCCTGTTTTATACTAAGTTGTGCCTTTGAAGTGGGGGTGACTTCAAAGAGTGTCTAAGAAATGCACCAAGCCCCCTTTCAGTTCAATCCTGTCTGCCAGAGTCCCAGTAGGGGGTGTGGCAGTCCTTTGTGTGAGGGCAGGCCCTCCACCCTCCCAGCCCAGGAAGACCCATTCAAAATGCAGATGTATGCAAGTGAGGCTGAGTACCCTGTGTTTGGGGTGTGTCTGAGTAAATGCACAAGGAGCTGTCAACTAAACCTAGCCAGACGTGGATTGAAGGGCACAACAAGGTTTTAGTGCAAAGAAATGCTCACTTTCTAAAAGTGGCATTTCTAGAATAGTAATATTAAATCCGACTTCACCAGTCAGCAGGACTTTATATTACCATTCTGGCCATACTAAATATGACCTTCCTGCTCCTTACAGATCAGCAGCTGCCACTTCAACAGTGTATGAGGGCAGCCCCAATGTTAGCCCATGAAAGGAGCAGGCCTCACAGTAGTGTAAAAACGAATTTAGGAGTTTTACACTACCAGGACATATAACTACACAGGTACATGTCCTGCCTTTTACCTACACAGCACCCTGCTCTAGGGGTTACCTAGGGCACACATTAGGGATGACTTAAATGTAGTAAAAGGGGAGTTCTAGGCTTGGCAAGTACTTTTAAATGCCAAGTCGAAGTGGCAGTGAAACTGCACACACAGGCCTTGCAATGGCAGGCCTGAGACAGGGTTAAGGGGCTACTGAGGTGGGTGGCACAACCAGTGCTGCAGGCCCACTAGTAGCATTTAATCTACCTGCCCTAGGCACATGTAGTGCACTCTACCAGGGACTTACAAGTAAATTAAATAGTCAATCATGGATAAACCAATCAGTAGTAAAATTTACACAGAGAGCATATGCACTTTAGCACTGGTTAGCAGTGGTAAAGTGCCCAGAGGTCAAAAGCCAACAACAACAGGTCAGAAAAAATAGGAGGAAGGAGGCAAAAAGTTTGGGGATGTCCCTGTCAAAAAGCCAGGTCCAACACTTATGCTTGTATTTTGTTTGTTTTGGTCCAGTTGCGCAGTTGTTGTTTTCACTGCTGTGACCTGGAACGCCCTTCCCCTCCACCTCCGAACAGCCTCCCTCCCTATCAGAGTTCAGAAAAAAGCTCAACACCTGTTTTTTTGACAGAGACACAGCACCTCAGCGCCTAGATACCCCTAGGGTTGACTGTGTGCCCTCTACAAATACCGGCTGATAGATCTGTGGTCACTGCAGAGGGCATAGGAGTATTTTACTGCATGTCCTTCCGAACGTTAAAAATATGCGAACACTATGACAACTGTCTCTTAAGAGAGAGAAGGATTTTACCAGCTGGTCTTAGTTCTCTAACTCTGCAGGCTAAGAATCAGCCGCAGACCCAATTATTTGAGATGCCTATTTGGCCTTTGAACTAGGAAAACTGTGGATGCTATATGGCCCTGCATACACCCACTTCCAGACTGGTGGCACACCAGTCTCCAGCAAGGAGGTCAGCCAGGACTGCACTGTCAGCATTCTTGCCTCTGGCAGTAAGACCTTGCCCAGATCTGAGTAGAAATTAACCTGGAAGGCATGCTGAATCAGCAACTCACACTATCCGTATTTGCAAGACAGCCAGGTGGGTAGAGTGATGTTGATCAACCAATCATCCAGGTATGGACGAACATAACATATATGCCTTTCTGGTGTAATAGCCCTACTACTGGGATCTTGGGGAACACCCTGGAAGCAGTCTGGAGACCAATGAGCAACACAGTGAACAGAAAATGATACCTCCACATGGCAAACAAGGAAAACGTCAGTTGAGCGCTCCAGATGGGAACATGATGATAAACATCTAGAAGTTCAATCAATCACTCAATCAACCAGCAATTTGTATAGTGCCGATTATTACCATTACCCATGGGGTCTCAAGGCGCTGTCAAGGGGGTGCCGATCAGTCGAAGAGCCAGGTCTTGAGTTCCTTCTTCAAACTGATTCAGTGAGGGGAATTGCCTGAGGTGGATTGGTAGCGTGTTCCAATTCTTCGCTGCGAGGTAGGAGAAGGATCTGCCTCCCACTGTGCTCTTCCTGAATCTAGGGGTGGCGGCGAGAGCAAGTTGAGAAGATCGGAGTCGTCTGGGAAGGGTGTAGAAAGATAGGCAGTGGTTGAGGTAGGCCAGTCCGATATTGTGTAGGGCCTTGGAGGCGTGTGTCAGGAGCTTGAAGGTTATACGTTTGTTGATGGGGAGCCAGTGCAGCTCTCTAAGGTGGGCGGAGATGTTTAGGATGAGTCTGGCTGCTGCGTTCTGATTTTTCTGGAGTCTTGCTTGAAGCTTCTTCAGGTTTCCAGTGTAGAGAGCCACGTTTGCTGCTGACAAGTGCGTCGGTGATTGTCCTTCTTGCCTCAGCGGGATTCATTTGAAGATCTTCTAGAGGAGGCGGAGAGTGTGGAAGCATGACGATGAGATGGCATTGACTTGGTGGGTCATGGACAGCGTGGAGTCCAGGATGATGCCCAGGTTGGGTGCGTGGTCAGTGGGTAGGGGGGCTCTTCCAAGGGCAGCTGGCCACCATGAGTCATCCCAGGTGGAGGAAGTGAGGCCCAGGATGAGGATCTCTATTCCAGCAACGTCAAAGATTTCTTTAGGCTGCACTTTTAGAATCACCCAGTGCAAGGACTGCATTTTCAGCTGGACTGTGGGAATGCAGGTGTTAAGACCCTTGAGTGCCACCAATAATCTGGTCCCTCATGGTACCTTCTATAGCATGAAAATAGAATGTGAAGCCACATTGCTTCACCAGAACTCGCTGCTCCACCTCTTCCAGAATAACCTCCTTCAGGGCAATAAATGTTTTTATGGACTTGGGAGTGTGAACCAAACCACAGTAAACAATAGCATTACAGGGCTCATGAAAGGGCTATTGGCATCAAACCCATACCAGTGTAGGGACACCTAAAAAAATCTATGTAGCACAGAGCCCATCTAGACTGAATTGCAGCTGCTTCTTCTGTGCTAGGTCCTATAAACAGCACTTTTGATACATCCCCTCCGCAGGACTCTTTACACCATCACAAAGTACAATGACTTGAATAACAAGGATTAGAATATTCCATCATGGACTTGCCCTGGATTAGCCAGGCATGTTTCCAGTTCTCATACGTCTTCCAAGCAGTCTCCTTCAAGTCCAACCCAGGCCCTTTCAGACTCTGAAAAGACAAGCGTATGAACAAGGCAACCTTCTGGTTTCCATTAGTTTTTAACTCACAAACCCTCACCAACTCAACGTCACACTGCCAATAACTTCACACTGCCAATAAAGTGAGATTAGCCATTTAGTCCGGCTGCTACTCTGTCATGAAGACTGCCTCCGATTAGACCTGCTGCGTCTGCATCATATCATATACGGACTGGAAGTCATGTTTCAATGACTTGGCCACATAGGCAGCCCGATGCCCAGCACATCACAATATAGTGGACCAAAGTATAGACTTGATAGAGTGGGTGTCCACTCAAATGAATTATTTGGGGTTGTCTTCAGCAGAAATAAATGCTCTGTCAGCCAGCATGGCAAGCCTAGAGTCGACTGGGAGATGCCAGCCAAACCCCAGGCATCCATATCTATAGGATAGATTTTGCCATAAGCATAGTTGGGGGGGTCCTCTTTAGTACGTCCTTTCACTCCTTCAAAATAATGTTCTTTTTGTAGTAGACAGCTGTGAAGTAGAGAGGAAAACATATTTGTAAAACACTGGCTGGATGGGGTGTAATGGGAGCTTCTGCAGCAATCCCACTCCTCGACAGCCCTTGAACATGCAAGTACATTTGAGGAAAGCCATGAAACTGATTCCATGATGGTGGTACCATTGCATCCACTTACGGCGACGGCCACTGAAGGCATCTGCAGTGAGAGCCTGTGCGACCCTCCAAGTGACGTCAGGACAACATCTACTGCATCATTTCCTGACCATCGCAGCAGCACCACCCCCTGCTGGCCGAGCTGTGCAGGGGAGGCAGAGATCCAACCCCCATCTAATAGCGCAGCTCCAGGACACGCCAAGAGACATGGAATACTGGCAACAGCCTACCCAGGCATCTAGCTCTGACTCAGCTGCTGCCCTACAATTTGCATAGACCTCTCACTTTGGACAGACAAATGCACACAGTGATCTACTCTCCTCATATATTAAGAATATGAGAGGCAGCCAGTGCTTAATGTGTAAAGAAGCAAGTGCAGATACCTATTAGTTTTCTTCTTAGCTGGCTGCCGGTGGTCCCGAATGCCAGAGTTGGCACATACACAGGCAGCATAATTCTGATTCCACCTCATGCCTCTTTCTTCCACCACCCTACTTTTCTTGTCTAGGTATATCACTCTTGCTGGTTCCTTTCCATTCCTGCTTTACTTTTCTTGTCTAGGTATATCACTCTTGCTGGTTCCTTTCCATTCCTGCTTTATCTGTATCATTGGTTTCTACCTTTCTCTTCCTCCTCCTTTCTCCCTTTTCTGTCCTAATCTCTTGTGTGCTGAGCCAATGTTCTTTTCTTTATCAATGTTTTTGTTAATGTTAATTTAAGAACTCAATATCATTGTGATCTACATGTTTCCAACAGATATTTTTTACTTTGGATATTTTGTGGGACAATGTTTTGGAATCAATATTTTTGATGCTTTAATTATATGTCTATATTATAGTTGTCTATATTTTGACCTCAATCCTATTGTACACTGATTTTTTCGTAGTGGATGTGCACAACAACAGCAACAAATTCATATGTTAAACATCAGTTTTAAATTCAAATATAAAAATGTATACCAACCTTCTATATTATGTCTAATGAGTGTTTTTTTGCAGTCACAATATTTTGACTGCAATATTAGGACCAAAGATATTTTCGAGTTGGTTTTCAGGTACCATACCTCCTAGCCAGCCACTATAGGTTCATTGCCTGAGAGACAAGGCCATTACATAATTATCCCTTAAAAAGATTCAGAAATCAGATTATCTTCATGGCTCTTCCTGTAATCTATACTCCGCCTTTAGAACACATTTCAAACATTAAGACTTCTTCCCTTTCCATTATCTGCCCACTGTACGTTTGGAAATAACCACTAATTGCTCTTCTCCTCATTCCTCATTGTCCATTTCCTTATTTTCCTTCCTATTGTGATTGGACACCAGTGACCCCACCCAGCTGCATGTTGGCTTTAACTAAAGTACTTATAAACCACCTAACTTGGAAATGTGACGTTCTCACTTCAGGTTGCTGTTGTCAAAAACCTATTTGCCAGGGGCACTTAAATGACCGCTCAGCCCTCCACAGGGCTTAGTCGCCCCACTCACTGCTGCCGCTCCTGCCTGCCTTTGCCTTTGCCGCCTCCTGCCTGCAGATTCCTTCGCTCGCTGCTCCTGGGATTTCCCGCCGCTGCCTCCCTGCGGCCCCGCCCCCCTGTGATTCCATTCGCCGGACCGCTCCCGCCACCCAGCTGCTCCTCCCTCTCGGCTCCTTACTTAAGGGGACCACAGAGTGTGACCGCTCAGCCCTCCACAGGGCTTGGTCGCCCCACTCACTGCTGCCGCTCCTGCCTGCCTTTGCCGCCTCCTGCCTGCAGATTCCTTCGCTCGCTGCTCCTGGGATTTCCCGCCGCTGCCTCCCTGCGGCCCCGCCCCCCTGTGATTCCATTCGCCGGACCGCTCCCGCCACCCAGCTGCTCCTCCCTCCCGGCTCCTTACTTATGACGCCCCCAGAGCGACCGCGCAGCGGACGCGCGCAGCGGGAGTACCGACTGAGCGCCGAAGGTGCGCCAAAGGTAAGCCCGTCTGCGCCCGTCCGCGCCTGGACCGCGCCCAGCGCCAGACCCCCTGGTCCTCGCCCTCGCCAGCACACCCTGCACAGCTACGATGCCAGAACCCTCCACGCACTCAACGCCGGCCGAAACACCGCCTGCTACCGAGCCACCCCGAGACGCACCCACGGACCCTTCACCTGCCTGACCTGCCGCTTCACCAGCCTACGACCCAACACTGCACCTACTAAACCGAGCCCCAGCAACAAACACCTGATGTGCATCCTGCTCAACACCCGCTCCGTTCACAGGCATGCCGTCGAACTCTGGAACCTCCTCGACTCGACAGCACCAGACATCGCCTTCCTGACGGAAACCTGGATGAACGCCTCCTCAGCACCCGACGTCGCCATCGCCGTCCCAGAAGGCTACAAAATCACCAGGAGGGACCGCGTCAACCAGACAGGAGGAGGCATCGCCATCATCCACAAGAACACCATCCGCATCACGACCAACTCCGATGACACCTTCACCTCCGCCGAACACCTCCACTTCCAGATACACACCAACCCCAAGACCACGCTCAGAGGCACCCTCATCTACAGACCACCGGGACCACGCACACAGTTCAGCGAAGACATCACAGACTTCGTCAGCCCCCACGCCATCAATTCCACCGACTACATCCTCCTGGGGGACCTCAACTTCCACCTGGAGGACGACAAGGACCGCAACACCACTGCTCTACTGGACAACCTGGCCAACCTCGGACTCAAGCAACTGGTAACCACCCCTACCCACCACGCCGGCCACACGCTTGACCCAGTCTTCTCATCCAGCAAATATGTCACCTTCAGACACTCCACCAATCTCCAGTGGACTGACCACAGCTGCGTCCACTTCAGCTTCAGTAAAACGACGACCCACCACCACCCTCAACAAACCCCCCGCAGGAGCTGGAACAAGATCACCGGCGACCAGCTCACCACCTTCCTCAGCCAGAACCCCCCCACCAGCTCAACGGACCCCAACGAAGCCGCCAACAACCTCACACAGTGGATCACCAACTGCGCAGACGCCCTCGCACCACTGAAGAAGAACCCCCCCAGCAGACGCAGCAGCAAGAAAGCCTCCTGGTTCACCGACGAGCTCATCACCTCCAAGAAGAACTGCCGCTCCCTGGAGAACACCTGGCGCACCAACCAGACCACAGACAACATGACGGCCCTCAAACACGCCACCCGCAAACACCACCAACTGATCCGCGCCACAAAGAAGACAGCCTTCAAGGAACGACTGGACAACAACACCCACAACCGCAAGGAACTCTTCAGCATCATCAAAGAACTCTCCAACCCCGACGCCGGAACAATGACATCACTCCCTCGCAAGACCTCTGCGACTCCCTTGCAGCCTTCTTCCACGACAAGATTGCCAACATTCACAACAGCTTAGGCCCACCAACCACAAACCCCACCACCGAACCGATGCCCCCCACCGCCACCCTCCGCACCTGGACCCCAGTCAGCACCGAAGACACAACACGCACAATGAACACCATCCACTCCGGATCCCCTACGGACCCCTGCCCACACCACATCTTCAACACGGCCGACCACATCATCGCACCCCACCTCCGTGACATCGTCAACGCCTCCTTCAACACCGCCACCTTCCCGGAGTGCTGGAAACACTCCGAGATCAGTGCCCTGCTGAAGAAACCAACTGCAGACCCCTCCGAACTCAAGAACTACCGCCCCATCTCGCTCCTCCCGTTTCCTGCCAAAGTCATCGAGAAGACCGTCAACAGACAGCTAGCTGCCTTCCTCGAGACCAACGGATCCCTCGACCACTCGCAATCCGGCTTCCGAGCCAACCACAGCACGGAGACCGCCCTCATCGCAGCCACAGACGACATCAGATCCCTAATGGACAATGGGGAAACTGCGGCCCTCATCCTCCTGGACCTCTCCGCAGCGTTCGACACTGTCTGCCACCGCACCCTGGTACAGCGCCTGAACAACACCGGCATCCAGGAGAAGGCCCTGGAGTGGATCACCTCATTCCTCGCCGGAAGAACCCAGAGAGTCCGCCTCCCCCCGTTCCGGTCAGCGGCCACCGAAGTCATCTGCGGAGTTCCACAAGGGTCATCGCTCAGCCCCACCCTCTTCAACGTCTATATGAGCCCCCTCGCAACCATCGCACGTCAACACAACCTCAAGATCATCACCTACGCCGACGACACCCAGCTGATCCTCTCCCTCACCAGCGACCCGGACGCCGCCAGAGCCAGCCTACACGAAGGGATGAAAGACGTCGCCGAATGGATGAAGAACAGCCGCCTGAAACTGAACTCAGACAAGACGGAGGTCCTCATCCTGGGATCATCACCATCCGCCTGGGACGACTCCTGGTGGCCCCCCGCCCTGGGAGCCACCCCCAAGCCAACGGACCACGCTCGCAACCTAGGCTTCATCCTGGACTCCTCCCTCTCGATGACCAGACAAGTCAACGCCGTCTCATCTTCATGCTTCAACACCCTGCGCATGCTTCGAAAGATCTTCCGGTGGATCCCCACCGAGACCAGGAAGACAGTCACCCAGGCCCTCGTCACCAGTCGGCTGGACTACGGGAACGCCCTCTACGCCGGCACCGCCGCCAAACTCCAGAAGAAACTCCAACGGATCCAGAACGCCTCAGCACGACTCATCCTGGACATCCCCCGACACAGCCACATCTCCGAACACCTGAGAGACCTGCACTGGCTCCCCGTCAACAAAAGAATCACGTTCCGACTCCTCACCCACGCACACAAGGCCCTCCACGACCTGGGCCCCAAGTTCCTCAACAGCCGCCTGACCTTCCACAAGCCCACCCGCCAGCTCCGCTCCGCCAGCCTCGCTCTCGCCACCGTCCCCCGCATCCGCAGATCCACCGCCGGAGGAAGATCCTTCTCCTACCTGGCAGCCAAGACATGGAACTCCCTCCCCATCCACCTCCGGACAACACAAGACCATCTCGCCTTCAGGAAGCAACTCAAGACCTGGCTGTTCGAGCAGTAGCGTTCCCCCCCCCCCCCCCCAGCGCCTTGAGACCCTCCGGGTGAGCAGTGCGCTATACAAATGCCTTTGATTGATTGATTGATTGAAATGATTATCGTTTCTTTACCTCCTCTGCTTCTAAACCTAATCTTGCATGTGTCACTAGTTTCTACCCTTTGCTGTATAATAACACCTCTTGCATAATCCATCAAAGACACAGAAATGATTTACTTCTCATGAGCAGCCCTCATTTCCATTGTCTCGCTTCAACTTTCAATCAATGCCATTCTTTAATCTCTTCAATTCCCAATCCCAAAACCTTCTTTGATCATGGTTTGGGGTCTTTGATATCCATGTTAATCCTCACATAGGATGCCTAAGCCACGGTTAACATTTTTAAAGCTCACCACCCCAGCCTCCTCCTGGTTGATAAAACCCTAATCCTTTCTCTGATCTTAGTTATCACAGTATTTTCCTTTGTTTTCACCTATATTCTTAACAGTTTACAAAATACTAAATATGATACAAGGACCTTTCTTGACCACCCGCAATTCATGATTTCTTTTCTTACTGGTATTTGGTGCACTGAGCTCAGATTATGGACAGGAATTATAGTATATCTATGTGTCAAAAACTCACTCTGATGAATAACGTACAAAGAAGCAAAATAAACATACAGTGGCCAGTAGAGGCCATATTTTGTATCTGTGCTATGGTGCAAATTTACCTGGTGAGGGCTCCCCATTACAGAGTATGTGCTGCCCCAGAGCAGAAGCAAACTAATGGCAGTCCTAGGGGCATTTTATTAGTATAATGCAAACTGGCTGTTTAAAGCAGTTGGCCTATATTTTACTTTGCAGGTGGCAGCGTGGCCTGTTTTTCATAGGGGGACAGAGATCCCCCTGCAGGTGGTTGGGTGGGTAGCATATTCTTTCAGATAGATGTCTGGGGTGCATGGAATCTCTTCCCCATTTCAACAGCGCTGTGAAGGCAGTAACATTCATTGTATTGTCATGTTCTTGGCGCTTTTGTCAGAAAATTTGTTTGTGCACTAAAAGCTTGTGTGTTTAATACATACAGATAATCATATATGTTTTATCTAGAATGTCTCATTGTAAGTTTCATATATGGTAATGTGGTTACAACACTGTTTTAGGGGGAAACACCCTGATGCTTGTTGACAGCGTGTTATGTTATGATCTGTTTGCATGCATTCAAAATAATGAACAGATGTGCTAAAAATAAACCATACATATAATTATAATCTGATCATTACACAGTAGCATGAGCTCCACAATCAATCAATCAATGATGGATTTGTAGAGCATGGCTAATTACCCATAGGTTGTCAAGGCGCTGTTGTGGGTGTGCTGCTCAATCGAAGAGCCAGGTCTTGAGGTCCTTCCTGAACTGCTTCAGAGATGTGGCCTGCGTGAGCTTGAGAGGTAGTGTGTTCCATGTAAGGGCTGCTAGGTAGGAGAAGGATCTTCCTCCTGCTGTGCTTTGCCAGATCTTGGGAATGGCTGGGAGGGCAAGCTGGGAAGAACGGAGATGTCTGTTGGGTACGTTGAAGGTAAGGCGGTGTTTGAGGTATGCTGGCCCTATGTTGTGCAGTGCCTTGTAGGTGTGGATCAGGAGTTTGTATGTGATGCGCTTGTTGACTGGGAGCCAGTGTAGGTCTCTGAGGTGGGAGGAGAAAGCGGCTGTATCAGGGGATGTCCAGGATGAGTCTGGCTGCTGCATTCCGGACTCTTTGGAGTCTTGATTGAAGTTTCTTGGTGATGCCAACATAGAGTGCATTGCCCTAGTCCAGTCTGCTATTGATGAGTGCATGGGTGACTATCTTTCTCGTGTCGAAGGGAATCCACTTGAAAATCTTCCACAGGAGTCAGAGGGTGTAAAAGCATAATGAAGAGACGGCGTTGACTTTGGGGGTCATGGATAGAGAGGAGTCCAGGATGATGCCCAGGTTGCGTGCATGGTCTGTGGGGCGGGGCATTTCCCAGAGTGGTGGGCAAATAGGAGTCATTCCAGGCAGAAGGGGTGGTACTGATTACGAGGATCTCTGTTTTTCTGAGTTGAGCTTGAGGCAGCTGGCCTCCATCCAGGTGGCGAGTGCTCTCATCCCATTGTGGAAATTCCTCTTGGCCTAAGCAGAGTCCTCTGACAGGGAGATGATCAGTTGGGTGTTGTCGGTGTAGGAGACTATGTTTAGTCTTGGTTGTTTGGTGATCTTGGCAAGCGGGCCATGCAGATGATGAAAAGCGTTGGGCTGAAGGAAGATCCTTGGGGCACTCCACAGCATGTGTCTTTGGGTTCTGACATGAACAGTAGTAGTCTGACACTCTGTGTTATTCCCGTGAGGAAGGACCTGATCCAATCCAGGGCTTTATCTCAGGTGCTGGAGTTGTGTAGTCTGTCTCAGAGGGTGGAGTGGGAGACGGTGTCAAATGCAGCGGAGAGGTCGGGGAGAACGAGTGCAGCTGTGCCTCCTCGGTCCAGTATGATGAACATGTCATTGTTGGCTGCTAAAAGTGCGGTCTCAATGCTGTGGTTGCTTTTGAATCTAAATTGGGATGGGTCTAGGATGCAATGAGTCTTGAGGAATTCGGTGAGTTGCTGGTTGACGGCCTTCTCCGTTACCTTGGATGCAAAAGGGAGCAGAGAGATGGGTCTGTAGTTCTTTAGCTCCCTTGGGTCAGCTGTGGGTTTCTTGAGTAGCAGGTTGATTTCTGCATGCTTTCAGTCTTAGGGGAATATTGCGGTATTAAAGAATCAGTTGATAATTTGGCAGAGCTCTGGTGCTATGGTGGCACTGGCCAGGTTTATATGATGAGGGCAAGGATCTGAGGGTGCTCCTGAGTGGATGGAGTTCATCAGTATGTGGAGAAGTGCTAGGTCCATGGTGGTGAACAGTGCTGGTGGGTTTTGGTTCTTAAAACCTTTGTAGATGTCCTGAATTATATGGTGAAAGTAGGTGGCGAGGTCGATGCAGAGGTCTTGGGAGGGAGGGATGGATGAGGTGTCTTTTCCAGGTTTCATGAACTCTTTGACGATGGCAAAGAGCTCTTTGCTGTTGTGAGTCCTGGTGTTGAGACGTGCTTGAAAGGTGGCTTTGTTGACAGGCTTTGATGCTCTGGTGGTGGGTGGTGATCGCATTTTTGCAGGCTTTGCGGTCTTCGGTTGACTGGTTTATGCTCCATTTCCATTCCAATCGTCTGCAGGAACGCTTGGATTCCTGGAGGTCAGCCATAAACCATTTAGTTGTTTTCTCTGTTGATTTCCTGCTGTTTTCCTTTGAGGGGCTAAGTTGTCGCACAGTTCGATAGCCAGCGGTGTAGGTTGTGTGCAGCTTCTTTTGCATCAGCTGACAGAGGACGTAGTGGGATGCGGTGTTCTTTGTGTAGGTAAAGTCAATGCACTAATAGTCAGTCCAATGGTGTTTGGAGGTGCGGGAGATGGAGATGTTTTCCCCTCCTGAGAAAATGAGGTTGAGAATGTGTCTGGCTCTGTGGGTCAGGATGCTGATGAGTTGTTTGAGGCCGAGTTGTGAAGTTGTCCAGGAGGGTTGCGGTGTTGAGGTCATCATGGTTGCCAAGGTGGAAGTTGAGGTCACCGAGTAGGATGTAGTCGTAGGAGCTGAGTGCTTGGGGGGGCGATAAGGTCGGTGATGTCTTCACAGAACAGGGGTTGGGGTCCGGCCAACCTGTCGATGAGGGTGCCTTGGAGGGAGGTGTTTGGGTTAGTCTGGACATGAAAATGTAGGTGCTCGTGAGCTGACTGAGACTCGTTGGTGATTGTCAGGTGGAGGTTGTTCTTGTAGACTATGGCAGTGCCTCCTGCAGTCCAGTTTGCTCTGTCCTTGTGGATGATTTTGTAGTTGTTCGAGATGGCCGTGGTGATGTCTGGGGCAGAGTTGGGGGTGATCTATGTCTCTGTGAAGAAGCCAACATCCATGGATGTTGAGTCGAGGAGGTCCAAGACTTCTACTGCATGCTTGACAAGGGAGTGTGTGTTGAGGAGTATGCAGTTGAAGTGGCTGCCCGTGCTTGGTGCAGGGTCATGAGGTGGTCCTTGGAGAGTGCAGGACCAGGCACAGCAAGAAAAAGGTCCATGGGGGTTCCTGGGGTTGGCTCGGTTGCAGGCTGAGGATCTTCCCGGGTTGTGGGAGCGTAGATTGCTGGCGTTGAACCGGTGGATTGTGCGAGAACCAGGGGCCACCATTAGGAAAGCGGAAGGAGGCAGGGTGTCCGGTACAGTTAGCTGAGAGGGGACAGGGCAAGATAAGTGGTTCACAGAGGATGGGGTGGGGCTGAAGGGGCAGCAGTGAAACAGGAGAAGACGTGGGACGGAAAAGAGACAAGGAGAGATAAACAGAATAAAAGATGGAAAATAAAATCAGAACAAAGCAGAACTAAAGGCAGAAGTAAAAGGCAGGATTAAATATAGAAGATACTTACTTGCAAGTGGCCTGCGGGTGGAGGAGGGCCTCGAACTGAGAGTCAGGCAGGCTCTAACTTTGCCCAAAGCAGAGGCAGCAGCAACAGGTGTAGCGGCACAGGGAAGGGCAAAAGATGCTGACCAGGAGGTCTATTGCTTTAAAAAAACCTGAAAAAAGTCCTATACGTGTGGAGTAAATAGTTAACATTTGGAAGACTTCTTCAATTGAGATCTGAATAATGGTGTTTTCTCTATGCCCCCAAAATTAGTAATTCATGAACTCTTTGAACAGAGGTTTTTTTTTTGGGGGGGGGTGCTTATCTGGGAAGTTAGCTAAACAAAAGCATCTCAGACTTGGCAACTTTACAGCCCTGTAAACGGAATGTCAGGTCAATGCCCCCTAGGAATTGGACTCATGCACTGGAAACGTCTTCATGAGAAGACCCTTAAAAACCGGAGAAGAGACAAAACCTACAGGCTGAAACTTTTATAGGATATGTCCCAACACTTCAGTCTACACGTGTGTGCAGTTTTCTCCTTTAAAAGCCATTAATGAAGTAGGTGCCTGATGAATTTTAAAGAAGTGGGTAGTCACTAGTATGATTTATATAAGATGCACATTAGTTACTTGTTGCAATTAATACAAAGACATCCCTCCTTCACAACCCTGTTCTCTTAATTTTGAAACTATTTTTAACTTTTTAACTATTAAGATCTTTTTCTGCGCGCCCCACATTCATATCGACAAAAATTATTTTACTGGCAAAATGGTGCAATGACTTTTGATAGAAAATGAGACCGCACGGGTGTGCACCGCCCTGGTGCTGATGTTTGATCCATTGTCAGGTTGTGGTTTGGGAACGCTGGAGGAAGCCTGGCACTTTGGGGTAGTTCGCCACCTGCGTTTGAAAACGGACAGTACGGTCCCTTGGTACATATGAAGAAGTGGCGGTGGTGGTGCACTATGACCAGGGTTAGCGAGGGTGAAAGGGCGGGCCGGGTGTGGTGGGGCTCCCTCCCCGCTGGTTTGAAGGACTGTGACACATGGGCAAACATGTTCGTATCCACAGAGAGCGGGTGGAAAGGGGCGGTGGGCGCAGAAACTGCGGGCAGCAGTGAGTTAAGCGCAAGGTAGGTGTAATGTGGGGCCCTAGGCCCTCATGCTGGTAAATGAGGGGACACAGACTTGGTGGTAGGGTAGTACTGAACTGGCCTCAGGCACGTGCGCCCGGCTCCTTTTATTGGCAGGGTCACCTGACTGGTGACGCCTGTGTTGGGTGGGTGTGGGTTACATATGTAAGACCAGCCCTCAGCAGAGTGGCTGGCAGAAACACTAGAACGAGTCCAGCTGGACTCTACATCCCTCCCAAACTTTATTGAGGAACCAAACAAAAGTCCAACCTGTAAAAGAAACAATAACAAAGCACCACAATCAGTCTCTCGGCCTCGAAAAGGCAGACTGCAGAATTGCAGTGGACATGGTGCAGCTGGGAGCACCCGGACACCTCCGCACGAGTCCATAATTTAACCAGGTACAGCTGGGCACGAACACAGTGTGGATGAAGTCCAGATACTTCAGTCGCTTGTCCATGACCTCACAGTTCGCTGGATATTGTCGATCCGGTCCTGCCTAGGCTCATGTGGTCAGTCTATTTACAGTTTCTGATGCGGGTGCATCTGGAGCAGTGGTGAGTCCACTGTACACAGTTCTGGACGGCATTCTGACTCTGAAGATTGTCTACCTCCTAAGACTGCAGATGACGTGACGACCTGGGGCGCCTGGGAGTCCAGCGGCAGAGCAGCGTCAGTCTTCCCTCTCGTGCCAGACCTCCATCAAGCAGGAGTCTCCTCAAGGCCCTTTCGCGGGCTTCCACAGGACTGTGGGGACTGTGCTGGCCTATTGCAGGCCCAGCAAAGACATCTCAGAGGAACAGCCTACAGGACCACATCCTAGTCTCGCATGGAGCCACAAGGGTTGTTGATGCAGGGTCCACTTGCTCGAGCCATCCGGATTCAGGTGCTCTGTCCATAGTGCAAAGTCTTCAGGTGTCCAGTCTCACAATATGAGACCTCCGTGCTTCCGGATGCCTGACGTGGAGCTGTCTCAGATGCATTCTCTCTCAGCGAGATTCCGCTCTCACAGGAATTCGTTGGAGGCCCTTATCCCTGGAATGCGGCGGGACTGCGTGGGCTGTGTGGGCCAACGTAGGCCACGCCAAAGGAGTCTCTCTGAACTCCCAACAGGGCCACGTCCTAGTCTTGTGCAACCCCAAGGGTGGATGATCCAAATGATGTGGTCTGCTCTCACTGGCAGGTGTCTGGTTCACGGAGCTCATGGCAGGTGTTCAGATGATAAGTTTCTACGTTGCCAGACATGCCTTGTCAGCGTCGGTTCTTGTTGCTGACTGTCTCCACTCAGGTGGTGCTGTGCTCCTCCTTCGATGATTGGGCGATGCACCTCATCATGATGATGTTTTTCATCGTTTTGCAGATCAAACAGGTGGCGGCGGCTTCGTCAGCGGAAGGACCACTTGATGGACGTAGTGGCCACGGCGGGTCTTGTGTGGCCTGTGCCGTCAGCGTCAGGGATGCCATCACAGCCAAGCAGCCGGTGACGGGTGACAGGACGGTCGTACTGGGAAGCATGGGTGACCAACCGCATCGCCGTCTTCAGTGACGTCTGCTCACCCCGGTGACTGTCTTGTACTGATGGGTGCCTCCTCATCTGCGTGCACGAGTCCTCAGTTGTGTCACTCTACTTCCTTCCACTTTCACACCTGCGATGGAGTTGATCTGTGGTGTGACCAGTCTGTCACACTCCTCTCCTCATTTCTTGTTGGCATCGTGCCACTCTCTCTTCTCCTTGGTGTGGCGTCGTGCCACAGGTCACATGTTGCGGCACATGGACCTTGCGCTGCACCTCTGCTGGTACATCTTCCTCTTTGTCCTCGATGTGGCGTGGTGCCACGGGTCGCATGCTTCTTCACATGGACCTATCACTGCACCTTCGCTGGTGCATCTTCCTCTTCGTCCTCGATGTGGCGTTGTGCCACAGGTCGCATGCTGCGTCACATGGACCTATCACTGCACCTCCTCTGGTGCATCTTGCTCGGTCGCAGCCTCTCACAGGCTGAGTCCTGCGGGTAGGACATGATCTGCTCTTCAGGCAGACCTCTCCCAGTCTGGTCCGTTCCCGGATCCTCTTGGTGAACCTCTCTCTGGCAGGAGGGTCCCCGCTCTCTTCCTCCTTCTCTTCACTCGAGGGGGCCATTCTTGCGCCTCGAGGCTGCGCTGTTGAGGCGCTCACTCCTGCCATCTGCTCTGGCAGGGTCGGTCAGTTCAGATGACCTGCTCACTGATGGGCCAACAGTGGCCATCTTCCGTCGCTGCGCGGCCAGCTGACATGGCCTCTTGTCCCGTGCGTTACATCACACTCTCGAATACTCTCTCCATCTTCACGGACTTTACCCATGTCGTCACATTCTCGGGCGCAGCTCTCTGCGCTCGCTACGCACGTGTCAGTCTCTTTTTTTGGGGGGGGCGTCCTGTGGCAACGCCTGGCATGTCTCTTTCTTGTCCTGCGGTGATGTCCCTCACTGCTGGGGCATGTGGCGCTCTTTCTGCGGTGGCGGCGGATGGCCGCCAGGGGCTGCGCAGACCATGCGTGCTCTCTTCGTACCCTTATTGGCACTTGCGTCCGTTTTTCACCATTGCAGCTTGGCTGGGACAGCTGCAGTCTTCTTCTTCCATTTTCCAGCGTCGCTTCCTTCTTCCTCGCTGTTTCCGTCTTCTGCGCCGTTTTTGTCCACGGGCGCACTCTTGGTTTGGAGCAGTCACTTTCTAAAGTACCTGCTGTAAACTTGCCTTCATCCAAGCTTGTTTTGCCTTTAAAACAGAAATAAGGTGCAGTACCAATTCTGGCCACTGGATGCCAGTAGTGCACTTTTTTTTTCTAGCTTCAAGACAGTCTTTCCTGTTACCGGCCTCCTTTATTTCAACAGATGCCGGTGAGGAGGGCATGCTGCTGGGAGGACTTCGTCATGCTGGTGGGGGCTGCAGGTAAGTGCTATTTTATTTATTTTCTATCTTCGCTCCCTTTTCTCTTTTGTTTTTTTTTCTTTCTGTTCAATTTTTTTTTTTCTAGACTGACCAGCCTCGTTTGAAGAGGCACGTAGATGGCACAAACGTTAGTGAAGTGAGAGTGGGGGCTCCGGGCACAGTTTTTTTTTTCTTTCTATCTAGGTGCGTGTGAGGACCTTTATTCATTTGTTGGAGGTGGGGATGCGGCCCTGGGCACCTGATGCTTTGGTGCGTGGATGCACCATGTTGTTTCACAGTATTTTCAGTGCGTGTCTGCACCACTTTACACGGTCCTAACGAAAGTTGGTGGGGGCGGCTCTGGGCATTTTCTTGGGCATTTCTCTTTCGTTTCTGGTGCCTGATAGCACAGTCGCGGGTCACTTGTTGCAGCCGCAGCAGCCGTCCATTGTGCTGTGGCCGTTTTGCCGGCATCTTGTTTGGGTGGGGGCGGCCCCGGGCATCACTCTTTCGGTGCGTGACAGCACCCTTATTAAAATGTGAAAAGGGCCGACCGGCACAACTTGGCAACTTCTCCTTACGGCGCATGGCGCGCGACAGCGCCACTTCAAAATGACAAGGGGGAAACGGCCCCCGGTCGTTGTCTTCACTCTTGGTGCTCGATCGCACCCTGTTTTTCTTTCTTTTCTGCGCGCGCGGCCGCAGCAGCATGGGACACGCTGCGGACCGCGTTTATTTTCTTGGGGGTGGGGGCGACCGGCCCCAGGCATGGTTCGGCGCCCTCTTCTTTTTCACCGTAAGCGTCACGCTGCGGGCTGCATTCTTTCCTGGGGGCAACCACCCCCGGCCAGTGTTGGCACTTTCTCTCCTCTTTTACACGGCGCGCAACAGGACCTTTTGCCCTTGTGTTGCGCGGACCTCGCAGCCCTGCGGGCCCAGCTCTATCCGACTCTGGGGGGGTGGGCTCAGGTCAATTTCTTCGGGGGGGATACTGGGAGCACAAGCCTCACATCGCTTTACTTATTTTCCGCAACGCAGCCGTTTTGGCAGCGCTGCAGGATGCGGTCATCGACAGCACTCACCCCCTTCTTTTGTACCGATGGGGCTGGGGCTGCGACGGCCTCACTTCTCCTCTTCCCCGAGTTGAGTCCATGTCTGCGACCACGTGGGGTTTCACATCCCACTCGTCGCCAATGTAATGTGGGGCCCTAGGCCCTCATGCTGGTAAATGAGGGGACGCAGACACGGTGGTAGGGTAGTACTGAACTGGCCTCAGGCACAGTGTTGCCAGATTTTACAAGCCTTCTATAGCCCAAAGCTGTGGAACAACCAGCCCAAAGTAAGCCCAAATGAACCGGTCCCAGCCCAAAAAGTAGCCCAAACTTTTAACACTGAACTAATGCAATCGTAGGCTGAAGCAAACATTTTAAAGCATAAATCTAATTTCTATTGTAAGCAAATATGTGAAACTAACAGTGCCTAGATTATTCATTGCATTACACACTAAAAATGGAAATAAACATGGAAAAATGGTCACTCACTTTTTATGATGAGCAGCAAATTGGAACAAGTAGTAAATCTGGACTTGGTGAGAGACGTAAATCTTTGATTATGTGCACAGCAGTCCTTCTTTGACAAACCTTTTGACATTGAAGCCTGTAGCAGCTACTTTATTTTCTTTTGTTTGGAGACAGAAAGATGAACATCGCTTTGATCAAGTTCACAGCAGTCCTTTTGACACCAGTTTTGGCATTGGGGCCCTCTGTAGCAGGCAGATCATTTTCCTTTGGTTGCAGACAGAAAGCAAGGGCAGAAGCTACACAATAGTGGTACTTCATCAGTTGTAATCCCTGCAGTGGTAATCTCAGAGATAGTAATCAAAGGTAGTAATCACAGTAGTGGTAACCTCAGGAGTGGTAATCCCTGCAGTGGTAATCTCCATTATGGACTCCATTGTATTTTAGGTGGTGACATACAACCCTTTGTGCTGGGTCCTCGGTCTGATATGTTCATTGCATTTGAGTGTGAATAATGTTAAAACATCTTCTCTTTGGAGGAAACAGAAGTTCTCTCGCAGTGAAATGTATCGGTAAAAGTGCAATTATCCATGTAACCACAAAAGTGCAATAATCCATGTAACCAGCAAAAGTGCATATATCCATGTAACAGGGTCGATGTCATGCGAAGAGCTCTATTACTGCCCTGCAAGATTGTACTACCTACGAAACAAAGAGGAAAAATAGTGCAGAGAACACAGAGCCTCGTATGTTTTCAGTAGTTGGCTGGTGCGCTCGAGGCGGGCAAAACACCAGAAGAGGCATGACGTATGCATACCTTCCACTAATGAAATCAAGCAAATTTTAAAAGGCAAGCCCACAAACCAACCAAATGGATGGGCTTGACATGGGTGTGGTTAAAAGCCCCTAGAGAGATAACAGGAAGGAGAGCTTTGTGCTTGACCCTAAAAAAAGCACTGACACCATTTTCTAGTTCTGTTTAGTTACGATTTGAGAGTTGGTTCCATAGCTAAAAAGAAAAACACACGAAAGTGTTTTTTTTTTTTTTTTTTTTTTTAAACGGAATTGAAGCAAAACACATGGCAGGATCAACATGGAGGGCACAGGGGAGTGGAACAGAAGCAATGGGCAAAAGAGAAATGTGGAGTGAGGGAGAAATATGGGCTAACAGGCAATAGGGCAGTACGGGGTTGCAGAGGAGAGGAAGGTGCAGGTGGGGGGAAGCAACAGGGAAGGTAGGGGACGGGTTAAGAGGAGAAGCAACGGACAGGAGAGCAATGTGTAGTGAGCGGGAGAAAAGCACATGAGCATGAAAGCAACAGCGGAGGTACGTAAGTGTGAGCACCACATGGAAGGGTGGAGAGAAGCACACGGATGACAGAGAGCAACATGGAGTGCAGGAGAGAAAAGTGCATTTCCTCATGTGCTAATTAACCTAACAATTCTTTGTTACATTTTCTAGTTTGTACGAAGAACATTCTTACATTCCATCCTCGACAAGAGACTCGACCTTCACACTCGCATAAAACACATGCCTAAGTGTACTTTTCCATACAGTGCGTTGACTAGATGTGAAATGCTATATCCAGGAATAGGCACTCTAGGTACTAGTTCAGTCATAGTACTGCCAAAACTAACTATGGAATTTCCCTCTCACTTTGATTCTGAAGTCGCACATTGCAGCTCTAAAAGCTGTTTAAGATGCTATTAGAGCATGCCACCTCGCTGAGAGTCAATATTTTGAGCATATCACTACTTTTCCTATCCTGGCCCAGTGGTTACATTGCATGATGATTGCTTGCTGTAAAATGTAATACACACTGCTGCCCTTCCACGTAGCACAGAAATAGCCGTTTTTCTGAAGTTCTGCTTCCTTGAGGCTACAATCTCCCAGACATAAAATACAGGAGACCATGTCACATATGTTCTCAGGTTGTGCTCTGAATGTGTGGAACTCCCTAGGACTCCAGAAAACTGCCTCTCCTGGCACATTCAACAAAGATCTAAAACACCCTCTCTTTTAATAGTATTTCCAACAAGGACATTGCTAGCGCGCCCGGTCCTTTGTAAGTAAACTTACAGGGGGGCGCGTATAGGTCAATGAACCTTTTGAATCGCATGGAGTATCCTAGTCATGCAGTGACCACTGAAATGGTAGCTAACATCAATTATCAAGGAACATTCTATGAAAATCAGCTTTAAACATTAATACTCAAGAACACCCACTACCCAGGAAAAGGGTTAACAAGTTTTATTCCTTTTGCATACAATTCTTAATCATCTGTTATTGCAATATTCAAATCAATTCTTTATTAAGTCATCAGTTAAAAAACATTATCTCTTAAAGATAACATATGCAATAAAGCAACACCATAAACTATGAATACCAGCATTAATAATGTAATTCCGCAATTAAGGTTTGTCTTTCATTTGTCACCGTCAACGTCACCCCTAACAGCCTACCTAACCAAGATTAGCATTAGCATATGGGTCTTCATGTGAAAACAATTTAGAGAAAACATTAGTTTAGAAAATATCTACCTAAGTGTAAATCTTTATAAACAGCGCAGTTGGTACCTAGAAGAAAAGGAACAAAACTGTCAGTCACATTTTCATAGCTACCTATCCAGGATGGATCAGCAACAAGTCAGTCTTCATCTTCAAGTTATCAAATGGTCAGCTACGGATCAGGCTCATAGAGTATGAACCCAGTATCAGCATCTCGGAAAGCGTCTCCTGACGTCATCAATTTTCTCCCCGCAGTTCTGATTCTTCACCCCTTGTCATGACTTTTTTTAGGGTCTCCAAGTCCATCCCTCTAATTGCTAATTGGTCCATTGGTCCATTGGTCAACAGATATGACTTTAACCTATAGTTTTTGTTTACTGAATCTTCTAATTTTAATAACTTAAAATTACACGAAACGGATTGGTTCTTCTTGCGATGAGAACATCATCTGGTTCTTCAGGTATCAAAATTGTTGCATATGGTTCTTCAGTCAGTGCCTCAATTGTTCAAGTCCTGGGAAAGTACATTTAGCCTACACTACACATAATTGTATCAAATTGTCTTCATCATCTCCTGTCCGTTGATACATTGCAGAATATTCTAGCTAAGCAACGTGAACTCTGAGCGGTTCAAGGTCTCTGTCCCCAGTTACCAGTCCTTTGTGAGGCGTTTGAATTCTCCATGTTCAGCGCGAGCAAAGCCTAGTGGAACTAGGCCTCTGGTTCAGCTAACTTAAGACTATTTAATTAATACAAAACATAGGTTATACATCTCATTATGACATATTAGTACATTTTACTCATATGTTTTCATTATTTCACATATTTCATGTTATTTTAGTACACATGGTGATCATACCCCGAGGGCACATTTTCAAACATACACATTATTTTCTGTTATTAATTTCTCTATGCATTTTCCTCATTTAGTAAACAGACATATAACTCATTAGTGATTTCTTAATTAACATACGTATCTGCTCCAACAACATCTTGAACACTATGGCCTTCATTTAGGTTTAGACAAGGTGTAACAGCTCTCTAAATGCATGTTCACGATGGTACACGTTGGGCAGTTGGAGTTATTAAGAAAGGTATAATTTAGATCGATTTAGGATGACAACAACTAGTTTCATGGTGGACTCATGAGCACCATGCCCTATCTGCTCTTTACATAGAAGAATGAACGTAATGTATATATGCGTTCATTATTAATAATTCCAAAATAGTTGCAATGCATAATCTCACGTTTTCTGTTTTTTGTTGTTGTATGACAATGCACGATCAGTAAAATCGCAAGCTTCAGAGCTGTGTCTCACTGAATGACGCCTTCTGGTGAGTTTTCTATCACTGCTGTTGAGGGTAGAGTGCAAAGCGCTCCGTCCCTGCTGTAATCTCTCTTTGGGCTTGAAACCACACCCATGTCACTCCTATCAGTATGATTGGTTCTTGGGCCAGCCTTTTAAAATTGCAATTTGCCCACACGGTTCACTGCAAGCAAACTTCTGTTTCCTTTTGTGTGCCTACTTTGCGCTCATAGCGGCAATGGGCTTGCTTATGTGAAACTTTTAGTTTTCATTTTCTGTGGCAAGAAAAGTCTGGTTAGTTATGTAAAACTGTTTTACTTTTCATTTTCAATTTATGTGGGAAGAAAAGTTGTAGGAGTTTACAGTGCTAATAACTCTAACTCGAGCAAACGCGAGACCCATTGCATTGCAAATGCGTGTTTCAACTAGTATTCAAAAATCTGGAAGGAAGGAGTCTCACTTTTGCAGGTTTTGCAACCTGCAAGTTCTTAATTCATGTTTGTTAAAAATGTTCTGCTTTTTCAAGAGAGGCAGATGTGTGCCAGACTTACTCGCCAGGGCTGGTACTCACCATGCAGGAGAGGGGGTCACGAGGCAGGTCTGTAAGCAGGAGACGGGAAGGTCAAGAGCTGCACATGAATATAACAGAACATGAAAGCGCTACCGCAGACGCCGCAGGGTGGAAGGTGGGCGGCTTGCCGGGTGAAATAACTTTCAAGACATGCTGCGAAAAAACACGCCTGCACTAATTGTAAAACAAAGCAACACTCAGCCCAAGCCGCGTTTTAGTGGAGAAGGAAGACTTTTACTCGGATGGTGTCATCTTCTCAAATCCCACTTTCACTGCTGTAAATAAAGGCTGCCGGCAAGCATTTCTCAATAGCTGTGGCTCTTCCAATGTCCCCTACTCAACACGACAATTAAACAGAAAAATGACAGAGCATAAGGACCCAAGCAATTACAAGTTACTTTTGTTTCAAAAGTTGTGCATGCTGTCCCAGCAGGCAAATACTTTCTGCAGTTGGCCAGTCTTTTCTATCAAGGTATTGCAGTTCTGTAAACTTTCCACCCTGGTACGGTGTGCTCGTAGTAGCTGCAAGGACAGTGAATGTGTTGACAGTCCAATACAAAACCAACAAGGTGATGGGTGGAATGCTTGATTTAATCTCAGTCACTGCTAATTACTCAGGCTCCATCCCAGTCTGCCCTTATTTTGCACTCACCACCTCAGCTTGGACCCAGCCATATTCAAATCAGTCTTGACCCTGCTCCTTATGAGAATAGTCCAGCACGAACTGCTAGGCCAGATCCTCCCTGAAACGGAACACAAGCAACCTAGGCCCGGTTTTGTCCTAGTCAGTGCTTTTCAGCTTGG
Source organism: Pleurodeles waltl (assembly GCF_031143425.1). Classification (NCBI taxonomy): domain Eukaryota; kingdom Metazoa; phylum Chordata; class Amphibia; order Caudata; family Salamandridae; genus Pleurodeles; species Pleurodeles waltl. Next base: position 48,669,314 of record NC_090446.1, on the reverse strand, counting down.
TTCCATTGGCACAGTGAATCCGGGACCTACGGCTGGTCATTCCAAACACACTTAGGGCATCAAATACAAATACAACAAGGTGAGGGATGAAAGGCCTAAATTAATCTCAGCCTCTGGCATTCACTTGGGGCCACATCTCAATCCCTTATTTTTTGCCCACCATGCCACCCCAGTTTAGACAGTCCAGCACAGACCACACACTATTGTGCACAACACCTGACATCCCGGACACAGGTCCTAGCAGACCTAATATTTTGGCACCATACGTCTGCAGTAGGCTGCTTGTTTGCCCCTAGCATCTGTAAAAAAAGTAAAAAAGTCTGCCTTCAAGTAGGAGTACACGCAGAGACTGCAGTGACTGAGTATGCAGCGATGTGGTCTTTGACAAACTGTGTCACAACACCCTCGCAACCATGTATCCTATCTATGGCCTATTAAAGCCAATGACACTACAGATGCAGACTATGTGGACTACTAGGGCCCTCATTATTGGTGGCCTGGTAATTAGTGTGCTACCTGCAATAAAGTGCTTCAACACCTCACCAAGGAACGTAGGCACTATTTAAATGTAATTACAATACAATGTTTATTGCATCTGATGAAGCTTGACTATCCTGAGTTATTGGGTGGTGCAATAAATACCACCCAATTAAAACTTTTTGGGAAATGACGTATGGATTTTTGTGCTTACTGCACCGAAATCTGCATGCTCAGGTAAAATTAGGGCATTTTTCACGCAATGTATATCAGCAGGTTTGACCTGATGATATTTACCACAAAATGCATAATTGTGACAATGTGGGGGAGCTATCACAAACATTGTAATTTACCGGCCATTCGTAATGAGGGCCATAGTACTACAAAGGCGTACCAAAAGCCTTTGTGTGCTACACAAACAATATTAACAAAATGCACAAGACATAACATAACATGTCTAAGAGTGTCACAAGCTGATTTTTGTATTTTTGCATATCAACTCGCTGCTGCATTATCAAACGATAAAGGAACAAGTCAACTGGGACTATTGCTAACCTTCACTGTGGAGTGGGGCATGGTCACCATTCACACACAGCACTTGTCTGAGTGATTCCGCTGCACACAGCTGTACAGCACTGTCTCACGCCTGAACCTCTCAGCTTAGGAAGAGTGAACTCTTTGGTAGCCAGCAACCAGCTCTAATTATTTACTGAGAGGATTAGCAGCTTCTGAATTGTGATTCTGGTCAACAAGCAAGAGCCTGTAAGTGACAGAGAGTGTAGAGCATCAGGCTCTGCTCTAGGGTCGGGGAACTGAGGTGTAGACTTTAAGTGACAGCAAATGAAGAGAGGTGAGCTCAGAATGATGGGCTCTGTCATTGAGAACTAGTGTGTAGATGCCCACGGGTGAACAGTGATAGGCTATGAATTGTGGAGAGCCCAGTTATTGTGCAAAAGGCCCCAATGTCCTAATGCAAGGCAAAATAGGCCTAATGCAAGGGTCTAATCAGTGAGCAGTAGGCTCTAACTAAGCAGTAATTGAGTGCAGTAGACTATAAGCCTAGGAGTAAACCCTGCAACTTGCGGGTATAGACGCTTTGACACTGGCAACCAGCAACATGATTTAGCTTATTTATGGTGAAGAGCAACAGTCTCTGAACCTTGAAGAAATTCCTTCTCCTCTTAAAGGCTCTCTGGCATTTGGATACAGGTAGTGGGCACTGAGCTTGACATTTGGAGAATCTTTCTCTTCAGCTCGGAACTTTGGAGACCTTTTCTTTTGTGCTCTAAACATTGAAGAGCCCTTTTTCTGGAGAGCTCTTCTTTTGTGCTCTAAACATTGAATAGTCCTTTTTTCTAGGTTCTGTACGTAGGACAGCCCATTTCTGGTCTCTCAACTTTAGAGGGAGCTTCTTGTGGCCTCTGAACTATGAAGAGCCCTTCTTCTGGGCTATGAAACTTGGAGAGCTCTTCTTCCAGACTCTGAACTTTGGCGAGCCCTTTTTTGGCCCTAAACTATTGAGAGCCCTTCTTCTGGTCTCTCAACTTTGGGGAGCCTGTCTTCTGACGTTGAACTTTAAAGAGCCTTTCTTCTGGCCCTGAACCTTGACAAATAATTTTTCCCAGCTCTAAACTTTGCAGAGGCCTTGCTCTGGCACTAAACGGTTGACATTTGTAGTGAGTAATTGACTTGTCGGAGAGGATAATTGTTTAACTTTCAAGATACCGTGTTGTGAACTCTGAAGACAGGATATAGGTAGGGCTAAACAGGCTTTTGTTCGGATAGCAGAAGACTATATACGTTATAAAGAACCCCTTTTACTTAAAGTAACCTTCTATTATCCACATAGAGAAATTATAATCCACAGAGAACAATAGGCCATTTGAAGCTCTGCAAGGCAATGTTCCACAATGACTTGTATGTTGCATAGGAGGGCTCTTGTAGAGACACTGCAGTAGACAGTGGGAACTGGGAAAGTCCAGAGATGGCAGGCAACCTTCCACGCAGCTGCAAGGCACCAGAAGCTTTCATCAGCAGGAACATCTCACATTTTAACCCAATATTTACAAAATCCCAACAATGGCAACCTGAATGTCCTGGTCAATAAACATCTCGCCGTAGTCCACTGTGGGTTAATGTGGCAAATGAAAGCCCATCTCTGTTGATATTCTTCAGATTGTATTAGCGAAGTCATATAACTGCCAAAAAGTTCATTAAGAGCAACCTTTATATCACAACTAATAACTACTTTCCTGGACATCAATTTCCAACCTCCCCATACCGATACCTATTTTTGTATCTTGAACACACCATGTTTGGAGTGTATACACAAACCAGAGAGATATATGCAGTATTCACATCGAATCTTAAATAATCTTTACTTGTTTTAGATTAAAAGATGCTATTCATCTGCAAAGTACCACAAGATGGTACAAAAACAGTGCCAAAAAACTACAAGTTACAAAAAAAAACAGCATACGTGTAGTAGTCCTATATACATTTACTTTAAAATGAATACTCATATATATGAAGAAAGAACTTCAGTTAAAAAGGATAAACAAAGAGCTTCTGTAGTTATAATTGTAAACTAGATTAGGATAGAGTTAACCATCATGGAACAAATAAATATTAATTGTATATAGATTGAACTACACTCATCTTCTGGTTTCCAAAGCAATTGGAAAAAGGAGTGTTTCCAGATGAACCAGTAATGGATAAAGTGGTACCTTACCTGGCAAATGTCATCCAAGACCACCAGGTGTGAACAGGTAATAAAGATGCATTCTTATCCAGTTATATGTAACTAATTTAGTAGCCGAAGTTAAAAAAGTCAAATAACCTGTTATGAAAATCAAACATTGTATAGGTTAAAATAATGTGACTTACAGATGACCAATTTATAAGATAAAGTATCAGATATAAGAAGTATTTTCCTAATAATATTCCAAACATCAGACCACAAGATTAAAATAACAGGACAATCAAATAGAACACATTTTGAGGAACTATCAGCTTGATTACAATACTAACATATTGAGCTATATTAGGTGTCCATAAACTGTTAAATAAGAAATGTTTTTTTTTTTTTTACATAAGGCAACATGAATCCAACCAGAAATGTTAGATAATTAAATTGTTCCCCAGATTTCCAAAGAAAATGTCAAAGTAAGCTCTTTATTACAAAAAGTGCTACTAAAAGTCGCATCTACATAGTCTGCAATATTCAGCTTTTCGTAGATTTTAGAAACTGTATGACTAGACATCTTAGAGCAGTTCACATTTTTGCACTCGTGTATTCTTAGGAAAGCTGTTAAGTACAGAATTGCATAAAATGTCATATTTATAGTAACTCGAGGAGGGTAACAAAAATGTACACTGTAATTCCGAAAAAGATAAAAATACATCGCATTCACAAATATAATTTACATAAATTCTTCCAGCAGCAATCCAAGACTTCCAAAATGTAGCATTATGCTCTCATTTTTTTAGGGGACTGTGCCAATGAGAATATTTTTGTTAGAGATAGAAATGCGTAAATGAAATAAAAAAAAGTGAATACACCCTAAAGAAATAGGAGTAATACTTTCAAGATATTTAAAATTCAGATGAGGAATATCAGATTCAAATAACCTAACTTTGTCTTACGTGACACACATTGGTCCTGTAATCATTTTCGATGTTGAAGAATGTTGCATTGAGGTAGCCAGTTTTCTTCACGATGCTGTCATCAATCACTGTCACATTTTGTAGAAATGGCTGCATCCTCTGATGGTCCTGCAAAACATGCCGATAATAATAGCAATCCCATAAGATCTCTCCTTTCAACTGTTGGGAAAATCGCATAAACCTTTCAGATTAGGTCTTTTTTCTCACTTTATGCATATCTGTTGTATTGCTTCGTTCTGTACAGCAGCGATTGAGTTGCGTTTCATTTTCCTGATAAAGTATGAAATGCTTCTAGGTATTCGAGTAATATGCAACTCTGTTTGTTGTGCAAGGCTGGCTGACAGAGTGCTGGTGCATAGTGTGGCTATTGGGGATGTTTTGGTGTTGTGTGTGAGGTTCGAAGGGGGGTTTAAAGTGTCATGGTACAATTGTTGCTGCGTTGAGCTGGGTTTACTGGTTCCATGTGCAGGCCTTCCCCTCTGCCCTCCACAGACCCCATGTCCTCCTGCCATGCAGCACATTTGGGAGGGCATAAAGTCCAAGCCATCCCCCAGCTGGCCCTCAGGGAAGGTAAGGGAACCAGCAGCACTGGCCCAGGGGGAGACCCACTAGTCCCGGTGTCAGCTGTAAACAGAGGCCTGAGGTCACGAGGGCACCAGGGGCTCGTCCTTACAGCTGTCCGTGGTGTTGCAGCTGATGTAGTCCCGGACTAAAGTTTTGCTTCCTATCATGTTCTGGTGTGCTACTTTTATGCCCAGTCCAGCATGTGGGTTGGGGATTCTCCCTTCTCTTAACCTTCTCCCTTTCCTGGGTTTGCCCCGTGCCACGCTGTTGACCTAAAAGGCTGGTGTAAGGTTTCTTTGTTTGTGCTGGGGAAAGACCTTTTGAGGTGTAATTAGGGCAAGGCCCAATTCTCCCTCAGTCATCCTGTCATGATGCCCCACCCCATCTACACCTAAGCCCCTTTGTGCACTGTCGGCTGCAATACCCGTTCCCCTGAGGGAGAGCCGTCACCAACCTAAGCAGCTGGATACTGTCAGAAACTTAAGGCAGAAAAATGCCATCTTTCTGAAAGTGCCATTTCTAAAATAATAATTTAAATTCTGACCTCATCATTAAAGGGGACTTTAAATTACTGTTTAAACGAGTATCTTTCTAGCTCCTATCTATCTGAATTTACCATTTAATAATTATATTGGTTCAACTTGTTTTTACCACCCCTGTCTGCATATGTGGCCATTCTTAAAGCTGATTTTAGATAGATTCAGATGAACCCAATATAGTAGAGATTTCGGTGCAGGCTGGTCAGCTATAGTGATCATGTCTAGCTCCAAATATAGGGGCACTAGTGGGCTTCGAGGGTCTAGCAACAATAGGGGCCTTCAAAATCTATTTTCTAGCACTTGGAGCTTAAGTTACTAAACACCCATAGCTCTACTCCGAATAGTACAGTTGCCACTGCTTTTTGGTGGTAAATGTACAGGTTTCCACTGAAGGATTTGCTGCTCACCTTCTATTTAAAAACAAATGAGGGCCTTGTAGTTTTTATTAGACTAGTGGAAGCCTTATCTATCTGGACTTCCCCCTTAGGTGATCTTCAGAACGTATGTCCGGATAGTCATGCTGTGATACACACTCTAATGGTGCACCATGGATCTTGGTCTTCCTCCTAAGATGCAGTGAGGGTTTAACATGTATAACTTTGGTGGTTTTCGAAATATTTATGGTTATATCCTTCTTAGTGCAGTAACCTCTAAAACATTCCAATAATCTGTTTAAGCCTTTTCAGTTGTAGCTAGCAACATAGTGTCATCAGCAAAGTGAAGGATCAGAATTTTATTCCCAGCAATGGTCAGTACATCCAGGCCAGAGTTTTAGTAGATATTCAACCACATCATTCAAGAAAAGACTATAAAGAAGTGGAGCCAACTTGCAGCCTTGCCTAACCACCTTGATGAATTGTGAAGGTATCACTGCACTCACCTATGGTTCCATACCAGACCCTGGCATACTGCTAGTATATAATCCAATAATTGCTCTCAAAAGAGAACCAACAACATCCACCTTATACAGTGTTGATTGTAGCTTCTCCCGACTGGCAAAATCAAAGGCTGACTTCAGGTCCACAAAGATCAGGTATAGTGCACCCTTTTTTAAACTGCGAGCTAGAAGGTAAGCAAACATAAACAAACTGCTAGATCGACCGTTCCAATGTAACATCTGAAGATGGCCTGCTTCTCTATCAGCACCTACTTGTTGCCCATCCAACTCTGCAGTATATTTAGTAGTACCTTACCTAAGACATTTTCTACTCCATCCAACACTGATTATTGATGGGATGTGGATGGAATCTTTCGGTTCCCTTTTGTATGCAGTGGTACCAGCACTGCTGGCATAAAAGTGGTATAATTGATGTATAACAGACAAATTAAATACCTTATAAATGATACGTCACCAAAGTTTTGGCACCTCTTGATATTCGATAGGCGGAATTAAATCTGGGCCCGCTGCTGTATTTCTTTTCATAATAAGGATTGGTCTTTCATCTTCTGGTACCATAATTGTCAGTGGTTGGTTATTACCCACACATTATTCATTATCCCCTGACCTTAGTTTTCGGTGCATATGGTCACATATGAAGGCTCAAAGTCGCTCAGCCATTCCTTAGCACCAATGTGACAGTTCTGCCTACTTACTCTTCCCTTCCCAACATCTGTCACAATTCTGAAGAACTTCTTTGCATCCTTCCTATCTGAGGCTTCCTTTACTTCTATCCATAATCTATGCTGGGCTTCCCTTTCTTTGCTTCTTAGTAAACAGGAGTATATTCTTTCCATATTACTAAAACATTATTTCATTTTATGGGGAAGGATGCAGGATAATTAATGCATTCAAAACATTATATTTGAATTTAAACACTCTTGGTAATAGCAACTACAGCATTCCCAACTATTTAGACTGTGAAGAGTTTGTCTAATAGGGTGAGACTTTAATAAATGAATATATTCCTGCATTGTTTGTTTCCTATCATTTCCTCTAGGATTCTATCTGAATTTCTAGAAACAATGGAAGTATGTAGAAAAATGCCATTCTAGTTATATCATAATTCCAACTAACTGATTTCCTATCATTGTATGGTGTATCATTGTATTGTATCCACTGTGTACAAAGGAGTTGTGATCACTTTCTAACCCCCTCTGTAATAATTACAGGTCACCCACCGTTCACCAAATTTCAATTTTTATAGGTGTTCCGAGTCAGAGAGTCTAAAGTGATATGGGATTTCATGAATCACAACCCTAACTTTTTCACCTTTTTACATGTCTGTTTCCAATGCAGAAACGGTTCTGGTATACCTCTGCTTCTATCTTTCTTGATAACCTCGCTATTAACTATTTCAAGCACGGGTAAGGAGTTAAAATTAAAACAGATCAAAAGTAGATGGCCTTCACATGTTGTAATGGTATCTTTAAGGCATTTTACATACTGTAATCCCCAAGGACATACCGGATTGCCTGGACCTCTGGTACCCATTCCGGAGAAATATCACATTAAGAGTATCTATGCGATGCTATCTATGCTATTACTATCCCTTCCAATATTGCTTATTCTCAAATGTAAAATATTAGCATGACACAGCCCCACATTAAGTGCTGTAACTAGCAATTCATTTTACAAGAAACCTAAATTGATAGACCTCTAGTAGGTCTACATTTTTTGGTCGTATTGCTGGTTCATAAAACTCATTAAAACCATCTATTTCATGTTCATCCATTTTGCAATTAATACCGGCAATATTGCATAATAATAATATAGTGAATAAATCTGAAATTTGTAGTAGCACTCTTTTACTCCAATCTACACACCCCAGGCAGTTGGTTACTATGGTGTGACAAGCTGCTTGGTACTGTCTGAACCAACCTGATCTAATGCTCCTCTCTTAGTTGTTAGAGCTGATGCTAACCAACTCATCTCTTGCTCAATAGCACCAAAAGGTTTACTACGTTCCATCTTTTTGGTAGTGCCTTATGTTTTAAGTGGTCGCTTTTAGTGATGGACCAATTTTCAAATTTGTCTCTAAAGACAAATTTCAGTAGGCTTTGACTATTGAGTATAACTTTGCTTTTTCTCTTTATCATAGGTAGATTCTTCAGTCGACAGACTTGTTTTTGATGCTTTGTGTAAAGGAATAACGTCAATGCCCATGAAATGCAGGCCATCAAAATGCCTTAAGATCAGCCTACTTAATTATGAGAAGCAGGCTCAACTTATGTAGCTATATTTTTTTTCTCAATTTTTTACCCAACACCCCTAACTCACCAGCTTCATGTCCTTTGAAGGCACAAGTCTTAGAGGGGGCATGGCATGTAAGACCAGTAAGAGACATGATCTATTCAATAGATTGAATGTATTCATATCTAAAAATAAACCAACACATTTGTAATGATGTAACTGAATAGGTTGTAATATCCGGCATCCAATCTATTTTTTTTATATCCAATTGACAGTGTGCATGCCACTGTTACCTTCCCAGTGACAAATGGATTGGCCAATGAGTTTATTAGATGATATTCTCCTTCTACAGTAACTAGAGTAATTAAGGTTCCACGGGGGTAATTCACTCTCTGAGGAGTTTACAAGCCATACCTCTCTAGCAGTTTCTCTTATAGCTGCCAGCCCCTTATCCCTGTTTCAATGATGAAGCTTCTTCTTATGTACCTTATGTTATTCTTCCTCTTTTTCCGAAAAAAGGTGCTTGATTGCAGATTTCCATTGACTGTTCACCAACTCGCTGATCATTTTGAGCTGTCTTACCACCTATCAAACAATCAATCATTTCTACAGTGCAGCTAATCACCCGTAGGGTCTCAAGGCATGGTTTGTGGGCGTGCTGCTCTATTGAAGAGCCAGGTCTTGATGTCATTTCTGAACTGCTTGAGTGATGATGTATGCCTGAGTTTGAGAGGTAGCGTTTTCCATGTCCGGGATGCGAGGTAGGAGAAGAATATTCTTCCTTCTGTGCTTTTCCGGATTTTGGGGATGACTGCGAGGGTGAGCTGGGACAAACAGAGTTGTCTGTCGGGTACGTAGAAGGTGAGGCAGTGGTTCAGGTATGCCGGTCCTATGTTGTATAGTGCCTTGTAGGTGTAGATCAGGAGTTTGATGTACTTGTTGACTGGGAGCCACTGTAGGTGAGGTGGGAGGAGTGATGTCCAGAATGAGTCTGGCTGCTTCATTCTGGAATCTTTGTAATCTTGATTGCAGTTTCTTGGTGATGCTGGCATAGAGTGCCTTACAGTAGTCCAGATTGCTAGTGACAAGTGTGTGGGTGACTGTCTTCCTTGTGTTGGAGGGGATCCACTAGGAGATATTTTGAAGGATTCGGAGGGTGAGGAAGCATGCCGAAGAGACAGCGTTTACTTGGCAGGTCATGGATAGTGAGGAATACAGAATGCTGCTTAGATTGCTTTCGTGGTCCGTGGGGGCTAGCGTTTCCCAGTGCGGTGGGCCACCAGGAGTCATTCTAGGTCGAAGGGGTGGAGCTGATTAGGAGGATGTCCTTCTTGTCCAAGTTAAACTGGAGGCAGATGGCTTCCATCCATGTGGCGACTGCTCTCATCCCATTGTGGAAACTTCTCTTGGCCTTTTCAGGGTCGTTGGACAGGGAGAGGATCAGTTGGGTATCGTCGGCGTAGGAGGTGATGTTTAGCCCCATGTTTAGCCCGTGTTGTTTGGTGATCTTGGCTAGCAGAGCCATGTAGATGTTGAAAAGCGTTGGGCTGAGTGATGATCCTTGGGATACTACGCAGCATGTATCTTTGGGTTCTGATGTGAACGGCGGCAGTCTGACACTCTGTGTTCTTCCGTTGAGGAAGGACCTGATCCATTCTAGTACTTTATCTTGGATGCCGGCATCATGGAGTCTGGCACAGAGGGTGGGATGGTAACCGGTGTCGAATGCAGTGGAGAGGTCGAGGAGGATGAGTGCAGCCGTGCCTCCATGGTCTAGCATGGACACCGATGGCTGAATCCGGATTGGGTAGCATCTAGGATATAGTGCGTCTCAAGGAATTCAGTGAGTTGTTGTTTGATGGCCTTTTCCATTACTTTGGCTTGGAAAGGGAGCAGAGAGATGGGTTTGTAGTTCATCAGCTCCTTTGGGTCGCGGTGGGTTCGTTAAGCAACAGGTAGATCTCAGCGTGCTTCCAATCTGAGGGGAAGGTGGCAGTCTCAAAGGATCGGTTGATAGTTCGGCAGAGCTTAGGTGCTGTGGTGGCACTGGCCAGGTTGAAGATGTGATGAGGGCACGGATCTGAGGGTGCTCCCGAGTTGAAGGATTTCATGAGTCTTTGGGTGTCCTCTTTAGTGATGGGGGTCCAGATGTTCAGGATCTGGTGTGGTGCTGGGTCCGTGGTGGTATTTGTGAGTGGTGCAGGAGTTTTTGGTTCTTGAGGCCTTTGTAAATGTCTTGTTTTTTTCAGTGGAAGAAGGTGGCGAGGTAGTCGCAGAGATTTTGGGAGGGAGGGATGCATGAGGTGTCGGTCCTGGAGTTTGTGAATTCTTTGATGATGGCGAAGAGCTCTTTGCTGTTGTGAGCGATGGTGCTGAGGCACTCTTCAATGGCGGCTTTTTTGGCGGCTGTGATGTTCTGGTAGTGCGTGGTGACTGCGTTCTTGTAGGCTATGCGTTCTTTGATTGATTTACTGTTCCTCCATTTCTCTTCTGTGAAGACAGGGTCGAGGATGTGTTCCGCTCTGTGGGTGGGGACATTGACAAGTTGTTTGAGGCCGAGTGTTCCGAGGTTGTCCAAGAGTTTTGTGGTGTTGAGGTCATTGTGGATTTCAAGGTTAAAGTTGAGATCGTCGAGTAGGATGTAGTCGGAGGAGGTGAGTGCATGGGGGGCAATGAGGTCGGCGATGTCTTTGCAGAATTGAGCTTTTGGTCCAGGCAGCCTGTAGATGAGTGGACCATGGAAGGAGGAGTTGGGGTTGGTCTGAATCTGGTGTAGGTGTTCATGTGCTGGATGAGTCTGTGACTCGTTGGTGGTTGTCAGGCAGAGAGTGTTCTTGTAAACTATGGCAATGCTTCCTCCAGCCTGGGCTGGCTGTGTCCTTGGATGATTTTGTAGGTGTCCAGGATGGCCGTGACAATGTCAAGGGCCGAGGTGGGGGTGATCCATGTCTTGTGAAGAAGACGATGTCCAGGACGGTTGAGGAGGTCTCAGAATTCTACTGCGTGTTTGATGAGGGAGCGTGTGTTGAGGAGTATGCAGTTGAGGTGATCATTTATGCCTAGTACAGAATCATGTGGTGGTCCTTGGAGGGTGCGGGAGCATGCATGGGACGAAAAAGGTCCATCAATGTTCCTTGGGTCGGCTAGGTAACAGGCTGAGGATCTTCCTGGGTCGAGGGCGCGTAGTGCATTGGAGTTGAAATGGCAGATGACGCAAGAACCAGAGTCCATGGCGCTGGCCGCCGTCCAGGTGCAGATGGCCCCCATTAAGAAGGGGAGGGAGCCGGGTGTACGATCAGCTTGGAGGTGGGAGGGTGAGAAAAGCGCTTCACAGGGAGCAATGGACACTGGGACAGAGAAAGAGACAAGAAGGAAAGAGAATCAAATGTAATAAAAAAGACAGAAAAATAAACAGAAGTAAAAAACAGAAGTAATCGCAGAAGTAAACCAGGAGTAAAGAGAGACAGAGGTGGCCACTAGGCCACCAGGGATGACGCACAGGTGGGAGCTTGCGGGTGGAGGGGGGCCTCGAACTGTGAATAAGGCAGGCTCTCACTTCGCTTCCAGCAGAGACAGCAGCAGCAAACAGTTGGAGCTGCACAGATGAGGGCAACAGATGCTGAACTGGAGGTCAGAGGAGTCTTAGGCCAATATTTATAAAAAATGGCACACAACTGCACTAACACTGTTGTGTGACATTTTTTTTAACACCGGCTAACTCAATTTCTTAAAGTCATGCATGAGGCATATTTATGAAATGACACATGATGGCGCTAAGGAATGGCTAGCGTAAAAAAAGACTGGGTGTGGCGTTAGGGGGAATGGCGCTAGTGGGTCAGAAATGACGTTGGGCTGGTTTGTGGCAGAAATTCTGCCGCCAATCAGCCTAGCGTAATTGTTTGGCACACAAGGAGCCAAAAACATGACTCCTATCTAAGTATAGACAGGAGTCATGTCCACCATCTCAATGCCCTCCACAGGGGACCAGTGTCCCCTGGGTAATCCCTACATACCCAGTGCCAGGCAGTGGGCCCCATGTAAGGGGCCCCCAATGGCGCACCACACATATACACAAACACCTACCTGCAACTTACCTGGGATGGATTCCCTCCTCCAGTAGTGTTGCGGTGGTGTGGGTGGTGGTGTTGCTAGGGTTTGGCTTGGGCATCTTTGTGCCCATTCCATTGTGTTTAGCCATGGAAATGGACCTACCTGCACTCTAATGCCTGGTCTGACCCAGGTTTTAAATAATGGCTCTAAGTGGGTTTAGCGCCATTATTTATGCTTGCCTCCCGCCCGCACATCGTTTCTGCGGCAGGAGTTAAATATGGCACTGGGGGGCTAGCGTAATTTTTGGGATGGGAACGCCTACCTTGCATCTCTTGGATGTAAGGTGGGTTTGTGCATCCTAGAAATGGCACTAATTCCAATATTTTGATGCTAGACAGATCTAGCGTCAAAATATAAATATGGAGTTATGTTAGTGCCACTTTCGAACCAAAATAAATGGCGCTAAGGTTCCATAAATATGAACCTTAGTTGCTTGAAACTGGGATAAACGGGCTTAGGGGCTTCATCAGTCGCATTTCTTGCATTTGTATCTTCTTTCTTTCTTGGCCCACAGCCTTCAGTTGTTTCTAATATCTCATAGCTATTAGGGGTCAGAATTCCAGAGACCAACTTTCTTAAAAGAATAAATCCTTGGACCGTTCCTCTTTCTTGCCATGTTCGTCTGATTTTCTTTTCAATCTTACCATTGACACTCAATAATGCTACTCTTTTCCTACTTTTTATGGCCCTTGGCAGCTACTCCCTAGATTCGGTAGACACTCTATTCATTGCATTATCAGTATTGCAGGTTTTCTCTCCCGCAATCTAGAAGATTCTGTGTGTCCCAGTAGGATATTTTTTCCTACAATCTTTCCTGTTTGGGTCCTCTGCCTACTGCTTACTGTACATTTGGTTAGTTCAGCATCAACTTCAATTGCTATTTCGTTGTTGCTTTTACTTTGGTTAGAGCTTGCAAGGTCATCACAAAATAAAGTCGCAATATGATCATTCCCCTAAAGCAACTTTCCCAAGAGAAATATGGAATTAGCACTTTTTTGTAGTGGCTTAACAAAGGTGCCCACAGTCCCCACAACGCACGAGGGCCCCGAGCTCCAGGCGCCCCCCCAGCAAAGTACAGTGGCCCGAGAGCTCCAGGGATCCACCCACTAGGCACCAGGGAGGGGGAAGCAGCCCCTTGGAAAAGGACTTTTGGTCCCCCTTGTTTTGGGGGCATTTTCAGTCTTGCTGCCCTCCTGGGTGGGGCCCATAGGGGCTTTAGCCCCTCATTTCACCCGGGTGGGGGCAGAAAGCCCACTAGAAACCAGGGAATTATTTTTTATACATATCTAGGTGTGAGTGCTGCTATAAACTGGGATTGTAATGTCCCCACCCCTCCTAAAAAGGGGCACAGTCTTTCTGGCCCCCCTCCAGGGGGTGGATGGGGGCAATAGCCCCCGATCTGCCCCCTAGGGGGGGCATAAAAACCACTAGGCAACAGTGATTTCTTTCATTCATCTAGGGGGGTGCCTCCCAGAATGGCCATTGCAATGCCCGCACCCCTCACAAAAAATCAGCACAGTCTATCTGACCACCCCAGGGAGTAGATGGGGGCCATAGCCCCCAATCTCCCCCCCTCAGGAGGGACGAAAAAGCCCACTAGGCACCAGGGATTTTTTTTATTCATCTAGGGCATGGGGGCTGCCCAGAATGGACATTGCATTACCCCCAATCTCCCTCCAAAACAAATTCAGCACAGTCTTTCTGCCTCCTAGGGACAGATGAGGGCAAGGTGACCTTATAATCTGCATGGAAGAAATTATGAGGGCAACAGTCCCCCATCTGCACCCTGGGGGTGCAGTAAGCCTACTAGACACCAGGGATTTTTTTGGTAGCCCAGAATGGGAATGGCAATGCCCCCACCCCAAATAAATGGGCACAGTCTTTCTGGTCCCCTGGGGCGGATGGAGATTATTAAATCCGATATGTCCCCAGGGCAGCAAGAACATCCACAAGACCCCAAGGGCAAGCATAACTAGAGATGGGGTTGCCCACCATCATGGTTATGCCTCCCACCCTAACTGAAGAGGGCAACAGTCTTTCTACCCACCATGGAGTAAAGCATCTCAGCCAAATGGCCAGCAAGAGGACATTTGACTTTTTTAGGTTTTGATTTTACATATGGTCCAAGAGAGCTTAGGTAACTCCCAATATCGTCCCACTTGCAATGGTAAGCCGCTGCACTTTTTGGACTTGGGTACGCTGCCACCTGGAAAAACCTACCAGTCCCACACACTTATAATAACTAAACATCTGGGGGAGTCCAGGGTGGTGTGAGTCACATACACCCCACATCATTTTCTTACCCACAATGCCCTGCAAACCTCTAAACTTTGCCTGAAATCATTCATTTTCCCTACTTTTCTATGAAGGAAACTTCTGTAATCCTCAGAAATCCACAAAATTCCTTCCACCCAGTATTGCTCCATCTGCACTGATAAATCCTCTGCCCCACTGGTGTAGATGCCCAAAGCAATCTCAGCCTAAATACGTATGGAAAAAAAACCTGCCCTGTTATCATTTTTTATCGGGGGAGCACTGGATGATAAGAAATGTTTGTCTCTCCTCAGATTCCAGAACTTTCCATCACAAAAATGTGAGCAAAATGTGTTTTTTTGACAGATTTTGAGGTTTACAAGGGATTCTGGGTGACAGAACCTGGTGGGAGCCACACATATAACTCCATCCTATATTCCCCTGGGTGTCTAGTTGTCAATAATGTACAGGTTTGCTAGGTTTCCCTAGGTTCCAGCTTAGGTAATGCCCAAAAACTACAGCTACCCACAAAAAACAGGTCAGTTTCTTGTGGAAAATTTTGATGGAGCCTTGTTGGGTTTTGGGCTGTTTCTTGTTGCAGGCAGTAGGCCTACCCACACAAGAGAGGTACCATTTTTATCAGGAGACCTGGGGGACCACAGCATAGTAGAACAAGTGTTATTATCAATTGTCATTCGCTGCATTTGCGCCTTCCAAATGTAAGACACTGTGTAAGAAAGAATTCATTTTGGCTCACCCCAAATTGAGAGATGGGCAAATAAGTACTGCTTCTAAACTCCATATCTTGTTCCCATTTTGGAAATAGATAGATTTCCTCAATATCTATTTTTCACTCTTTATATTTTGCCAAATGAATTACTGTATACCCGGTACACAATCAAAACCATTGCAAGGTGCAGCTCAATAATTGGCTCTGAGAACCTGAGTTTCTTGGTGAACCTACAAGCCCAATATATCCTTGCAGCCAAAGGGTCTAGCAGATGTAATGGTATATTGCATTTGAACATCTGCCGTAGTTAAAAGAAGTTACAGATGAAAATGTAGACACAAATGGCTGTTTTTTCAAATCAATGTCAATATTTTTTTATTTAAACTGTTACTTTATTTAAGAAAACCTTGAAGGATCCAGACAAATGACCCCTTGTCGAATTTAGAATGTTGTCTTCTTTACAGAAATGGAGAGTGCCCGGAGATCCGATAAAATGTAGCTTCTTGCCTGTGCCACAGGATACGTTGTACGAGGGGAGAGGGGAATCCATCCTCCAGCCATACTCGCGGCAGAGGTCACACGTCAGTGGGAGAGCGCCTAGAGCTGTGATAAAATCCATCTTCTCGCCTGTGGCGTGCAATGCGCTGAAGGAGGGGAGAGGGGACTCTATTCTCCCTGCCATACTTGTGGCAGAGACCGCACATCAGTGGGAGAGTTCCCTGAGGTGCGATGAAATCCAGCTCCTTGCTTGCAGTGCGGGATGTGCACAGGACGCGCATGGGCACATGCCTGGGCAAAGACCGGGCCAAGACTGGGCCTGTCTTTGTCCCTCATTGACAAGCAGAGGCCGGGCTGGGTCCACTCTCCTTTGATGTGGTTTCAGGTGGCTGATTCAACTGAGTTAACTAAGTAAGTCCCTTCTATGTGTAATTCATATCTGTTGCTGTATTAACCCTGGTCTACTCTAACTATGGGCAAGCAGAAAGCTGGGGAACTCATAAAACCGGCGGGGAGTATCAAGAGAGCATGGAGACCAAAAGGGGTATCACCACAAAATCAGCCCACGATGCATAAGGACACTACCTTGACGGATGTAGACAATCTTATTGGTGGAGTAGAGTCTTTATTAAACGCCAAAGGTCCCCAGTGTAAACAGGCCAAGGTACCGGACATATTTATTAAAAGGGGAAACCAACCTGAATCCTCTCCTCCTAGACTGTCAAGCAATGTCTTATTATCATGCGAGGAGGAAGGAGTACCTTCAGTTTGCCAGTCTTTATTCTTCTGCGACCCACTTAAACTACCCCTGTCACCTACAATTGTTATAAATGAAAATGTTTCCTGTGCAAAAAGGTTTGCTATTCTAGCAGCACCATCAACTTTTGTACCATCTTCTACTTGTACTTTTGCTTTACATTCTTCTAGTACCCAAATGGATAATAATGCCCCGAATAAGATAGATGATTCTGGGCCCACAACCATCTACCACACGTTGGATGAACTTCGCAGATTAATAGCTGCTTTGTGTGATAGAGTTGATAATCTTTAGCTGCAGTTGGTTCAACACATGTGTAGGGGCACTGTAAATGACGCGGCCCCACCTGAAATACAAAGTGAGTCAAATAAGCCTTCTCTTTGCACTTTATCTGCTACTCAAAGTGCCAGAGATTGGCATATGACACAAGAACAGAAAGCCGAGGTCCAAAATGAGGAGTATATGAATCCAGCGTGGCAGCAAAATATTAGCACTCCCTTGCCACCTAGAGGCCTGAGTCCTAGTGATAGACAGAGTACTATTGTACCTACTATGCTTAATTACTCCTTTGCTCCAACGTGTTTTCATGAGAGCAGTCGTCACTCTGCTGCTAGGACCCTCCCTACTGGCCTAAAAATTGTTTCCTCCCCCCATGGGGAATTCTATTAACCCCGATGTATAGTTGCGCTCTCAGTCTTGTTTCCAATCTCAGGCTGGTGGGGAAATCCCCAGGAAAAGTTTATTTTTAACACAAGTGCCGAAGTTAAAAGAAGGTGCTTACGAAGATGCCCTGATTAATGATATTATCCACTGGGTCAGGATAAAACATAGATGTCTCTTTGTCATTAGGTTTGACATGATTCACGTGAGAAGACACTTAACTGCACAGGAACCCCTCAATTTTATTTCTGTATTATTGTCCTCCAGTGATCTGACGAGAATCTTATAAATGTTGAACTGCGTACGCACCATCTTTTGGGAAGACAAAAGACTGATATAAGACACAAACTTTCTGTCCCAAAAGCTTTAGCGGCGAGGCACCGAAGAGGGAGATCCTTGGATGACCGCCCATCGATTACACTGAACCATAGGCAGAGTGGGTTGTCCAATCTTGATAAGATAGATTGATTGGCTTGTTTCAATTACTTTTCCAATTGTCATGCAGAGCGGAATATGTCACCCACTACCCACAAAGGAATTAGGGCTGGTATGCTCAGGGGAAAATACTGTTGGGGCTAATTCAATAAGTGATACCCAAGGACCCCAAGTGTCACATCAGGAAATTTCTTTGTATTGTGTGCCTGTAGCACCTTTAGATAGAAGTGCTATGGTTACACGTCACAGGGACTCAAAAATGTTGCAACCAAGAACTACCTTAGAGGATAAGGTTGAAAATGACAATTACTGTGGCATGGCTATGTATGTTTATTTGAGGGGGAACTACTCTGATAATGTAAAAGATGTAGACTGCATGGGGAGTGGGGAATTTTGTGATGGTATTACTTTACTGTCTTGGAATTTGCTGGGTGTTAGGCCCAAGCTATTTGATCCAGAATGGTTAGATTTTATAGAAGGCTGTGACATTTGTCCATTTCAAGAGACGTGGGCTACTGAGAATATATATTTACATAGTTTTACCTCCTATAGTGTTGATGCTAAACTGTCCGAGAAATTTGGGAGGGCAAGTAGTGGTTTGCTGATACTGTTGAGGAATGACCTCTTAGGGTCACATAAGGTGCTATGAATAGATTCCCCTGATATCCATCATATTGTAATGTAATTAGAGATTTATAAAGCGCGTTCCTACTCAGAGAGCATCGAAGCGCTGGGAAGAAAGCACGTAGTAAAACAGAGGATAAGAAAAATAACAGAAATAATGAAGATAGAAAAACATCCAATAGAAGAAACTGAAACAAACTAAATCAAAGACCCTGATCTTGATGTACCAAAAAATTAACGAGGAAAGAGCCAAGTTTTCACAATTTTCCTAAATTTTTTATAACCTGATTCTTGCCTAATATTCTGTGGGAGAGAGTTCCATCCTCTGGCTGCAGCTATTGTAAAAGCTTTGTCTCCCCATTTGGCTTTATGTGTGCGTGGGACCTGAATCAAGTGAGCTTGGGAAGACTTCAAGCTTCTTTTAGGTACATGCAGGAGGAGTCTAGAAGTCAGGTACCGTGGTCCTATTCCATGAACTGCCTTAAAAGTAAGGCAGAGCGACTTAAACTGGATACGCTGCACCACTGGTAACCAATGTAATTTCCTAAGACTCTCTCTAACTGATATACATCGTGGGAGATTAAGAACCGCTCTGACAGCGGAATTCTGAACTAATTGGAGTCTTTTTATCAGCCCCTTATCCAGATTAAGGAACAGTGCATTACAGTAGTCTATCTTGGACATTACCAATGCCAGGATAGCAGATACTCTCCATTCATGTAACAGATAGGGGAAGATTTTTCTCAGCATTTTAATTGACCATAAACTGATGTTTACCACATGATTAATCTGTTTTTTAAAAGACAGATGTTGGTCGAACAAGATGCCTAGGTTTCTAGTAACAGTAGTGGTCACAGGGCAGTTACCACATTCAGAGGGCCACCACCGTGAGTTCCATAAATTCTTTCCAGGTCCAAAACATAAAACTTCAGTTTTGGTGGCATTCATTTTTAGCCAATTGGTCTTCATCCATTTACTCACTTCCACCATACAATTACTAAACCGATCTGCAACCTCCTGCCATGGCTGATTAATAGGAATAATAAGCTGGGAGTCATCAGCATAGGAAGATGGAATGAAACCAAAAGTACAAATTAGACTAGCCAAAGGCGCTACATACACATTAAACAATGTGGGGCTGAGGGAAGATCCCTGCGGAATCCCACATGGCAGAAGATAAGGTCTAGATTTGAAATCACCACAGCTAACTGTGGTCCATCTGTTTGTAAGAAAAGACTTCAAAAGTTTAAGCGCCTTGTCCCTCAAACCCACATGATGCAAACGGGACATTAATAGTGTGGGAGAGATAGTGTCGAAGGCAGCGGATAAATCTAAAAGAACCAAAACGGTCCCCTTGCCTTCATCTTACTTCATATTACTATATTGTTCCCTACAGCCTTCTGTATCACCCTCATAAATATTTATGTGAGGTCCATATGTTTGCACAGGGAAAATGCCATTCTGTCTCTTTTGGAGGAGACCTTGGACACTTTACTTCCCAACATAACAATAATAGTAGTGGGGAATTGTAATACTTTGTTTGAGCCTTCGTTACTCATAAATGAGGTAACAGAATTTGAGGGTGAACTGTGGAAAATTCCTGCTTTGATGGAAAGCAGCGTTATAACCTCTCTGCTAATGCCCTCAAAATTGCATCGTTGATGGTTGGCAAGGGTCTAAGGGCTTGTAATGGCTGTACTCCCTCTGTTCTTGCGAGGGCCTCTACTTTCAAACGAGGCTTATACAATAGTGTCATTATTATATATTTTTAGATTTCATTCTATGGTCTATTTTAGGGGACATGAAAGTAAACACCTGTTTGTACAGTGATCATAATTCCCTGATTCTGACCTTGTCGGGGACAGCTAGAGTGAACACTTGCTCTGCAACCCTAGCTGTAAAACCAACCACCATTATGTGTCATGGTGGACTTTAGGCCCATATTTCTGAAAAAGTGGTGCATCAGAGCTGGTGTGGCACTTTTTCTGCGCCCTCCCACTGGCACCTAATGACACCATGGTTGCACTATATTTATAATATGGCACACCTTGGCAGTCATTAGCACAATAGAATCACATTTTTGACACAATTGTGGCGCTTTGCTACACTAGTGTAAAAAATGTTGACGCTTGTGTAGCAAAGTGGAAGGAGGCCCATAGGTTTCTATGGGTGCGTCATTTTAAACCCTTCACTGCCAGGCCTTTTCCCTCTCAGGAGCCAGGTCTTTTTTTGGCTATTTGGGGCAGTTTGTGCTTAGGCCCTGTTAGAAATGGGGACTTTGGTTGACAGTCAGGTTACATACAATTTACACGGAGAGCATATGCACTTTAGCACTGGTTAGCAGTGGTAAAGTGCTCAGAGTTGAAAAGCCAACAGCAACAGGTCAGAAAAAAATAGGAGGCAGGAGGCAAAAAGACTGGGGATGACCCTGCATAAGCAAAAGTCCAACAGGCCCTCATAACGTTTTGTCCACATAAGCTACCCACGCCAAATTTACGTCCTTTTTTCCAACATCCTAGGAATTTTAGAGGTACCCAGAGTTTGTGTGTACCCCTGAAGGAGACCAAGAAATTAGCCAAAATACACCAAACATTTTGTTTTAGTTTTTTTTTTAAATGGGGAAAAAGGGCTGCAGAACAAGGCTAATGGGTTTTCCCCTGAAAATAGCATCAACAAAGGGTTTGTGGTGCTAAAATCACCAGCTTCCCAGCTTTCAGGAATAGACAGAATCAGAAAACCCCTTTTTTCAACACAATTTTGGCATTTTACTGGGACTTACCCCGTTTTTACTGTTTTTGTGCTTTCAGCCTCCTTCCAGTTAGTGACGGAAATGGGTGTGAAACCAATGCTGGATCCCAGACAACTAAACATTTCTGAAAAGTAGACAAAATTCTGAATTCAGCAAGGGGTCATTTTTGTAGATCCTACAAGGTTTTCCTACAGAAAATAACAGCTGAAATAAAAACATATTGGAATTGAGGTGAAAAAAACAGCCATTTTTCTCAATGTTTTATTTGGTAACTTTTTCCTGCAATGTCAGATTCTTGAAAACAATATACTGTTACGTCTGCTCGTCTCTTCTGGCTTCAGGGAGATATAGGGCTTGTAGGTTCATCAAGGTTCATCAAGAACCCTAGGTACCCAGAGCCAATAAATGAGCTTCACCTTACAATGGGTTTTCATTCTATACCGGGTATACAGAAATTCCTTTGGTGAAATATAAAGACTGAAAAATAGGTATCAAGGAAACCTTGGTATTTCCAAAATGAGCACAAGACAAGGTGTTGAGAAGCACTGGTTATTTGCACATCTCTGAATTCCGGGGAGGGGGGGCATACTAGCATGTGAATTACAGGGCATTTCTCAAATAGACGTCTTTTTTACACACTGTCTTACATTTGGAAGGAAAAAATTTAGAGAAAGACAAGGGGCAATAACACTTGTTTCACTATTCTGTGTTCCCCCAAGTCTTCCGATAAAAATTGTACCTCACTTGCCTGGGTAGGCCTAATGCTCGTAAAAGGAAACGCAACATGGACACATCACATTATTACCTTGAAATCTGACGTGTTTTCTGCAAAGTGCCTAGCTGTATACTTGGCCTCTAGCTCAGCCGGCACCTAGGGAAACCTACCAAACCTGCACATTTTTTAAAACTAGACACATAGGGGAAATCCAAGATGGGGTGACTTGTGGGGCTCTCACCAGGTTCGGTTACCCAGAATCCTTTGCAAACCTAAAAATTTGGCCAAAAAAACACTTTTTCCTCACAAATCGGAGGCAGAAAGTTCTGGAATCTGAGAGGAGCCACATTCCTTCCACCCAGCGTTCTCCCGAGTCTCCCGATAAAAATGTTACCTCACTTGTGTGGATAGGCCTTGGCCTGCAACAGGAAATGCACCAAAACACAATGTGGACACATCACATTTTCCCAAAGAAAACAGAGCTGTTTTTTGCAAAGTGCCTAGCTGTGGATTTTGGCCTCTAGCTCAGCCGGCGCCTAGGGAAACGTACCAAGCCTGCACATCTTTGAAAACCAGACACCTAGCGGAATTCAGGATGGGGTGACTTGTGGGGCTCTCACCAGGTTCTGTTACCTAGAATGCTTTGAAAACCTCAAAATGTCCCAAAAAATACTGTATCCTCTCATTTTGGTGACAGAAAGTTCTGGAATCTGAGAGGAGACACAAATTTCCTCCCACCCAGAGTTCCCCTAAGTCTCCTGATAAAAATTGTACCTCACTTGTGTGGGTAGGCCTAGCGCCTGTGACAGGAAATGCCCCAAAACACAACGTGGCACATCAAATTTTCCCAAAGAAAACAGAGCTGTTTTTTACAAAGTGCCTAGCTGTGGATTTTGGCCTCTAGCTCAGCCGGCACCTAGGGAAACATACCAAACCTGTGCATTTTTTAAAACTGGACACCAAGGGGAATCCAAGATGGGGTGACTTGTGGGGCTCTCAGTGGGTTCTGTTACCCAGAATCCTTTGCAAACCTCAAAATTTAGCCAAAAAAACACTGTATCCTCTCATTTTGGTGACAGAAAGTTCTGGAATCTGAGAGGAGACACAAATTTCCTCCCACACAGAGTTCCCCCAAGTCTCCCGATAAAAATGGTACCTCACTTGTGTGGGTAGGTGTAGCGCCCGTGACAGGAAATGCCCCAAAACACAATGTGGACACATCACATTTTCCCAAAGAAAACAGAGCTGTTTTTTGCAAAGTGCCTAGCTGTGGATTTTGGCCTCTAGTTCAGCCAGCACCTAGGGATACCCACCAAACCTGTGCATTTTTTAAAACTAGACACCTAGGGGAATCCAAGATGGGGTGACTTGTGGGGCTCTCATCAGGTTCTGCTACCCAGAATACTTTGCAAACCTCAAAATTTGGCCAAAAAATCACTTTTTCCTCACATTTTGGTGACAGAAAGTTCTGGAATGTGGGAGGAGCCACAAATGTCCTTCCACCCAGAGTTTCCCCAAGTCTCCCGATAAAAATGGTACCTCACATGCGTGGGTAGGCCTAGTGCCCGCAAAAGAAAATGCCCCAAAACACTATCTGGACACATCAAAATTATCAAATACAAAACTACCTGTTTTTGCGGGGGTGGTGGGGGTCATATGCATTTTTGGTCCTGGGCTCAGCAGCCATCTAGGGAAACCTACCAAACCCAGACATTTCTGAAAACTAGACACCCGAGGGAGTCCAGGGAGGTGTGACTTGCGTGGATCCCCCAATGTTTTCTTACCCAGAATCCTCAGCAAACTTCAAATTTAGCTAAAAAATATTTTTTGCCTATGACAGGGAAGAGCTAAAAACATGTCGAAATTGAAGGGAAACCAAAGCGGGTCCAAAAGGGCCGTTTGAAAAAAAATCATTTTTAGGTTGGCAAGTGCAGCTGAATTTTTATCGGTATAGATGGGATAATGCTGGGTGGTGGGAATTTTGTGGATTCCTGCAGATTCTGGAAGGTTCCATCAAAAAAATGTGGGAAAAATGTGTGATTTCCAGCTAAGTTGGAGGTTTTGCAGGGCATTGTGGGTAAGAAAGTGGTGCAATGTGCATGTGAAGCACACCACCCTGGAATCACCCAGATGTTTAGTCTTCAGATGTGTCTAGGTCTTGTGGATTTTTCTACATGGCAGCGTACCAAGGTCCAAAAAGTGCAGCCCTTACCATTCCAAGTAGGATGATGATTTTGAGAGTTAGCCAAGCTCTTATGGCCCAAATGTAAAACCAAAACCCAAAATAATCAAATGTCCTCTTGCTTGCTGTGGAATAAAATGTTTTAGTGTGCGGGGAG
Source organism: Pleurodeles waltl (assembly GCF_031143425.1). Lineage (NCBI taxonomy): Eukaryota > Metazoa > Chordata > Amphibia > Caudata > Salamandridae > Pleurodeles > Pleurodeles waltl. The sequence continues at coordinate 48,645,068 of NC_090446.1, read as the reverse complement.
AGAGTTGAAAGACTGTTACCCCTTTCAGTTGGGGTGGGGGCATAACCAGGCCCATACTGGTTGGTAGCCAAAACCCCACTATTTTTTTTTTTATTCTCTGGCGTCTGGTAGACTTTCTGCCCCCCCCGGGGTGTAGACTGGAGGTAATTGCCTCATCAATTTGGGGTAGGGGGATGACCATATCCCCACCCTCTTATTTGAAAACAAATCTTCCCTGGTCTCTGGATGGGCCATTCAAAAATAGACCGAACTGCAGATATGGCCAACAGTAATGTGCCCCCATGGGGAGCGACCCTTGCCCAAGGGGCTGCCCCCCCCCAAACAAAACACACACATACACACACTAATCCCTGGTGCCTAAGTGGTTTCTGCCACAAAGGGGAGCAGAAATGGCCTAAAATAAATTCCCCCCCCCCCAGGGGAGCGACCCTTGCCTAAGGGGTCGCTCCCCCTGCGTGAAATTGGCCCAAAAAAAAAAATCAATGGAAATGGCCTAAAATACATTTGGCCCCTAGGGGAATGAACCTTGCCTAAGGGGTCGCTCCCCTTGCGTGAAATTGACGCAAGCAAATAAAAATCCCTGGTATCTAGTAGAAGTTTCTGCCCCCCCCCCCCCTTGGGGGCAGATTGGCCTAGCAAAAATAGGGGGCAGAAGTGGCCTAAATATAAATTTTCCCCCAGGGGTGTGACCCTTGCCTAAGGGGTCACTCCCCATTCATAAAAACATTAAGTAAATAAAAAAATATATATATCCCTGGTGTCTAGAGGTGTCTGCCCCCCCCCCCGGGGGCAGATCGGCCTAATTATAATAGGCCAATCTGCCCCCAAGGGGGGCAGAAAAGGCCTTAAAATATTTTGGCCCCACCCCGGGGAATGGCCCATGCCCAAGGGGCTGCTCCCCTTATGCATAAGTATAAAAATAAAAAAATCCTGGTGTCTAGTGGTTTCTGCCCCCAGGGGGACAGAAAGGGCCTAAATATAACTTGGCCTCCCGGGGAGCGACCCTTGCCCAAGGGGGCGCACCCCTTATTGAAATGTAATTTTTTTTAAAACAATCCCTGGTGTCTAGTGGGCATTTCTTCTGACTGATCGCATTGCGATCGGCAACAGAAATGCTGACAG